>NC_083691.1:17572575-17875606 GCF_033118175.1 Dama dama | reverse complement strand
GTCATAAAGTGGAGCTTGAAAACTGGAAGAGGCTTTTTTTTTTTTTTTTTTTGCATGTGTATGTTTTAATGTCTTGACTCTGTGCTGAATGTTTGAAGGGTCTTGGAGCAAGAGATGGGAACTTGAAGCTGGTGTGGAGAGGTTCTGTAGGATGTCCAGCCCATGCTAAAGGAGCAGCATTGAAGGGTCAGTCTTGGGCTTGGGGTTAAGCCCTGAGGCAGATGGACTGGGTGGCTTTCAGGCAATCCCTTTCCTACCAACCTGGTTTGGTTCTTTGAACAACAGCTAATGCCCTTGGAACATTCTCACAGAATAAGCTCCCTGAGAGCAGGGCCTGGTTCATCCTTTGTACCCGGGTATCCTAATACCAATGAAGAAGGAAATGGCAACCCACTCCAGTATTCTTGCCTGGAGAATCCCATGGACAGGGGAGCCTGGTGGGTTACAGTCCACGGGGTCACAATGTCGGACATGACTGAGCACATATGCACCTCTGTGTGATGTATAAATAGATAACCAACAGACACCTACTGTATAGCACAGGGAACTCTACTCAACATTTTGTAACAACTCATAAGGGAAAAGAATCTGAAAAAGAATACACCCACATACTGAATCACTTTGCCCTCCACCTGAAACTAATATAATATTGAAAATCAGCTACACTTCCATTTTTAAAAAAGAAAAGTTCTCTGCATCAAAGAGCATTCACTGATTCTTACTCTGAAACAAGGGGTCAAGGACCTCCCTGGTGGTCCAGTGGCTAAGACTCTGTGTTCTCAATGCAGGGCTCCTGGGTTCCAGCCTGGGTTCGATCCCTACGGCCAGGGAAATAGATCCCTTGTGCCACAGCTAAGATCTGTTGCAGCCGAATAAATAAATAGTAAAAAAAAAAAAAAATCATAGGATGCCATTTGAAAAAAAACAAAAGACATCAGTGTTTCCACTTCCTCCCAAATCAGCAGGAACGTGGCAGTGAGAAGACCTGCATGTGTACTGAAAAATGTTTGCTGCGCAAGGGGTCCCAGGGAGAAGCAAGAGCTGAAAAACACGGTGCTGAACGGAAGTGCCGGACATCCACCGCTGAGCAAGGACTGTGAAACCATTCATGGATGGATTTTGACCATCAGGGAATAGATACTAAATGTGTTTTGATCCTGTCAGGATCAAGAGAAAAACCAATAATTCAGTGATTGCTTTTTTCGGTTTTTAAAATTATTTATTTTAATTGGAGGCTAATTACTTTACAATATTGTAGTGGTTTTTGCCATACATTGACATGAATCAGTCATGGGTGTACATGTGTCAGTGATTGCTTTTTAAAAACATGTGACACTCACATGGCCTGAGTTTCATTTTGTTGTTTAATTTTTAACCGATAGTACTTCCTTCCAGCTTGCTTCTGAAAGAAAATTGTATTTAGAGGTGACCTGCTGTTTACTAGAGAAGAGGGAAGACAGCATGGGACTTCTCAAAGCTGTCCCAGTTTTTTTTACATCGTACTGTTCCCCTGCCCCACCATGTAAAGCCTTCTGGGAATTTGAGTAAATGTCAGCTCTGATGTTTGTCCCATTCCCCTTCCCTCCACTACTATGGACTGAGTGTTTGTGTCCCCCACAAATTCATTATGTTGAAGCCCCACACCCCAGTGTGATGTTCTTTGCAGGTGGTCCTCTGGGAGGTGGTCAGGATTAGATGAGGTCATGTGGGTAGGGCCCTCATGGTGGGGTCCTTGTGCTTCTAGCTCAGTGGGTAAAGAACCCATCTGCAATGTAGGAGGCATGGGTTCAATCCCTGGGTCGGGAAGATCCCCTGGAGAAGGAAATGGTAACCCACTCCAGTATCCTTGCCTGGAGAATCCCACGGACAGAAGAGCCTGGCGAGCTACAGTCCAAGTGGGTCTCAAAAGAGTCGGACACGACTGAGCAATTAACCACAGCGATGACAAAGAGGAGACGCCAGGGAGCCGTGGCCCCCACCCCGTGGGAAGGGTGGCTGCGACCTTGAGGAGGGCGGAGGGCTCTTGTCAGACCCTGGACCCGCTGACATCATGATCTAGGATTTCCAGCTTCCAGAACTGTCAGCAGAAATGTTTGTCTCTAAAGCCCCAGACTGTGCTCTGTTGTGACAGCAGCCTGAGCTACTACCCCGCAAACACTCCCCACCTCAGACCTGGGTCCCGGCCCTCCGAGGGCCGTTCCTTCTGGGAAGTTGTGGCTGACCGGGGCCCAGGACCAGACATCTGACCCCTCGCCGCTGCCCTGCCTCCTGGGTCATGTCCCGACTCTGGCGGGCCTGCAGGCCCGCAGGTCCTGTCCTGGCCCGTTGTCCAGCCTGAGCTCCTGCCCCGCGTACTTGCTGCCCCTGGGACACTGGTTCACACTTGTGCTGGGTGGGGGTTTGCTGGTGTCCATCCAGCTCTCTGGTGCTCCCTTCACGCCCCCTGAGGGTGGCCCCAAGTATGGCCTCTCAAATGTCACTTCCTCTGGAACCTTCCCTGGCCCACTGGGGCCCCCTCCCTCTAGGCCTCGGCCTTGACCTTAGCGCCGCTGGGAATATCAGGGATGCCAATGATCGGACCTCACCCCAGAGATGAATCAGAGGCCCTGGAGAGGGGTCAGGGGGTCTGTGCTGATTAGGTCTCTCCCCGGAGGGACTAGAAGAGAATGTGAGGGTCCTGTGAGGCTCCTCTGGCAGCCTCCTCCGCCTCCCCCACCCCCTGCCCACTTGGGTTTCAACAGAAGCCTTCAAACCCACCGGATGAGACTCTGTGTCCTAAAGGAACGCTCAGAGGAGCTAGATTGTCACCCATCGCTTAAAACCAAGGGTTCACCAGCCCACTGGAGATGAGGCCGATTTTGGCAGAAAGGGAGCTGAGTGTCCATCAGTGGTTCCAGCTAAAGGCTGCTCAGTGACTGCCTTGGGTCCTGGGCTGCTGGCCAAGCGCACCTGATCGGACTGGTAGGCCGTGCCAATGAGGGCTGGTAGGGGAAGAAAAGGAGGTGGAAATGCTGGTGAAAGTCCGAGACTCCAGTGGAGGACGCTGCCTGGAATCCTGGTGCTGTTGGCTGCTTTGTCAGGCCTGGACATTTAATTTGTCGTGTTCATGGACTTGCAAAATGTTCCTGCCGGAAACAAACCCTGAAGGTCACTTTGTGCTGTTTTTAAAGTTACAGTTGAGAGCAGAGTTCTCGGCCACTCTTGTCTCCCAGAGGCCTCAGTTCTCCCCGGGAACTGAATGCTCTCAGAGCCTGGGGGGGAGGGGGACCTCTTCTCCCCTAGGCTGCTAGGGGGTGCGGGTGAAGATCCAGGGGTGCCAGGAAGTCATCAGAGTGGTTATGCCAGTTCCAGTAAGTCCACCCTGGTTGTTGGAGGCTTTCGGAGAACTGAGGATATGTAACTCCTTTTTACTTCTGATTTTTGCCCATTTCTTGGGCCAAAGGGAAATTTGCACTCAGTGCCCACTCTATCCAGCATTTGCCCTGCTGAGAAATCAAAAACTTCACAGGGATCCATCTCTGCCCTCCCCCAGGGAGCTCACAGTCAGGGCCACTCAGGGGGCAGACGCGCATAACCCAGCCCCCCTTCCTCAACCTCGATGTTCCAAGCAGTGGTGTCAGGACTGGGGTCACCACACGAGTCACTCTCCAAAGCAGGATGCTCGTGAGAGGAGCTGGGGACACCATTCACAGTCAAGGACGACCCCACAAGCAGCCGTGAACTCAGACCCTCCTGGGCAGGCGAGGGGCAGGCTCGCCTTCCTGGGAACTGGCTGAGGGCAGTCATGTGGGATTGCCACTGTTGTGTGCCACCCGAGCAAAGACACAGCACACAGTGGCTGCCAGACACTGCGCAGACACCTGTCTGTGTGCAGCAGAGAGGTGATGGCCACGGCCTGTGGACAAGGGCAGGTGGGATTTGATGTAAGAAAAAGCAGAGACATTACTTTGCCAACAAAGGTCCGTCTACTCAAGGCTGTGGTTTTTCCAGTAGTCACGTATGGATGTGAGAGTTGGACTATAAAGAAAGCTGAGTGCCGAAAAATTGATGCTTTTGAACTGTGGTGTTGGAGAAGACTCTTGAGAATCCCTTGGACTGCAAGGAGATCCAACCAGTCCATCCTAAAGGAGATCAGTCCTGAGTGTTCATTGGAAGGACTGATGTTGAAGCTGAAACTCCAATACTTTGGCCACCTGAAGCGAAGAACTGACTCCTTAGAAAAGACCCTGATGCTGGGAAAGATTGAGGGCAGGAGGAAAAGGGGACAACGGAGGATGAGATGGTTGGATGGCATCACCGACTCGATGGATATGAGTTTGGGTAAACTCCGGGAGTTGGTGATAGACAGGAAGGAGGCTTGGCGTGCTGCAGTCCATGGGTCGCAAAGAGTCAGACATGACTGAGCGACTGAACTGAACTGAACTGACAGATTGGCATGGAAGGTGGCAGTTGGCTAGGTGAGGATGCAGCGGGTACCCAGCTTCATAGCTGAGTCCCAGAGCATGCCTGGTCTCCTCCCATCCTGCCTGTTTCCACACAGATGAGGCCACAGCCATTTTCTCCCAGCAAAACTGGGACCCTGCCGTTCCCCTGCTCCCAGCTGCTCCCAGCTGCCTACAGTTGGCAGAACAGCAGGACATCTGCGCCCAGGGCCCCCTCTGTGGGTCCCCATCCTGGAGGCTCAGCCTCCCCCAAGGTGGCCTCCCCGCTTTTTCTCCCTCAGCCTCTGCTCAGGGCCTTGAGATGCCGCTTACCTGCAGCTTCCTGGGTGGCCTTTAGGGCCTGCTGCCCCATCCCCTCTTCAGAAAGGCCTTCCTGGCCGCCTGCTGGCAGGTGCAGGCCCCGCTGCCACCCTCTCGGCCACCCTCTGTTCCGTGTCAGACCCTGACTGGGGGTGGGGGCCGTCTCTCACATCTCACCTCCCCTGCAGTGACCCAGGAGATCAGCTGCATGTTCTTTCTCATCTCTCGTCCCCCACAGTGACCATGACAGCATAGACGATTCTCAGATAGCTGCTGAGTCAGTTGTCTTTAGTCTCCCAACACATCTCCAGGAAAGAAGATCTTTCTATCCACCTGGTGCCACCTCCGGCGTCTTCCAAGGACATGGAGCATTGGTGCTAGGGAATCTCAGGGTTGGGATGGCCTGTCCACCCCAGGCCTAGTGACTGCTCCAGGGTGCACAGGTGACCTTTGTGTTTGCCCTGGGACCCGGGGTCTCAGTTCAGTTCAGTCACTCAGTTGTGTCTGACTCTTTGTGACCCCATGGACTGCAGCACACCAAGCCTCCCTGTCTATCACCAACTTCCGGAGTTCACTCAAACTCATGTCCATTGAGTCGGTGATACCATCCAACCATCTCATCCTCTGTCATCCCCTTCTCCTCCTGCCTTCAATCTTTCCCAGCATCAGGGTCTTTTCTAAGGAGTCAGTTCTTCGCTTCAGGTGGCCAAAGTATTGGACTTTTAGCTTCAGCAGCAGTCCTTCAAATGAATATTCAGGACTGATTTCCTTTGGGATGGACTAGCTGGACCTCTTTGCTGTCCAAGGGACTCTCAAAAGTCTTCTCCAACACCACAGTTCAAAAGCAGGGTCTCATCCTCAGGCTTCGAAGATGGTAGGTGTGGTGGGTGATTAATGTAACGCTGATGGCAGGTGAGAGAGGATGCTCACCATGGGGGAAATGCCTTAGACGGTCTGTCTCTGGGTTCCTTCCTCCTGAGGCCATACCGCTGCTTTCCCTTTAGGAATCTGAGCTCAGGGCAGGGAGGAGCCCCACTGTGTGTCCCATGGCAGCACCTCAGGCCAGGCCACGTCCCTGGGTAGCGGGATGGGGTGGGAGGGCACTGGGAAGTGTGAGCTGATCCTGTGGGCAGCGGTGCTCCTTGCAGGTAAATGCTGGACATGGGCGGTCAGGGGCGATTCTGAAGCAGGGGTGTAACCAGGTGTGACTCAGTGTCCACAGGGATCCCTGGAGCCAGCGTGAAGGGTTTCCGCAGGGAGTGGAAGAGGAGGAACTGGTCAGGGAACAGGACTGGAATGAGAAGGGGTGCAAAGGAGGGCACACCACGCCCTCCATCAGCCCCAGCCCTTGTCTGATGAGGACACCGAGGGTCAGGGTAGACCTCAGAAATACAGCAGGCGTGTTGTAGGCTCCCAGGGGAGCTCTCTTGACTCCAAGGTGAGCCGGCTTTCCACCACACCAGAGAAACTCTGTGTGACCTTTTCTCCTCCGCATTCTGTGATTTTTTTGTCTAAGTCTTTCCATCCAGCCCTGCAGGCTACAATTGGGTCTCTTTCAGGGTCACGGGAGGGAGAAACCCTTTCCTCTGAGCTTTTCCCTTCCTGTTCCGCTCCAGTGGACACTTGTAAGCTCTGAATGGAGACCCCGGGTTCCTGGCTCACATGGGCTGGCGGGTGGTTCTGAAAGCAAAGTAGCTCCCACGTGCTGCCGGCCAGGCTGACCGGGCGGTAGACCCCGGAGAACACTTGGTCTGGGGTGGACGGGCCGTCCCCTCCTCATTCCCATCTTGGAGGGTGGGTGCAGCTTTCTGCAACCTTTACGCTTCCCTGTGTTGTGCTGTCTGGCCCTTGAGACTAAATGGATTCACTTTTACTGAAATAACACATTGCAAATATTTCGTGGCTTCTAGTAAAGTTCAGTTAAAATGAGTTGAAATTGGAACTTAACAAGAGAAGTTTGAAAATCTTCCTTAAACTCTGAAAATAAGTTCACTTGGCTAGCATCCAAGAAGAAACTTCATCCCCAGTGATAATTCTCTTGAGAAGCTAAGGAGTCACTAATGACAGAAGAGAAAGGGTCTTGAGCAAACAGGCGTCCGTAGGGAGGGTGTAAAGGCGGAGAGGGGCTTCTCCGGTGACTCAGTCAGCAGAGAATCTGCCTGCGATGCAGGAGCCCTGGGTTTGATCCCTGGGTCAGGAAGATCCCCTGGAGAAGGAAATGGCTACCCAGTCCACTATTCTTGCCTGGGAGATCCCATGGACAGAGGAGCCTGGTGGGCTATAGTCCAGGGGCTCATAAAAGAGTCAGACACGACTTAGTAATTAAACCACCACCATCCCCAAAGGAGGAGAGAGCCTGCCTGCCCACCCCGCTGCTGGCCATGCTCCACCCCACCGCAGGCGCCCCTCTGGACCTGCCCTGAGGCTGCTTATCCTGTTTCTGTCCGTGCCTTTAGGGAAAGTGCTGGGCGCCACAAGGCTGGCCGGGCCTCCTCCCTTTTCCTTTGAAACCTGCAATCCTATTAATTACCAGACTCACTGCCATACACCTTCTTTTGATAAGCCTGGGTTTATTCAGGCCAGCCCCGCTCGGCGTCTGCACAAGCCCTGCCCGCTCCGTAATTGCAACTTCCTGCCAGGTTTGGCTGCTTCCGGCAGGATGCACAGGCTTCCGCAGGCTCCCAGGCCAGCTTTGGGCCTTTGGCTGCACATTTGGCTTGCTCGTTTGGTTAACAGAGGAAAAGGGTGTTGAACAGTATTCGGTGGGAGGGAAAGCTTCCAGCTCCTGGACTCTCAAGTATTTAGTTAAACATGTTTTGATTTTCCAGAAGAAGGAGGGAATTTGTAGATGGAAGAGTTTGCTGAAGACTGAGACAGGAATGCATAAGCTTTTGGTTCAAACTGTCTTCGTGTATTTTTTTTTTTTTTCTCCCTCTCATTTTCCCTGGAA
Organism: Dama dama; assembly: GCF_033118175.1. Taxonomy (NCBI): domain Eukaryota; kingdom Metazoa; phylum Chordata; class Mammalia; order Artiodactyla; family Cervidae; genus Dama; species Dama dama. The sequence goes on along the minus strand of NC_083691.1, from coordinate 17,867,914 downwards.
ATAAAGTAAAGGGAATTTTAGGTAAAGACAAGGGCACAGATACCCATAGTGAAAAATGAGCCAGAAACAAAAGAAAAGATCAGTAATAGTGATCTGGTTTTCATTTAAAAGTGTAGTATTTTGTTAGCCATGGATTATGCATTAATTTTGATTCCTTAGGTACTGCATTAAAAAAAAAAAGATGTATCTTGATCACTGATTTTTTTTTGACATCTTCAGTTTTACACTCAAAGCCTCACTGTTCTGTGTCCCTTCACCCCACTCCTGGCCTGGGGCTGACCCCTATTGTCACAGGTCTTTGGTGTCACTTTCGCATAGATTCACTGATGGAAGTAAAGAGATAGATTCACCCATGCCTCCCTGGCCTCCTGCCTGGGTCTCCCTTCTCGCTTCTCCTTTCTCTGTCTGGCAAACTCTCACCCTTCAAGTACCTGCTCCATGTGCCCTTCTTTTTAAGCCTTTTTTTGTTCCTCTGACGCTGGGAGAACCCCCCTCATCCATGCTTCCTCAGCACTTGCGCCAACCTGTGCTCTAGCCCTGACCGCCCTGCATGTAAAATCCCCCCATCCGGGTCTGCTTCTGTGTTCCTCACCAGACATCAAGGTTGGGTGCCAAGCTTTATTTATTTATGCCTTGCTTGGTCTTCTTAGTATATGGTTGGTGGGCATTCACTGAGCTATTGCATTGCAGTTACCTGGTGCTGAGATGGTTTTTTCAGTATCAATAAACTGTTAGTCTAAAAAAAGGAGCTGGTCCTTGTGTGAGTCCTTGGCCTTGTTCCTGCGACCATGGGGCCCATCCACTGGTCTAGTGATCGGCTATCTCTGATCAGCGGCTTGGGGATCAGGATGAAGAAGGTGCTTACCCCTGAGAGTGTAGGAATTTGGAAGCAGGGGAATAACCCAACAGGAAGCCCAGTGGCTGGATGGGGAGGGAAGGGGAAAGGGTAGGGGAGATATTGGAGACACCCACTACATGAGGTTCATTAGTCAATATTTGCTGACCAGCTACAGGGTTTGGTTGACTAAGAGATAAGTGAGTTATGCTTTAAACCACAGGTGTAATTGGATACTGGATGGGGGGTGGGCTGGCAGGAAAGGTGGGGGACCCTGCAGACAGGGGACTCAGGGAATGAGTCCTTGGGGCACCGAAGGGCCCAGTGGATGGATGATACTGACAGAAGGAAACCATTAGGTGATACCTTTCCAAAATGTAGATCTTCGGAGGGATCCGCAGATATATTTTTTCCTTTAAACTCAGGTCAGGGAAACGAGGAAGCTAAATGCTGGGGAAAGGCTATTGGTAACTCCTGCCAAGATAACTTGATAAGATTTTTAGTTTTTTAGTTTTACTGCTCTGGGATATTTAAGGAAGATAAATAGATTTTGCAATGAGATGACAGGGCACAGACTGGCTATTATAAGCTGGACTTCTGGAGAAGCGGTGGGTGATGATTTAGGAAGGTCGTAAAATGGAAAAGCAGAAAACAATAACAAAAACAGTGATACATTAGAATCCCAGAAGTGATGGAGATGGTTTAGTTATCTAGGACTATATGAAAAATTGCCCCTACGTAACCGCCTGAAATGACAGCCATTGTATTGGGTCTGGTTCTGTGGGCCTGCAACGGGGGCTTGGGCACCTGGATGCCCATCCTGGGGCACTAGGGAGAGGGCTCTTTCTCACCATCTGGTCATCTCCCTGGAGTTTCTTTCCGTGGACCCCCATCCTCCTTGGTGGCAGCTAATCTCGTTGGCTGGTGACGGTGTACATATATAAGGTGGGTGGGCTTCTGCCTGTGGAAACACAAGCTGTGAGATTTGGAGGTAGGGGTGGGTGCTGATACTAGGTGTTAGGTGGCTTCCCAGGTGGCACTAGTGGTAAAGAACCCACCTATCAATATAAGAGACACAAGAGATGCGGGTTTGATCCCTGGGTGGGGAAGATCCCCTGGAGGAGGGCACAGCAACTCACTCCAGTATTCTTGCCTGGAGAATCCCATGGACAGAGGAGCCTGGTGGGCTACAGTCCATGGGGTCACAAAGAGTCACAAGGGGTCCATGGGGTCACAAAGAGCCCCAAGCACTCATGGGGTGAAGAGAGGCGGGAGCTGGGCACAGGGGACCTACTGCTGACTCTTGGAGAGGGGGTTGGGGCACTAGGAGATCCCTGTCATGAAGGCCCTTTAGCTGCCCCTCTGGAAATGTCTGTCTAGTCAAAGCTATGGTTTTTCCAGTAGTCATTTATGGATGTGAGAGCTGGACTATAAAGAAAGCTGAGCGCCAAAGAATTGATGCTTTTGAACTGAGGTGCTGGAGAAGACTCTTGAGAGTCCCTTGGACTGCAAGGAGATCCAACCAGTCCATCCTAAAGGAAATCAATCCTGAATATTCATTGGAAGGACTGATGCTGAAGCTGAAATTCCAATACTTTGGCCACCTGATGCGAAGAGCTGACTCATTTGAAAAGAGCCTGATGCTGGGAAAGATTGAAGGCAGGAGGAGAAGGGAACGACAGAGGATGAGATTGGATGGCATCACTGGTGCGATGGACATGAGTTTGAGTAAACTCTGGGCGTTGGTGATGGACAGGGAGGGCTGGCGTGCTGCAGTCCATGGGGTCACAAAGAGTCGGACACGACTGAGCGACTGAACTGAACTGGAAATGTCAGGGGTTCCTGCATGCCGCAATTTCTGCAGATCCTGCCAGTCAGGCATGTGTGTTTTGAGGCGGGGGTGGGGGGGGGTGGGGCATGATTCCAGCCAGGGTCGGGGGTTCTAGCCAGAAAGAGTCCCAGGTTGGCTGAAGCCCAAGGGCCCTGTGACCTCAGAGGAGGCGTCTGCCCTATATCACCTGCCATATCAGACGGTCTTGGCCGGGGTGGAGGCCCGAGGGAAAAGAGTGATGCCTGCAGACCCTGAGGGAGCACTAGGGGCATCCCCACCATGGTCTTACCTCGCAGGACACATGGCCTTGAAGGTTCTGCGTGGGGGCAAAGGCTGGGGCCCCGCACGGGGGCAGCGTGGCTCTGACTGGTCAGCCCAGCAGTGCTCAGAGGTTCTTAATGTTGCCTGGAGTCAGCACCAGATGCTTTGCAAGGACTGTTTGCCAGAGGGTGCGGCCACTTCGAGAGAGCGGGTCTTGATTAACTGATAAACCAGGGGCCAGATTCTTGGGAAAATAAAGGAATGGGGATGTTCTCTTAGATCCATAGCGTCCTGTCTTCCAGGAAGAACCCCTGAGGCCTAAGTCAGGGCCCCCTCCTCCTCCCCTTTGCTCCCCCCACCATCTGGCCTGGAGGAGGAGGAGGTTGAAAGAAGCGGGCTCACTGCTGATAGTCAGGGGTCCCAGGACGGGGGCAGGGAAGGGGTCCCCGCTCCAGTCTCCCCTTCCGCATCCCACACTCCAGTTCATCCAGCATCGTGAAGGGTCCTGGCAGGGGCCTGTGGACACCCCAGGTCTAGAACCCAAGCTCCTTCCCATGCCCCCCAGAAAGCGGGTCCTCAGACCTGGGGTGTTCACAGCAGGGTATGGTCCCTCCTGGGAGGACACCCAGCCCACCGCCTGCTTTTTCTCATCCCCTGAGCCTGTGGCCCCCAGAGGTCAGCAGGCAAAGGGCTTCTTTTTCAAGGATGGCAAGTGTTTGCCAGGAACATGTTTCCAGGTCCTGCGATGGCAGGACAGTTCAGTCTTGACCTAGAAGCTTTGGAAAGATTCTGAAGAGGGATCAGGGTGCTGGCAGAAGCCTGGGGCCACGCTGTCCTGTCTCCCTGCTGCTCTGCATGGACAGCCTGGTTTCTTGGCGGCTGCTCTGGGTGTCCCGGTTGGCAGCCAAAAATCCATCTCGTATGCGGTCAAGAACATTTTATGCAAACCATCACTTGAAGCTGGACGTGGGGAAACAAAACAAAACAAGCCTGAGCGCTCAGAGGCCAAAGGGGCCCCCGGATATTCCACGGGAACAGCCCTGCTCTGCCCCTCCTGGGCACCCCTCTCCCCAGGAAGCCTCAATGGGGTGCCGTAAATGTGACCTTTATTCTTCTTGGCAATGTGCAGAGTCAGGTGAGGTTATTGCAAGTAGAATATAGAAATATTCCTTTTTCATTCCAAAAAGGGCTCTTAAATGTCAAATCAGATGAAATGAAATCATTGTATCGGGCAGAACACATATAAGTTGCAGATGGCGTGGTCTTTCTATAAATTCCCCCAGCCTCACTGCCTCCCCTTGGGTTTTATTGACCTGGGCCAGTTTAAATAAAGTTCAAACACACTTATTAGTTGAGCAAATGTCATCTGCTAGAGTCTGAGTGAAATTCATTAGCTCACTTCTCTTCCCTCCCCCCACCTCCCCACTCCTCCACCCACCCCAACCCCCTAGTGTTCATCTGGCTTCCTTGCCAGGCTAATTATAAGGTTCTCTGACAGCAAGTTCGTATGACATAGTTTAACTCTTCGGTCCACCTTTAACACCTGAAAGTGAGCAAATAAAATGCCAGGTGCTCAGCATTCTGGGGGCCTCAGCATCTCTGGGTGCAGCCCCTTTGGAGCAGGGAGGCTGCAGGGGAAGGGGGTGTTCGGTGGCGTGGGCGGTGGTGGAGGTGAGAGGTGGGGACCCACCCGGAGAAGGAAGGCCAGGCCACGTGACAAACATGCCCGGCTCCAAAGACGGGAGCCCTCTGCACAGATGTTGCAGTGTTATGAGATAATTTGGGGGCCTCCGAGGGGTGAAAGGGTGGATTTGTCAGAAAGGGCACATACCTAGGGCGGTCTTTTCAGGAGCTGCACGGGCACTTCATTACCATGTCAATCCTGGGAGGAGGCCCTGCTTTAGCACAGCAGTTGGCGGAATGCATATGGAGCGCAGGGACCCCTGAATGAATAGTGAATGGAGAACCGGCTGAGATCTGCCTCCAGCTTTGTTCGCGGATGACCAGGGTAAGGGACCCCGGAGCCTGCAGCCCAGATGGTAGGAGGAGGCTGCGATCCGGCGGGTTTCTCTCCTTCCCCTTGATATCCTATCGCTTGTGGGGCTTTTTCTTCCTTACTTGTATAGATACTGTGTTGTGTTAGTCACTCAGTCGTATCCGACTCTGCGACCCCATGGACTGCAGCCTGCCAGGCTCCTCTGTTCATGAGATTCTCCAGGCAAGAATACTGGATTGGCTTGCCATACCCTCCTCCAGGGGATCTTCCCAGCCCAAGGATCGCACTTGGTTTTCCTGCATTGCAGACGGATTCTTTACATCTGAGCCACTAGGGAAGCCCTATAGGTATACACATACTGTGGTGGCCTAATCGGGTCTCCTTCGATTTCCTCACTTCACTCATGCGAACTTCTCTTTGGGGGACTCGGAGATAAAATGCAAGAGGATTTGAAACAATAAACATTTACAATTTCTCCCCCCGCCTCAAAAAATAGAAGTTTAAGACACTCAAGTCTGTGAGTTGTATAAGTCGTTGAACATGTAATTAAGAAATCATGGAAAAGACAAAGTATTTGAATGGCGGGTTCAGAATTACTTCTGGGCTCTCCCGAGTGAGCTGGGCGACATCCTGAGGAGGAGTGCTGTAAATCAAAGGACTGGCATTATCTAGTTTCCTTTCTGGCTTTAAAAGTTAGAACAGATGTCACCAGAGAGGGGGCTTTTCTTGCTGCCGTAATAGGAAGCGCCTTGAAATGCTAATATCCGCAGTCTGTGTTGCCGGGGTTTGCATAGAGATGGTGGGAAACAGCTCTGATCCCAACAAAACCTTTTGTTATTAATCAAGAAAATCTGGTCTTCTGAAGCAGCAAAGAACTGGAAATTAGTGAGGCCACTGGCAATGAGGCCAGGGAGCAAAAATGCGGGAGAAGATTCCAGCACCCTACTAAGACATGCTGTGGGGGGAGGGGACACGCTGGACAGCGGGCGCCCCCCAGCCTTCTCTGCTCTCCCGAGCCTTCGGATTTGGAGGGGCAGGGATGACAGCTCTTGTCTCTTGTGCGTTAAAGCCGTGTGTTTTCTTTTTTGGCAATTTCAAGAAGCAGGCTGGAAGAGCCTCCGTTAAAAGCACGCTAATGAAGTAGTGCTAAGAAAAGAAAGCTAAACACCACAAAATCAAAGTGGAGCATTTTGCTCAGCTAATGGGCTTGATTATGAGATTTTACAGGCCCTTTTATAAACTTGAATTTTATTTTGTGCTGGGGAACAGGAAATTTCTGTTTGGTTTTAAACATACATGATCACACCACCAAATATTCCTAATTTAAGCCTGTGAGAGTAGAACAAGATTTTTATGTCTAAGAAAGAAAGGGGTGGAATCAGCTCCGCCAATGGTAGTTAATAAAAGCACAAACTTGAAGCCTCGTATTTTACAAAAGTGGAAGCGGAGGCTGCAGCCACCCTGGTGGCCTGCCTTCATATCCTCCGCCCTTGGGGTGCGCAGAATCTCCCTGCCCCTTCCCTTCTGCGTCAGTTGTGGCCATCTGGCCGCACCTCCTCAACTAGAGCAGGGCTAGCCGCTGCCTCATAGGGTGGACGGCATCCCTGGCCTGCTCCCACTAGATGCCACCAGCACCCTTCTCCCGACCCCCCAAATGTCTCCAGACTTCACCAAGAGAATTCCCGCTTGAGAAGCCTTGAGCATGTTTAACCAGCTGCCCCAGGGTGATAACAACCATGCTTAGAACTTTCAACTGCTCAGCGTCCAGCCTGGCGTGGGACACAGAGTCGCTGGGTGAACCCATGCTGGGGCAGTGATGTCACTGAGAACTTGGTAAAGGACGGACAGTGAAAAGTCAAAGCCGCTCATTTGTGTCCGACTCTTTGCGACCCCATGGACTATACAGACTGTGGAATTCTCCAGGCCAGAAGACTAGAGTGGGTAGCCTTTCCCTTCTGGGGATCTTCCCAACCTAAAATTGAACCCAGGTCTCCCACATTGCAGGCAGATTCTTTACCAGCTGAGTCACAAGGGAAGCCCAATGAATACTGGAGGGGGTAGCCTATCCCTTCTCCACCAGATCTTACCGACCAAGGAATCGAACCAGGGTCTCCTGCATTGCAGGCAGATTCTTTACCAACGGGGCTATCAAAGGACAGGCAAGCCAACACCAACAGCAGACTACACGCCCTCATTCTCCTTCCCCACAGGATGGACAGCTTTGGATTTTCCCTTCTAGGAAGTCAGCTGGAGGGGAGAAAACAGAAGGAAGCAAGAAGCCCCAACAATCCACAGCCCAGATGAGCAACTCCATGTTGGGTGTGTTATTCTAAGGTCTGCATATTGGCACCGTGGGCAGATGGCATCCCCGTGGAATAGAGATGGGGCTGCCATTGGGTTCTCGGTTTAATCTCCAGCAAGATTTCAAGTGAGGCCTTGCTACTCTTTCAGTGATGCTTCATTATCCTTGTAGGGACACCTTGCTTTTTGGAACAAGTTATTAAAAAGTTACCTGTAGGTACGATGAGAAGTGTTCACCTATGAAAAATGTATGCATTTTTCTACTCAAAGTGAACTTACATCATCACTGACTGTATCTGTACCTTCACTCAATTAATTTCTGAGAGTTTGATATTGAAACTCTAACTAGAAATCTTAATTTAGCTAGTTAGACAGTTGTAATATATAGTGGCACTATACGTAACTTTGTTCTGTATTTTCCAAGTCTCCTATAAATGTGTTATCATATTTTCATAATTCAAAAAATAAAAAGAAAGATAAAATAAATAAATAAAAACAACTTTAATTATACCATTATTGATGGTATCATCAACTTCTTCCCCGTCCTGGGTTTGCCCTAACTATGGTGTGTGCATCTCTAGAGAAACACTGGGAGTTCCCATGGCCTCTTGGAGGTTCCATAGCTGTATTGTGATCACTTTATGCATAGCCTGCTCACCAGAGCTTCATGACAGAATGGAGGTAAGATAATACATGGAGAGATCAAGGGTACCCACAGACAGAGGCTAGTCTGTGTTACACTTAATTGCTGAACTGTGGATCAGTGGCACTGCTCATTTGGGGCAGGGAGGGGGGCCTGGGGGGCGTGCTTCCAGCTGTGTGTGCAGACTTGGGCTCCCAGGACAAAGGAGGTCCCGGCTTCACCAACACGTGGATTTGTAAAAGACCACTTGCCTTCTCTACCAAGGGAGCTCTGCTGTCCTTGACCTAGAGCCATCAGGGAAAGCTTGGGGTTTTGGGGAAGGAAAGGTCCTGAAAGTCAAGGCCAGCCGAGGAGTGAGGATTGGTGGGGCAGGTGGCTTCAAAGTAGCTTCTTCTGAACTGTCCCTGCTCTCATTTCGCTTCTCGATGCTGCGTGCTAGTCTCCAACGGGCTGTGTGAGGCCATGGCTGCTGCCCACGGGAGGGTGCTCACCTGGGGACCTGCCTCCAGGCCTGCAGGGATCAAGCAGGGCCCTGGGCCTGGTGCTGGGAGCGGGGATTAGCCTGCAGGGGGAGTGGAGGTCTGGGGATGGAGGGGTGGACGGGCTTGTCTGGCCTCATCCCCGGAGGACAGGGTGCTGTAGAGTGCACGCTTTGGAGTCAGCTCAGGACTGGTACCCAGGGAGAGAGGGCCCGGAGATGGACAGGTGAGGCTCCACGGAGGACAAACGCTACCCACTCTGCACCTCATCATGCTCAGCTTGCCTGGAAAGCGGTGGGCTGGGGGGGCCGCCCTCTGCACTCTCCTTCCCCTGGAGCTGCCTCTCCCCTCCACCCCTGCCCCCCACACTCAAAACACAGAGTCATCATGAGTGTGAAAGACCAGAAACCCCAGGGAGGGAATCCGATTCTGTGGGCTGGCTGGGGCCCCTGGGATGACTGAAACATTGCTTCTAAGGATGAAAGGACTGACTGCTAGTCTACCTAGGAGCTGTTTAACATTCCAGTGATTTTTTTTTTGGAGATCAGCTGGTGGGTAAGGGCCAGAGGGAGAAACAGGCACCAGCAAAGTGCCTTTCTCAGTCTTGTTCCCACGAAGCTTTCCAGTTGCTTGGTCAGTACCCAGAGCATCAGAATTCTCCCAGTTTCCTGCCCCGCCTCCTCACCACCCCGCCCCCTCCCCCCACCCCCTTGCTCAAAAGCAGCCTAGCTTATTCCCAGGCATTAAGAAAAGAGCATGTGTGATTGGAAAGCAGTGGAATAGCCTTCCAGACTGAGATTTCACCTATTGGGGCGGTGAGCGTGGAGCAGAAAAAAGACTCCATTATAAGCACCTTAAAAACAGACCACAAAGGAAACACTGACACGGCCGGGCCCCCAGGGCCGGCTCCAGCGGGCAGTTAGGGGAGGGAGGGTTTTGTGCCGAGTTCAAAGCCCCAGTGAAAGCAACCGAGGACCATTGTGTTTGGGCAAAAGACAGTGCTTATCAGAAAGGAGTGTTAGGTTACCCCGCCTCTGGGCTCCCGGGAGTTTTTAAAGGCAGGCTTTGGAGCCCTTGGAGGCTTCTGGAGATGTTTTTTAGGGGAACCCATGTGGTGATGTTTTCTAGGGGACCCTGTGTGGGGACAGTTCCTGAGACGCACTGGCTGTGCTGGCTGAACCCACAGCAAAGGGGCCAATGGAGGGTGGGGGGGAAAGGACTGTTTGGGACTATTACCCAGCGATCAGTTGCCTGAGTCCAGGAGAGTCAATACTTCTGTGGAGTCTTAGTAGTTTTAGGGACCAGAGAGGTTGCAGCTTTGGGTCAGTGGAAAAACCAAGAGCTGAGATGCCTTTTCTGATGGATCTTGAGGCAATATCCTTGGTTCAGGCGTGAGTACGTGCACGTGTGCTACATGGCTTCAGTCGTGTCTGGCTCTTTGTGACCCTACAGATCGTAGCCCTCCAAGCTTCTCTGTCCGTGGGATTCTTCAGGCAAGAATACTGGAGTGGGTAGCCGTTTCCCACTCCAGAGGATCTTTCCGACCCAGGGATCGAACCCACATCTCCTGTGTCTCTTGCATTGGCAGGTGGGTTCTTTACCTCTAGCACCCCCTGGGAAGCCCAGTTCAGGCATATTGGACTAAAAATCAGCTGAACTTATGGTTGCTGGGGGAAAGGAGGAGAGAAAGGGATATTTAGGGAGTCTTGACAGGTACACAGTGCTGTGTTTAAAATGGATAACCAACAAGGACCTACTGCATTGCGACCCCACAGACTATAGCCCAACAGGCTCCTCTGTGCATGGAATTCTCTAGGCAGGAATACTTAACCACCTGGGCCACCAGAGAATCACAGGGATCTCTGCTCAGTGTTATGTGGCAGCCTGGACAGGAGAGGAGTTGGGGGAAGAATGGATATGTGTGTTTGTATGACTGAGTTCCTTTGCTGTCCACTTGAGACCATCACAACATTGTTAATCAGCTATACCCCCAAACAGAATAAAAAGGTGAAAGAAATTAAAAAAAAAAAAAACCTTCAAAAATCAGCTGCTCTCATTTAACACTGACCAATGAATGAGTCTTAGTGGATGGTCTTTTCCCAGAGTCAGCCCTGGTCCTGAGAAAATGTCTCATTACTGCTAGGGACCTGGGCTGATAGGGGACCCCAACCCCACTTAGGGGCACCAGAGACATTCTGAGGGGAAGGTCTTTCTGTGCATTTAGGGGGCCCCATGCCACCTCCTAGTTGCTGAGCAGAGATGAGCCGTCCTCCTGGGAGGACTCCTGGGAGTTCACCTTGCCCACCCCTGTCAGGTGCCACCCTAGGAACACCTTTCTCTAAATCTGCTCCAGAGTCACTCACATTAAGAAATCTCCTTGCACTTTGTCCTTTCACTTCCCCATCTATGGAATGAGAAAAACAACAGCTTTTACGTAAAAAGCAAACCAACCCACTCACCAACGAGACAAAACAAACCCAGCCATGCCCACTTGGAGAAAATTACACACTACTATTAAAGTGGATGAGGAAGAAGCCTGAAAAATTATAACATGAATGATGCTGAATGAATGATAATGAAAGAAAAATGGAAAATAATTATGCAGCAGTGTTTCTGGGAAAATCTGCCTGGCCCTTCAGTAAGAATTCCCATTGGCCGAATGTTAACATCTAATTAAGATGTTAGCTCCTCTTTCCTCCCAGTGTTTCATTCTTATCAGTTCTTCTAAAAGTCTCCAATTTCGTGCAACGTAAACAGAAATAAGAGAGGCCAGCCACGCAGGACTGAAGGGGTGAAGGAGAGTGTTTTAGGAATGCGAGGGAGGAAAATGCAAGGAAGGGAAAAGAGATTTTAACAGCTTTGTCTTTTTCATGCATTAAGAACAAAGATTCTGGCCAGAGGAGCCCTGGGGGCAGGGAGACAGTTTGAGGCTAACTTCCCCACATGGACCAGACCCTGGAGGGTGAGGTGAGACAGTCTGGGGGGGCTTCATAAGGTCAGCCTGCAGCCTGAGCACAGAATTCCCAACCTGCAAGCAGTCTTCAAATTCTCAAAGCCACCTGGGGCATTTTCAGAACAACAGGAGTCTTTTTTTCTTTTTATTGAAATATAATTGATTTCCAATGTTGTACTAATTTGTGCGGTACAGCAAAGTGATCCAGTTATATGGATATATACATGTATATATATATATGCATATTTCTTTTTCATATTCTTTTCCATTATGGTTTATCACAGGATATTGAATAGAGTTCCCTGTATTCCACAGTAGGACCTTGTTGTTCATTCATTCTATATGTAATAGTTTGCATCCACTAATCCCAAGCTCCCAATCCTTCCCTCCTCCACCCCCCACCCCCTTGGCAACCATAAGTCTGTTCTCTATGTCTGTGAGTTTGTTTATATTTTGTGGGTAAGTTCATTCATGTCATATTTTAGATTCCACATATAAGTGCTATCATGTGGTATTTGTCTCTCTCTTTCTGACTTTCTTCACTTAGAATGATAATCTCTAGTTGCATCCATGTTACTGCAAATGGCATTATTTCATTCTTTTTCATGGCTGAGTAGTATTCCACTGTATATATGTACCACATCTTCTTTATCCAATCGTCTGTTGATGGGCATTTACGTTGTTTCCATGTCTTGGCTATTGTGGAAAGTGTTGCTGTGATTACTGGGGGTCGTGTAAATATCTTTGTGAATTGTGGTTTTGTCTGAACATGCCCAGAAGTGGGATTGCTGGGTCATATGGAAACTCTACTTTGAATTTAGAACAAAATTAATTTTAATTCCCTGGAGTTAGAAGTAGGTTTGCTGTCAGCGGCCTGACTAGACATCCTAGGCTGGGTCACCACTGAGACAGAGAGGAAGAGAGATGCCTAGGAGAAGTGGGGTCAGTGGGGAAAAAGTCTCTCTGTGGGACTGGACATCAGCTCTGTGCACCCCAGGGGCCTTCTGAGTCACTCACTCTCCAGGAGCTCCTGACTGCCAGCTCTGAGTGTAGAGTAGCTCTAAGTGAAGTGGCTTATGGGACTTAAAGAGGGACTCTGATGAGACTCAGCAAATAGCTTCTTGTTGAATGTAGGAAGGTGTCCTTGCATGAAGAATCCCCATGGACAGAAGAGTCTGGTGGGCTACAGACCATGGGGTCGCAAAGAGTCGGACATGACTGAAGCGACTTCTCATGTATGCAAGCAGGCTCAGAAAAGAATCTGTCTGCAATTCAGGAGGCGCAGGGTCAATCTAGGTTGGGAAGATCCCCTGGAGAAGGAAAGAGCAATCCACTTCAGTTTTCTTGCCTGGGAAATCCCATGGACAGAGGAGCCTGGTGGGCTACAGTCCATGAGGTCGCAAAGAGTCAGACACGACTGAGCAACTGACAATATCACTTTCAGGTTCAGAGGAGAACACCTCTGGCCTTGCTCTCTGGTTCATGGAGGAGACTCTCCTCGCCCAGGAGAAGTGTTGGCACAAAGACTGGAGCAGCTCACAGGTCCTGAGCCCTCGGGGTCTGCCAAGTACCTGCTGTGTTATGAGAGTGTCCCACCCACCCTCACAGCCCGCCCATGAGGGGCGCGCTAGTATTTCACGGATGAGAAATGGAGGTGGTTCAGATTGCTGGAAGGACTCGTCCATGGCTGTGTGGCTAGTGTGCAGGCTCTCAAGGAAGCAACAGCTGCCCTGGGCCGTGGAGAAGGGTGACAGACAGATGCTCTTTCAGAACTCAGAAACTCTGTGCTGGATTGAAATGGATGGCTCTTATTTGTTTAAGAACAATTGATGCTTTGAGAATTGATCTTTGGGGATATCCCTGGTTGATGGTCCAGTGGCTAATACTGTACATTCCCAATGCAAAGGAATAGACCCCAGGTCAGGGAACTAGATCCCAGAGGCTGCATTGAGTTCAAATGCTAAAGAGTTTGAAAGCTAAAGATCCCGCATGCCTCAACGAAGATGGAAGATCCCATGTGCTGCAACTAAGACCCAGTGCAGCCAAATAATAAACAAAATATTAAAAAACAAAAACAAAAAAACCAACCAAAACAACCCTCCCCCAAACCCAAAGTTGATCTTCATAATAATGTGGCAAAGTTGTAATTAGGACTTAACTAAAAAGAAAAAAAAAGTAGCACAGATTTCATATTTGGGCCCCAGGATTGTCACTCTTGCTCTGACCTTTTCGAGAGAGGAAGGAAGGAAAGGAGACGCAGTGGCAGGTGGGCCTGGAATCACACCTGCAAGGACCTCTTGTGGGTCTTGACGGAAAAGGGTTGAGCAATGTGTGCCGGGAAGTGGTCAGTCTCCACCTGTGTTATTTCATCACATCCTCGCAACCTCCCTGAGGGAGCAGGTGTTGTTACCTGGAAGATAAGAAAACTGAGGCTCAGGCAGATACAAGATCAGTGTTGGCAGGAGCATTATGTCCCCCCCAAAATCTCTTTGTAACCCCACGGACTATAGCCCATCAGGTTCCTCTGTTTATGGGATTCTCCAGGCAAGAATACTGGAGTGGGTAGACATTCCCTTCTCCAGGGGATCTTCCCAATCCAGGGATCAAACCCGCATCTCCTGCGTCTCCTGCACTAAAGGTGGATTCTTTACCATTTGAGCCGCCAGGGAAGGCCTTTATTTGAACACAGGGCTTTTGTAGATGTACTCTAATGAAGATGAAGCCCTGTGGGTGGGCCTAACTCAATGACTGGGGTCTTTATAAGACGGGTGTTTGGGCGAGTATGCAGAGAGGACACAGGGAGGAGCCATGGATGATGGAGCCAGAGCTGGAGTGATGCATCTACAAGCCAAGGATCACTGAGGGTTGCTGGCAACACTGGAAGCTGGGAAGAGGCAAGGAAGGGTCCGGGCCTTGAGTTGTTAGAGGGAGCGTGGCCCAGCTGATGCCTTCATTTTGGACTTTCAGTCTCCAGAGATGAGACAGAAAAGCTTTCAGTAGTTTTCAGCCACCCACTTTGTAGCAGTTTGTCAGGTGGCCACAGGAAATGAACACAGCAAGCACTCACCTTGCTACCATTGTGTTGTTTAGTCGCTCAGTCCTGTCCGATTCTTTGCAACCCCATGGACTGCAGCACACCAGGCTTCCTTGTCCTTCACTGTCTCCTGGACCAGGCTTCCCTCTTCTTCACTGTCTCTCAGAGTTTGCTCAAACTCATGTCCTTTGAATTGGTGATGCCATCCAACCATCTCATCCTCATCCTTTCTCCTCCCGCCTTCAATCTTTCCCAGCATCTGGGTCTTTTCCAATGGGTCAGCTCTTTGAATCAGGTGGTCAAAGTATTGGAGCTTCAGCTTCAACATGCAGAGCGGCACGGCCAAAAAAAAAGAGAGAAGTGGAGAGTTCCCTAAGGACATGGGGGTGCTTGAGAGCAGATGGCGGGGTGGGGGGGCGGGGGGCAGGAAGGGGATATAAAGGTGGCTGGGGTGGGGGAGGGGGCCTGGAGTCTTCGGTGGCCTGGGGGTGGGGTCTCCATGGAGACCATGGTCCAGGAGGGGTCAGGGTGCCGGGAGGAGCAGATGGACCGTGGGTGCAGGTGGGCAGCAGTGGACACAGGAGGATGGAGAGGTGGCTGGAGGCAGAGAGTCGCCCCAGGGAGGCCGGGGAAGTCAGAGTGGCCGTGAGATGTTGCCATGTAGAGCCGACGTGATTCCTGACGACAAATAACCCTGTCCAGGCATTGAACATGGTGCTGGAGAGTGACTCAGAGCCCAAGCACGCTGGTCCCCTTGTCCTGTGGGCGGTGAGTTATGCTGGACCAGATGAGGGTGAATATCTCATGAATGTGCGTGGGAGGCCTACTGCATTGGAGAAAGAGTTAATAATTAAACTATTTGCGCCACCACAATGGGCCGGGCGGGCCCAGGGTCCTTGGGGCTGACCCCGCTCCTGCCCACCCCGTCATCATCCTTAGTATGTGGTCCACACGGGGACACCACAGGAAGCTCAGCCCGAGGGCCACCAACAACAAGGCATTTTAGTTTTGGAAGCTGCCAGGTCAGGAAATTAGTGAGAAATTAGTGATTAGGAAAAATCAATTTGGCCTGACCTGAATTGGTGGGAGGGGGAGAAAGGGCGGGGTGGGGGCTGCATCTGACAATGCACTCCTCCTGGGGTGGGGTGGGGGGGTGACGGGAGGCTCTGAGCCCCTCTTTTCTGGGGAACCTGGAGCTCCGAGGGGTTAAACAGCTGCCAAAGGCTCTGTAGCAGGCAAGGGTGGCCGGGCCAGGAGTGAGGGGGTAGGCCTGTTGGCTCCCAGGTCTCCCCACACCCGAGCCCCCCATGGTGGTGCTGGTACCCCCAGACTCCCAAAGCTTCGAGAGGAGGCTCTGAGACTACAACAGGAACCAGGGGCCTGGACCCCCTCTGACTCTGTCCTGTCTTACGTGGTTGTGTGGGGAGAAGCCGGAACAGGGCGGCCAGCCTCATGCCACCATCACCTGCCCGGTGACCCCAGGCGACCTCAGGGCTCCTGCAGAAGGCTTGACGGAATCTTCCTGTGGCAAATGAGGCTGACCAGGTGACTTTTTAGGATGCCGTCCAGTCCTAAGATTGCAGGGTTGGTGATTTCTGGAGATTCAAAGGGATAAAGACTGTCTTTGTGCTCAGATGAGCTGGGCTCTGGGGCGGACAGTCACTCCCTCAGGGCAGTGACTGGACATCGGTGTCTCCCTGCGCCCGCCCTATCAGCCTCCTTTGCTCTGGGCTGCCAGGAGCCATCCTGTAGCCCCTATTCCTTTCCCACCATCCCTGCCTGGGGCATAGTGTGGCATAGGCCTCTGGCGTCCCTTGGCTGGGTGGTCCTGCCTGTGTCCATGATGCCTGGCTGCCCACCCTCAGGGCCTGCCCCACCACCGCTTAGACGGAGTCCCCGCGTCTTGTCATCCCTTCTGGGCTCCCCAGGCTCTGCATGTCACATGGAGGCCTCACCCCTGCTTCAGACCCCTCAGGGGTTCCCCAGGATGGCCTGACTGCCTGAGGGTTCCCTTGGTCAGAGCTGCCTAGAGTCTTGGGGCTCCTGTTTCTTCCAGGGACCCTGGCCACTTCCCGCGGACCCAGCCTTTCCAGTTCTTTCCAAAATAGGAGAAATGCTGCTTCCTGGAGGAGGTGTCCCACAGAAGGCACACCCCCTGTCTCCTGCCTGCTCACAAGGGGACCCGGGTCCCGGAGATGGTCCTTCCCCGGGGCTGTGAGCACACAGGGGCCCCAGCAGATGTGGCTGGCTGATTACAGAGACCACACGTAGGTGCCGCCTAGGGGCTGTCTAGTGGCCCCCAGACGTGGATCCAGAGTGGAGGTGTCTTCTTATTCACAGTGGGTCCTGGGGAGAGCACCCTCCTTTGACTGCGGTGGGCAGAATAACTACCCCCCTCCCCCCAGATGAACACATTCTCAGCCCGAGAACCTGTGAAAGGAAAAGGGACTTGGCAGATATGGTTCATCCAAGGGCACTGAGGTGGGGAGATTGCCCTGGATTACCCAAGTGGGCCCAGTGTGGAAGTGTTACTCGCTCCGTTGTGTCCAACTCTTTGCGGCCCCATGAACTGTGGCCCACCAGGCTCCTCTGTCCATGGGATTCTCCAGGCAAGATGACTGGAGTGGGTTGCCATGCCCTTCTCCAGGGGATCTTCCCGACCCAAGGATTGAACCCGGGTCTCCTGGATTGCAGGCAGATTCTTCACTGTCTGAGCCACAGGGAAGCCCCAATGTGGAAGGGGGAGGTGTCTCAGCAATGCTGTGTGGAAAGACCCAGCTGGTCAGTGCTGATCATGAAGGTGGAAGGTCCATGAGCCAAGGAATGCAGACAGCCTCTGGAAGCTGGAAAGGACAAGGGAGCAGGCTGTCCCTGGGAGGCTCCAGGAAGGACACAGCCCTGCCAACACCTTGGTTTTAACCCTGTGAAACCTACTTTGGACTTCCAGCCTCCAGAAGTGGAAGAAAATAAATGTGTGTTGTTTCAAGCCACCGAGTTTGTGGTAATTTGCAAGGTAATTTCTATTTGTGGCAACAGAAAAACTAATAAATCCAGTGACATCTTTTCTCGTGATCTGTCTCAGGGAACAGCTCTCCATGCACACGTGTCCAGGGTGGAAACTGGGCTGCAGGGAGGGGTCCTGTGTGAGCTGGTAGGCCCTGGGGCTTCTTGCCAGTGTCCCCGAGCCCAACAGTCCCATGGATGCCATGCTCAGAAAGCTGTACTTCCTCACCCCTCTCCTTGTTGACCTCAGAACATTTCCTTAGTGGCTGCAGTGGGGGCAGGGGGCTGGGAGATAGCAAGAGACTTTTCTCTGATCTGTTCAGCTGGACAGATGGGACTGCAGCCCCTGGGAGGAGAGCCTTGAGGTTGGAGGAGGGAGGCCCTGTCTTGGCTTTCAGTTTAGAGAAGATCCCCAAGCCGGGCTGCACTCAGGCCATGGTCAGAGAACACTGGGAGGGCATTGGCGGGTGGGGGGGGGGGGGGCGGTCACAGGGCATTGGGAAGGCATTGGGAGGCCACAGGGTATTTGCTCCCACTCTCAGTGGAGGCCAGGTCCATACGGGTGTGTACAGCAGCCTGACAGCAGGGCAGGGACCCGGGATATAGGCAGATGATGGAAGCTCTGCAGGCACAGATCCAGAGGCAGGACTAGGGTAGTGTGACCTAGATTCCTCCTCTTCCCGGGCACTTGGATCCTTGCCAGCCTCCCCACTCTGGGCCCCTTTGGCCCTTGGGCTGTGAGCAGAGCTGATATGTGCCGATCGTTGATTGACTCAGCAGACCCGGAAGCCACGTGTTCATGAGTCCAGGTCCCCAGACATGGAGCCCATGGGCCCCATGCAATCAAGTGAACAAGGTGTGACCTTGGTTCCTGAAGCCCTGGAGGCTCCTGGGTGAACCCCTCACCCCAGCATGGTTTGCCTATCTCGGAGGATTAACTAGGTTTAGAAAGAGCCCCGGGGTCTTGTGAAGGGCGTGTTGTGTGTGAGGAAAACAGGAGCACAATGAGCTGATAGGATGGAGGCTGGAGGCCCGAGAAACAATCGCAGGGAGGTGGTGGGATGGTGGGGGGTGGGGGGATGGGCAAGATAGAGCCAAAGCTGAGGAGGGACAAAGGCCACCTTGGAAGAAAGCCTTCGACTCTTGCTTCTATGCGAAGGATCTGATTTTCAAGACTGCTCTCGAGTCTTCTCTGTTCCAAGTATGGGAGTATTCTTAACTGTCTTCTGGGAGACCTGTACAGTAGGCCCCAGGCACCCGTAGGTGCTGGAATGATAAGTAAGTCATTTTGAAAGAAGGCAACCCTGTTTAGACACAGCCAGAATAGGAACTTTTAAAAGTGAATGTTGAATGTTTTTGGAAAATATACTTTTGAGACATTTCAGTTGAGATGTTAATGAAACCCATTGAAGTAGTTCATCCATTGGCATGTATTCTATTATGGAGTAAAAATTTGGTTCCCTGAATCCTTAAAGGTGAGTATATCCCTCCTGTAAGACTACTGATACGTAATAAGGATCGGCCAGTGCCCTTTAAAATAAATTTTAAATCCAAGTATCAGCTCAGTTCAGTCATGGCTGACTCTCTGAGACCCCATGGAGTGCAGCACACCAGGCTTCCCTGCCTGTCACCAACTCCTGGAGCTTGCTCAAACTCATGTCCATCGCACCAGTGATGCCATCCAACCATCTCATCCTGTCATCCCCTTCTCCTCCCGCCTTCAATCTTTCCCAGCATCAGGGGCTTTTCTAAGGAGTCAGTTCTTCGAATCAGGTGGCCAAAGTATTGGAACTTCAGCTTCCCAGCATCAGTCCTTTCAATGAATATTCAGGACTGATTTCCTTTAGGATGGACTGGTTGGATCTCCTTGCAGTCCAAGGGGCTCTCAAGAGTCTTCACCAACACCACAGTTCAAAAGCATCAATTCTTCTGCGCTCAGCTTTCTTTATAGTCCAACTCTCACATTCATACATGACTACTGGAAAAACCATAGCCTTGACTAGATGGACCTTTGTTGGCAAAGTAATGTCTCTGCTTTTTAATATGCTGTCTAGGTTGGTCATAAGTTTTCTTCCAAGGAGTAAGCGTCTTTTAATTTCATGGCTGCAATCACCATCTGCAGTGATTTTGGAGCCCAAGAAAAGAAAGTCTCTCACTGTTTCCATTGTTTCTCCATCTATTTGCCATGAAGTGATGGGACCAGATGCCATGATCTTAGTTTTCTGAATGTTGAGTTTTAAGTCAGCTTTTTAACTCTCCTCTTTCATTTTCATTTAGAGGGTGTTTAGTTCTTCACTTTTTGCCATAAGGGTGGTGTCATCTGCATATCTGAGGTTATTGATATTTCTCCTGAAAATCTTGATTTCAGTCTGTGCTTCATCCAGCCCAGCATTTCTCATGATGTACTCTGCATATAAGTTAAACAAGCAGGGTGACAATATACAGCCTTGATGTACTCCTTTCCCAATTTGGAACCAGTCTGTTGTTCCGTGTCCAGTTCTAACTGTTGCTTCTTGACCTGCATACAGATTTCTCCAGAGACAGGTCAGGTGGTCTCGTATTCCCATCTCTTGAAGAATTTTCCAGTTTCTTGTGATCCACACAGTCAAAGGCTTTGGCATAGTCAATAAAGCAGAAGTACATGTTTTTCTTGCTCTCTTGAAAGAGATTGCTTTTTTGTTGATCCAACGGATGTTGGCAATCTGATCTCTGGTTCCTCTGCCTTTTGGAAATCCAGCTTGAACATCTGCAAGTTCATGGTTCACATACTGTTGAAGCCTGGCTTGGAGAATTTTGAGCATTACTTTACTAGCATGTGAGATGAGTGCAATTGTGTGGTAGTTTGAACATTCTTTGGCATTGCCTTTCTTTGGGGTTGTAATGAAAACTGACCTTTTCTAGTCCTGTGGCCACTGCTGAGTTTTCCAGATTTGCTGGCATATTGAGTGCAGCACTTTCACAGCATCATCTTTTAGGGTTTGAAATAGCTCAACTGGAATTCCATCACCTCCACTAGCTTAGTTCATAGTGATGCTTCCTAAGGCCCACTTGACCTCACATTCCAGGATGTCTGGCTCTAGGTGAGTGATCACACCATCATGATTATCTGGGTCGTGAAGATCTGTTTTGTACAGTTCTTCTGTGTATTCTTGCCACCTCTTCTTAATATCTTCTGCTTCTTTTAGGTCCATACCTTTTCTGTCTTTTATTGTGCCCATCTTTGTATGAAATGTTCCTTTGGTATCTCTAATTTTCTTGAAGAGATCTCTAGTCTTTCCCAGTCTATTGTTTTCCTCTATTTCTTTGCATTGATCTGAGGAAGGCTTTCTTATCTCTCCTTGCTATTCTTTGGAACTCTGCATTCAGATGGGTTTATCTTTCCTTTTCTCCTTTGCCTTTGGTTCTCTTCTATTCGTAGCTATTTGTAAGGCCTCCTCAGAGAACCATTTTGCCTTTTTGCATTTCTTTTTCTTGGGGATGGTCTTGATCATTGCCTTCTGTACAATGTCATGAACCTCCGTCCATAGTTCTTCAGGCACTCTTGTCTATCAGATCTAATCCCTTAAATCTATTTCTCACTTCCACTGTATAATCGTAAGAGATTTGATTTAGGTCATACCTGAATGGTCTAGTGGTTTTCCCCACTTTCTTCAATTTAAGTCTGAATTTGGCAATAAGGAGTTCATGATCTGAGCCACAGTCAGTTCCCAGTCTTGTTTTTGCTAACTCTATAGAGCTTCTCCATCTCTGGCTGCAAAGAATATAATCAATCTGATTTCAGTGTTGACCATCTGGTGATGTCCATGTGTAGAGTCTTCTCTTGTGTTGTTGGAAGAGGGTGTTTGCTGTGACCAGTCCGTTCTTTTGGCAAAACTCTGTTAGCCTTTGACCTGCTGCGTTTTATACTCCAAGGCCAAATTTGCTGGCATATTGAGTGTAGTAATCCAAGTATAGTGGGCATAAATACTTACTATGTTTCACTCACTGAATGATCATATCCACTGCTGTTGTATTTCCATAAAATGATCATTAAGGTGAAATAAATAAAACCAAAAAATTTTTTTAAGTTTTTAAAAAAACTGTATTTATTTGTGGCTCCACTGGGTCTTTGTTGTTGTGTGCAGACTTTCTTTAGTTGTGGTGGGCAGGCGCTACTCTCTAGCTGGGCACGGACTTCTCACTACAGTGGCTTCTCTTGTTGTAGAGCAGCTTTAGAGTACAGGCTCAGTGGTCGTGACACACAGGCTTAGTTATCCCTTGGCATGTGGAATCTTCCCGGACCAGGGATTGACTCCAGGCCTCCTGCATTGGCAAGCCAATTCTTAACCCATGGACCACCAGGGAAATCCTAAAACCAGAGTTTTTCTTTCCCTTTAGATTTTCTATTAATTAATTTGACTACTCCACAGTAACTTACTGAGCACCATGACTTTTTGTTGTAAGCCTGGCTAAAGTTTGTGATCTGCTGGAGCACACATGTTACTTTAATAAATCCTCACAAGAATCTAAGTTGACGGCTTCTATCGTGATCCCTGGGTTTCACTCCATAGCTCAGTTGGTAAAGAATCTGCCTGCAGTGCAGGAGACCCCAGTTCAATATCTGGGTCGGGAAGATCCACTGGAGAAGGGATAGACTACCCACTCCGGTATTCGTGGGCTTTCCTTGTGGCTCAGCTGGTAAAGAATCCACCTGCAATGCGGGAGACCTGGGTTTGATCCCTGGGTGGGGACAATCCCCTGAAGAAGGGAAAGGCTACCCACTCCAGTATTGTGGCCTGGAGAATTCCATTATATAGTCCATGGGGTTGCAAAGAGTCGGACACGACTGAGCGACTTTCACTTTCACTATGGTGATCCCTAATTCAGAGATGAGGAAAACTGGGGCCCAGAAGGATCAGGTAGGTGGCTGAGAGTCACATAGCAAGTGTTGAAATTCAAGGCCCAAGTGGAGCCTCTCACCCTGGGGTGTTACCTGTCCGAAGGGTGGCCTGGATGCCAAGAGCGTCAAGCAGTTTTCACCCCAGGCCAAGGAAGGCTCTCTTTCTGTAAACATTTATTAGACAACTCCTTCCCAGGCACTGGCTTTGAGACTGGATGGGTAGGCTGTCCTGGCACCTCCCAATTTTTGCCAGAGATAGAGGGAGAGGCAGGTGGTATCGAGGCCACTGGTAGTCAGGGGGGAGGCCAAGGGCGGAATGGGAAGCTTGAAGTTGACACATTTTTCATTTTAAAATTTGCTACACTGACTTGTCAAGTAGGAATTAGAAAAGGTGCTGATATCTGGAAGTTCACACGCCTAAAATAATCTGGAGGCGATAGGCATCATGCCTTAACCTCTTGAGGTGCGTGTTCATTAGTCGGACACGTCTTAAATATTCGGAGCGCATGACTGAGACCGAGGGTGTTCATCTGGCCTTATATAAAATTCCTTAAAAAAAGAAGCTGAACAGAGAGAAGTTCTTTCTCTCAAATCAGATGAGAACTATCAGCCTGAGGACTTTAAAAAGAAGAGCATGACTGTGGCACCTTAAACATCCCCTTCGGAGGTGACAGTTCTCTGGGAGGTGAACTCACTGCTCTCAGGACGAGTGCTGGCCGCCACCCTCACCTCCCGGGCTCCCGAGGCCGGTGTGTGCCCCAGCCCCATGGCTTCATGTGGCCCCTTGAAGGGACCAAGTGCCTGAGTTACTCAAATCC
Organism: Dama dama; assembly: GCF_033118175.1. Classification (NCBI taxonomy): domain Eukaryota; kingdom Metazoa; phylum Chordata; class Mammalia; order Artiodactyla; family Cervidae; genus Dama; species Dama dama. The sequence continues at coordinate 17,844,881 of NC_083691.1, read as the reverse complement.
CAATTCCCCATGGGGTAGGTGACGGTGACCACCCACGGCTGGGGACATGGGCTGAGGCCTCGGCAGCAGACATCAACCGGGGCTGGTGGGAGGTTTTTCCTGGTGAAGAGAAACCCACTCAGGAACCCCAGGCCATCTTCTGCCCAGAAGCAGCAGCCCAGATTTACACTCCTCTGACTTGCCACCACAAGCACCCCCGCTCTGAGAACCTGGGTCAGGTGGTCTTGGGATGAATCTGTGGTTCGTCCTGTTTGTGGACTTGAGTAGACTATGCTGACCCTGTTCCTGACAGCTAAGCACCCGCTGGGACTGCCAGGCCCGGTGCCCTGGCCTTTCCTGCCGCTCACTCTGCGGCTGAGGGGCCCTGGGGTTCACACACCCCGTCTGTGTGTGGGTGGGGGAGGTGGGGGTGTTGGGAGAAGTTCAGCTCCTTGAACACGGTTGACTGAGAGCACTCAGTGAGCTCATGGCCATTCAAGGACAGCAGGGAAGCCGTGGGCTGTGAGTGCTTCGCTGGATACAGTATGTTATCAGGACGAAGGGCCACTGTGGCCAGCAACAGCCCCCTGACGCCTGGGCCCTGGGCCTGGCCTGCTGGATGACTTCAGACATCCTCACAAGGAGCTCTGTGCTTCACCGTCCTGCTCTGCTGAGTGAAGCCAAGACCCCCACCTACGTAGCAGGACACCAAGGCCACGAAGTGCAGGCCCTGGTCGCCCCCTACCCCGCCTCCCCGCTCCCAGCTGATCCTCTGATTTTGTCTCCGTGGGTTCATACCCTGCTTGGATGCTTGTTAGCTGTGTGACCATGGCGAGTGTCTTAACCTCTCTGAGTCTCAGTTCCTTCATCCATCAAATGGATACAATGTTTCTGACTTTGGAAGACACTGGTGAAGGTGCTAGGCATTGGATGTAGGGCCTGGCATTGCAGGTGCTTAAAAGAATGTCACTGCCCTCCACGCTCCTGCTGTCCTTAAAGCAGTCACTCTCCTCTCTCCTGCTTCATTCTGTCCAGTCTCAGGCAACTCTCTGCTCTCTGTGGGTCTCCTCTGCTGTGCTTCCATGGGCTCCCCCTGACTGTCTGATGGCCCTTGGCTGGTCCTGGCCACTCGGGCAGCACGGAGACAGCAGGAAGGAGCAGCAGTGAGACCCCTGGGTGAGACCCTCTTCACACTGCTTGGGGGAGAAGCCCACCTCTCCCCTTCTCAGATCAATGCCAGCCACAGGATCCTAAGTTTGAGGCCTTTCTTTCTTGGAAAAAAAGAGAAAAACAGTGTTTCACATGACTGTTCAGTTGTAGAGAACATCCTCTTGGGAGCTGAGGAGTGCAGACCTGGATTTGGGGGGTGGGGCCCCTGTGGTGGAAGATGGAGGGAACTGGGCATCCCGCCTTGGGGGAAAGATGGTCCCTGAGCAGGTTGTTTGGACGGCAAGCATCAAGAAGCATGTGTGTGCGTGTGCATGTGCACGAATGTGCGTATGTGCACGCACACGTGCGTGTATGTGTGTGCATGTATGCCTGCACATATGTATGTATGTGCACGCATGTGTGTATGTGTGCATGCACGTGTGTATGCGTGCATGCATGTGTGTATATGCATGTGTTTATGTGTACACACACATGTGTGTGCGTGCGCATGTGTGCCTGCACATATGTGTGTGCATGCATGTGTGTATGTGTGTGCACATGTGCATGTATACGTATATGCGTGTGTGTGTGTTGTGGGGAGAACTGGACCCCATCCTTGCCGAGTGTGCCCCCTCGTCCCGGTTGCTATCATGGGAGGAGGGGAGCCTGGTCCCCAGGAGGGGTTGTGGGGACCTGCTCTAGACCCAGGCTCTCAGCCTTGGAGAAGGTTTTATGGGTTTTATGGAGAAGGTTTTACGCCAGAGAGAAATGGGGCCTTGTCTATTTGTCCACTCCACCCGGGTCACTGCAAGCTTGACCTGGTTCAGATAGCGCTTTATCACACCACTCCCTACCGAGAAAAATCCCTGCCATTTAGGGATTTCCTATTTATCTTGCAGTTTTATGGCCACTTGGCAAAATGGCCATGACTGTGGCCTGTGTGTTTAGCTGTAGAGTCAAATTATATATTGATTGAGATCTCTCTTTGTGTTCCTCTCTCTGTGTGTCTCTCCATGTTGCTCACACACTGACACACACGCACAACTTTTTCACACAGACACACAAGCACACCCCTCACGGGCACAGCTAGGCACAGAGGCACCTGGGGCGGGTGAGGGTCAGCCCTCCAGCCAAGCTCCTTTTTGGAAGTACAGTCAGACCAGCTGTGTCCCTGGGAAGAGATGTGTTTCACTGGGGTGCCTGGTGGCCCTGATCCCTGCTATTTACTGGTGTCTGTGAGGGACAGTGAGGGGGGCGGAGGGACAGAGAGCCACAGAGCCTGGGGCCACCGGAGGCCTGTGTGCAGGGCACCCAGCATCCAGCCCCTGGGCAGGTGCACACTTCTGGCCTCAGCCCCGCAGACATTCAGAGCCTCGTGGTCAGACTGAAGGCTTAGTCCAGTCTTCACTGGTTTCTCCCCATTCCAGCCCTGCAGACGGGGCTGATTGCTGTGTTTTCAGAGGCTGGCTGGACTGCAGGGCAGCTTGCTGCACTGGACACAGGGCGCTGCTGGAGTGGCCCTCTGTGGCCAGTACTCTCGGCATGTTAGCCAGCATGGCCCTGGGTCCACAAGTCACATCTGGCTCTTTGTAGGCAGCTGGTTTGCAGTACCACCTGTGTGGTTGTGGGTTTAAGGCCCGGGCGCTGCCCTGGTGCCAGGGCTGGCCAGTGCTCTGACCTTCAGCCACGCAGCCCATCAGGCGCCTGTCCTCGGGTCTTGGGAAGACGGTGGCCCCTCCCCGTGACAAGTGGCAGACAGCACAGACAGCTCTCTGGCGATGGGGGCATGTCCTGCCTGGGTCACCTGGACGCCCACTGCAGCCAGGACGCTGGGCTTCTGCTGAGGTCAGCAGTTTGAGCTCGTCTCCCTGTGACCATGCATGGTTGGCCTGAAACACTTCCCCAGATCCCCTGGGGATCATTCCATGGGATGGCGGGAGGGGGGCGGTTAATGCAAGGAGCCACCCAGAAGGGCAGAGACCCGGAGACCAGGGTTGTGTGTTGTTCTTTAAGATGAGAGGCATTAGCCTTGAAAATTGATTGCAGGAAGCTAGTGGAGAGAGAAAGAACAGGACAAAGAGAGATGGCCCATCCATGAGATGGGGGCCTTGGGAAGCTGGAAGGGAGTCAGTCAGGAGCCCAGCTGGAGATGGGCCTTGAGGTGAAGGAGGGACCAGACAGGGCAGAGACGGGCCTGGTTGGACGTGGGGAGAACTCCTGCCTGCAGGTGGCCTCTGAAGCACTGATACGAAAGGAGGCGGCAGCTCTGAGTTTTCAGGAGGGGGCATGTTTCCAGAAGTTATCACCTAGCTGGCAGCAGCGCTGGGGGTCAGGGCAGGGGCTCCAAGTGGTGGCAGGGAACAGGGCCCTTTGGGACCAGGGCTTCTCCTAGTGGGGTCCACACAGGTAAAGTCAGGGGCGAGGTCATGCTCTGGTCCCCGCTGCACCTCTGACCTTGTGTGACCCTTAGTAGGATGCTGTCTCCCTGGGCCTTGACTTATCCGTGTGATGAGGAGGCCAGACTAGAAAAGCAGTAAGGCCCCCTAGAGACCTGAGAGTAAATTGAAGGCCACAGGTTGAAGATGGAAGATCTCTTTCACTCCTGATTAGCACTGGAGAGGAGGAAGTGAAAGTCACTCAGTTGCGTCTGACTCTTTGCGACCACATGGACTACACAAGCCATGGAATTTTCCAGGCCAGAATACTGGAGTGGGTAGCCTTTTCCTTCTCCAGGGGATCTGTCCAACCCAGGATAGAACCCAGGTCTCCTGCATTGCAGGTGGGTTTTTCACCAGCTGAGGCACCAGGGAAGCCCTGGAGTTAATGTGTGGCAGGCCTGAAGTATAAAACCAAGAAGTAGGATTTGATTACTGCCTTGGGATTTTGCACTGGGTTCTTTTGCACAGAATTTAGGTTTGTAGGTTAATTACAAAAATGTTACCAGAAAAAAAGAAAACCCTCCTGATTTTTCATGGGTGATTGATCTAGATGTTGAGTTCCCTTCTGTCCCAAGCAGAGGATTCTGTGGCTCTTTGGCATCAACAGTTGGCAGTGGGGAAGGAAGAAAGGAGGTGAAAGCGTTCAGCTTTTTATGTGTTAGTTTAGTTGTTGTTTAGTCGCCAAGGCGTGTCTGATTCTTTGAGATCCCATGGACCGCAGCACGCCAAGCTCTTCTGTCCCCCACTATCTCCCAGAGTTTGCTCAGAATCATGTCCATTGAAGCAATGATGTCATCCAAACATCTCATCCTCTGTCGTCCCCTTCTGCCTTTAATCTTTCCCAGCACCGGGGTCTTTTACAGTGAGTTGACTCTTCACATCAAGTAGCCAAAATATTGGAGTTTCAGCTTCAGCATCAGTCCTTCCAATGAATACTCAGGGTTGATCTCCTTCAGTATGGACTTGTTTGATCTCCTTTCTATCCAAGGGACTCTTAAGAGTCTTCTCCAGCACCACAGTTTGAAAGCATCAATTCTTGGGCATTCAGCCTTCATTATGGTCCAGCTCTCACATCCATACATGACTACTGGAAAATCCATAGCTTTGACCACATAGACCTTTGTTTGCAAAGTGATGTCCTTGCTTTTCAATACACTGTCTAGTTTGGCCACAGCTTTGATTCCAAGGAGCAAGTGTCTTTTAATTTTGTGGCTGCAGTCACCATCTGCAGTGATTTTGGGATGCAAGAAAATAAAATCTGTCACTGCTTCCGCTTTTTCTTATTCTATTTGCCGTGAAGTGATGGGACTGGATGTCATGATCTTTGTTTTTTAATGTTGAGTTTCAAGTTGGCTTTTCCACTCTTCTCTTTCATTCTCATCAAGAGGCTCTTTACTTCCTCTTCACCTTTTGCCATTAGAGTGATATCATCTGCATACCTGAGATTGTTGATATTTCTCCCAGTGATCGTGATGCTAGTTTCTGATTCACCCAGCCTGGCATTTCACAAGATGTACTCTGCATATAAGTTAAGCAAGTTGACAGTAATACAGCCTTGTCATACTGCTTTCCCAGTTTTGAACCAGTCTGTTGTTCCGTGTCTGGTTCTCACAGTTGCTTCTTGACCTGCATACAGGTTTCTCAGGGGACAGGTAAAGTGGTCTGTTACTTCCGTCTCTTTAATCATTTTCCGCAGTGTGTTGTGATCCACACAAAGACTTTAATGTAGTCCAATGCAGGGAGAGTGGATTCAATCCCTGGTGGAGGAGCTAAGATCCCACATACCTCTGGCCAAAAAATAAAAAAAATAAAACAGAAGCAATATTGTAGCATGTTGAATAAAGACTTAAAAATGGTCCATATCAAAAAATTTTAAAAAGAGAAAGTGTGTGATGAGATCATTTAATAACTTTACTTCTCTCTGCTCTCTTGGCCTCTGCCTGTTATAATGAACAACTAGGGAAATTGAAAATAAGCCATTTATTAGGTTTAAGAGGGGAAAAAAAGCAAAGATAAAACAAGCCAGTTAGGAGTGCATTTGGTGCTCAGTTGTGTCCAGTTCTTTTGTGACCCCATGGACTGTATCCCACCAGGCTCCTCTGTCCATGGGATTCTCCAGGCAAGAATACTGGGGTGTGTTTCCATTTCCTCCTCCAGGGGATCTTCCGGGCCCAGGGATCAAACTTGCATCTTCTGAGTCTCCTGTGTTGCAGGCAAATTCTTTACCACTGAGCCACTGGGGAAACCCCGTTACACTTTGTCCTGAAACTAAAACTGGAATTTACACCCGTCTCAAAGAATCTGACAAATGTGAATAGGGTCACGGTTCTTGCTCATAAAACAAGCACCACCGAGTCACATGACAATACGTAACGCATCCACTCAGAAGGAAGTATGTTAAGCAAGAAAACAATGTTTCTGTTTCTTCAGACTCCATTCTGCCTATTTGCTAGGACATCAAGGAGCACTAGGGGCTCTGCTTAAGCCCATGAATCTTGATCAAAGTCATCAAATCACCTGTCGGCCCCTCTTTCTTCCTCTGTGAGAGAGGAAAGTTCTTTGGGAACATCTGTACCTTTGAGGCGTCTGTGCAGACACGGCTCCACCTCTCCTGTCCCTGGGTTCTCTCCTCTTTCCCCCCAGATTCTGGGTGTTTGGGAGCAGGTCACTTTCCTCCTCCTAAAGTGACCTACTCTAGAATCTCCTGAGATGCTCCAAGCTGGACTGGCAGCCCTTTGGCAACTGTGCTGACTGTTCTACAGGCAACTGTTATCTCCAGGCATCCCCTTGCCTCTGTCTTTAAAAAAATTAACTTGCTTGAAACATAATAAGCACACGAGAAGTGCACAAAGCATAAATGCATGTCTTGATGAATTATCCTAACGTTCACATGCAACTGTCATGAACTAGAACTTTACTAGTAGCCTGATGTGCTTCCCAGGTACCCTCTTATCCCACTCCCCAAAGCTAACCACTATCCTGATGTCTAACAACAGATTAGTTTTGCTGTTTTCACCTTTATGTAAACTGAGTTATGTTCTTTGAGAAGACAATGTTTGTGCTGTGGGATGGAATATTCTCTAAATGTCAAGAAGACTGCATTGACTATCCAGGTCACCTCTATCTTCACAGATTTTCTGCCTGATGTCTACCAATTACTGATAGACGGGTATTGGAGCTTTTAGCTATAATAGTTGATGCATTTACTTCTCCTTGAAGTTCAATCAGTTTTTGCCTTTCATATTTTGATGCTCTATCATTAGGTATTCATGAATTAGGGCTTTTATGTCCTCTTGGAGAACTGACCCCTTTATCATTATATAAGTCCCCTCTTTATCCCTGATAATCTTCCATATTTTGAAGTCTGCTTTGTCTGAGATTAATGTAACTACTCCACCTTTCTTTTGACTAGTGTTAGCATGATATATTGGAGAAAGAAATGGCAACCCACTCCAGTATTCTTGCCTGCAGAATCCCATGGACAGAGGAGCCTGGTGGGCTGTCGTCTATGGGGTCACACAGAGTCAGACACGACTGAAGTGACTTAGCAGCAGCAGCATGATATGTATCCTTCTCTATCTCTTTACTTTTAATCTATCCGTGTCTGTACATTTAAAGTGGGTTTCTTGTATTCAGCATAGTTGGGTCTCATTTTTTATCCACTCTGATAAACTCTTTTAATTGGAATATTTAGAGCATTCATGTTTTAAGTGATTACTGATATAGTTGAATTAATATTGACCATATTTCTAACTGCTTACTATTGTTACATTCCTTCTTTGATTCTTTCCCCCCCATGTTTTCTGTTTTTTTTCCTCTTTTTTTTAAAAATCTATGGTGACTTGAGAAATCTACATTTTATTTAAATTAAAAAAAGTTAATTATTTTGGCTGCGCTAGGTCTTAGTTGTGGCACACGGGATCTTTAACTGCAGGATGCAAACTCTTAGTTGAGGCACGTGGGATCTAGTTTCTTGATCAGAGATTGAACCCAGGCCTCCTGCATGGGGAGCGTGGAGTTTTACCCACTGGACCACCAGGGATGTCTCTGTTTTCTCTAGTTTTAATTGAGCTTTTTATATGATTTCATGTTATCGCCTTAGAGTATCAGTTACGCTTTAAAATATTTTAGTAGAAGTTGCCTAAATTTTAAAATATACATGTTAAACTGTTCTGTGCCTGCCTGCAAATAACACTGTATCGCTTCACATGTCACTCAGGTAACTTTCAAGTGACAAGTTCTAGTCCCTCCCAATTATCACTTATAATATTGCTGGCATTCATTTCCCTTACTTACCTGCTGTAGTCACTCAATACCTTGTTACTATTACTGCTTTAATCAGTTATATTTTACATCTATTAAGAATGAGGAAAACACAAGATTTTATACCTTTGTTTATTCCTTCCCCAACACTCTTTTTTATGTAGATATGAATTTCTTACCTACAACATTTTCTTTCTCTCTGAAGGATTTCTTTGAACTTCTTTTGCAGGAGAGGTCTGCTGGTGATGAATTCCATTCATGTCTGGTTGAGAATTTTTTTTATTTATCCTTCTTATTTATTTATTTACAACAGCTTTACTGAGATATAACTGACATACAAAATATTGCATGTTTTAAGTACACAGTATGGTGAGTTTGGACATATGGATACAGCTGTGAAAACGTCACCACAATCAAGTAATGACATATTCAGCACCTCCAAAAGTTTCCCTGTGTTCTCACTTTTATTTTTGACATACAGAAAGCTGTGCATAATTAATATATAAAACTGGCAGAGTTTTCTCCTTCACTTTTGAAGGGTAATATCTCTGGATATGGGGGCTTCCCAGGTGCCTCAGTGGTAAAGAATCCACTTGCCAATACAGAAGGCTTGGGTTTGATCCCTGGGTCAGGAAGATCCCCTGGAGGAGAAAAGGCAACCCACTCCTGTTTTTTTGCCTGGAGGATGGAGAGAGGAGCCTGGTGGGCAACAGTCCAAGGGTTTGCAAAGAGTAGGACATGACTGAGCACTCATCTCTGGATATACAAAATTCCAAGTTGGTATTTTGTTTCTCTTTAAATATTTTGCTCCATTTTCTTCTTGCTTGCATGGCTTCTGGTGAGAAGGGTGCTGTAATTCTTATCCTTGTTCCTCTGTAGAAAAGCTGTTTTTTCTTCTGGTTGCAGTTCAAGAGTTTCTCTTCATCTTTTATTTTCTTAATTTGAATGTGATATGCCTAGAGGTAGATTTGTTGGTGCTAATCCTGGTTGGTGTTCCCCGAACTTCCTGGATCTCTGATTTGGTGTCTGTCATTGATTTTGGAAAGTTCTTGGCCACGCTTGCTTCAAATATTTCTTTTGCTCTATTCTCTTCTCTTTCTGGTATTCCAGTTATGCATAAGTTATACCTTTTGAACTTGTTCCACGGTTCTTGGATATCTGTTCTATCTTTTCATTCTTTATTTTCCTAGCCTTTCAGTTTGAAAATTTTATTTTGATCTATCTTCAAGGTCATGATTCTTTTCTTGGCTATGCCCAGGATACTAATGAGTTCATCAGAGGCATTCTTCATTTCAGTGTTTTTGACCTGATAGTGTTTTAAATGTCTAGCATTTACTTTGATTCTTTCTTTGAATTTCCGTCTCTCTGCTTACATTACCCATATGTTCTTACGTTTTGTCTATTTTTTTTTCCAATAGAATCCTTAACATATTAATCATGGTTATTTAAAATTCCCTGTCTGATAATTCCAACATCTGTGTTATATCTGAGTCTGGTTCTGATGATTGCTTGTCTCTTCAGACTGTGGTTTTGTTTGCCTTTTGGCATGCCTTATACTTTCTTGTTGAAAGCCAGACATGTTGTGTTGGGTAAAAGGAATTGATGTAAATAGGCTTTCGTGTGAGGATTTATATAAATCTGCCTAGAAGCTGGACTGTGTTTCGTATTTGCTGTAGTTGTAGGTGCCAGAGTCTTCAACTCCCCTGACCATCCTTGTTTCTCTCCCCTCTTGACTTCAGGCTTCCCTCAGCTCTCCTTCTCAGGGAAGGGCCGTGTCTTGTAGCTCTTCCAGCCAAAATCCAGTTATTCTGCTGAGCCCTGCTGGTGCCATGGTAAGGCACTGGGAAGGGGAAAGTGTTGTACTATCTTCTGATTAAATCTCAGTCTTTAATGGACCTGTGTTCTGAGGCTGTGATCTTCATAAATGATGTAGCTTTTGTCCCCCTGTCCTCAACTCACTTCCCTGTAGGCATGCATGCTGCGTGCTAAGTTGCTTCTGTTGTCTGACTCTTTGCAACCCTGTGGACTGTAGCCCACCAGGCTCCTCTGTCCATAGGATTTCCCAGGCAAGAATACTGACTGGAGTGGATTGCCATTTCATCCTCCAGGGGATCTTCCTGACCCAGGGATCGAAACTATGTCTTTTGCATCTCCTGCATTGGCAGGCGGATTCTTTACCACGGCCACCTGAGAAGCCTTGAGCCTTTCGTGGATTCTGCTACAAAAGCTGGTTGCTTTGTAGCAAGGCTGCCCTCAGATCTGAGATGTGAGCTTTGTGGAGTCCCTCCCCGGATCTTTGGTGGTTCTGCTTCCCAGCATGTCAGAGATACTCGAAGATTTCAGAGACTGTATCTTCCTAACTCCCAAACATCCAAGTTGGCCTCCCAGGTCCCACAGTGACTCAGCTGCTGGGAAACAGATCAGGTTGGTAAAAATATGTGTGCATGTTCTCACGGAACCTGAGAAAAATCACACCTCAACTTTGACCAAAAAAAAAAAATCTGTTTGTGTCGCTCCAATAATCATTTCCTCCCTGGTGCGATGGCAGGCCATATGTCTGCAAAGTGACCAGTGAAAAAGATGGTCTACTTCCATTACGCCTTGCAAAATACATTTTCCTAGCTGTCAGCTCTAAAATATAAAGAAGCCAAGCCACAGGCTCTGCTTCCAAACAATAAACCCAGGACAACCTGCTCCTGAGATGGAGGAAGTGGGGACCTGAAAGCTGGCCTTGAAGGTTCGTGATGTCTGTTGTTTAGGGCTGAAAGCAGCCAATGGATTTTTTTTAAGATTCTTCTTTATTTGTGTAGACCATTTTTAAAGTTTCCAATGGAATTTGTTATAGTATTGCTTCTGTTTTATGTTTTGGTGCTTTTGGCCATGAGGCATGTGGGATCTTAGTTCCCTGAGCAGGGATTGAACATGCACCCCCTGGATTGGAAGGTGCAGACTTAACCACTGGATCACCAGGGAAGTCCCACCAGTGGGATTATGAAGTTTAGAAGTTCAGTGTCGAGGGATGAGGGGAGACTCCAGCCTGCAGAATATAAAGGAAGGCTAGAGAAAGTGGGACTTGTTTGGGGGATTGACTCACTGAGGCGCCCCGAGGCCGCTCGGACACTGTGCAGGCACCCAGAGGCAGGTTCCACGTGCTAAGCCCCAGCGCTCATCTCAGCATCCTGAGGGCTTGGATGGTGAAGGGTGGAAGGTGAGCCGTCTGCAATGCGGGCTTTCCTGGCCTCCCCTCATTCCTGGCCCTTGGGACTGTTTTGAGTGTGTGGCCCAAAAATTCAACCCTGAAGGTGGTCACTGTCGCCTGCCCACTAGTGCGCACAGCACAGAAATGACAGCCCCGGGCTTGTCACGTTGTCGGCATTCTCCTCTCTGTACCCCTCCCCCAGGGTTGACCAGAACTATTCTAGAATGACCACTGTCTTTCCCACAACACTGTTTCAGGAGCATGACTGCCTTTTGACAAGGGACCCTGTGACCTTAGGTTGACGGTAATCGTTACATGTCCTGGTTTTCCTATCTGTGACTGCCAAGGGGAGTGTAAGAGAAATCGAGTGAAGAGAGGCAAAAAAAATACTTTTAAAAAAGCCACTGACTTGAGTGCCCATTTCATTATTCAAAATTGACTTCTTACATAAATGAGCAATTCATTATGTGTGGGACTCAAGATGATGTACTCCCCTCCCTTTAAAACATTACTGACATCCTTTGTGATCCTAATTCATGGACTATTTGGAAGATCTGAGAAGTGAAGTTTACCTCTTGGATTTTTCATTACCAATAGGCAGGAATTTACAAAGGTGTGCTATGGGCTATGTTTCTGCGTTCCCCCTAAATTCGTGTGTTGAAGTTCTCACCCCCAGGGTGACGGTATTTGGAGTGGGGGGCCTTTGGGAGGTGATCAGATGGTGAGGTGATGCCCCCATGAATGGACCCTTGTTCAGAAACAGGAGAGCAATGAATTCTCCCTCCACCATGTGAGGACATAGCAAGGAGGTGGCCGTTTGCAAGTCAGGAAGAGAGCTCTCCCATGAACCCGACAAGGCCAGTGCCCTGATCTCTTCCAGCCCCCAGAACCGGGAGAAATAAGTGTTGTTGAAGCTGCCTCATCCATGGGATTCTGTTCCCACAGTCGGGACTGGCCTGTAATTGTCAAAGGAGCATGGCTTGTAATTGTCAAAGCGGGCACTGTGGTCCTCGCAGGTGCTCTGAACCGCATGATAAGATATAAGTGCTCGGCATTCCTGGCGTCCTGCTTGAACACCCATGTCCCCATGATCCCAGGAGTTGTCCACGGAGACCCAGGAGTCAGCTCTTGTTACTGCATTAGATTCATTTTGCTGCTGATCATCCAAGGAACAAAGTGTAGTAAAACCCTTCCCACCGTGGCAGCGGCTGCTGATTAAATCAGAAGGAAGCCCAGGCCAGATGAAGGAGTGAAACCACTTATTCCAGAGCCTGGAAGTGACGCGGGCACCCGCATAGTAGGCCTGGCCCCCCCAGGACCCTGCTTCACCTGTTTCTGCCCTGATCTCTCTCCCAGCTGGACGTCATCTCCCTCTGAGACTCCCTCGGGCGTTATCTGCTCCTCGCCTGGGGCACTTACAACTGCCTCCAGTGAGCTATTTCTGAACCCTCCTTATCTCGCCTCCTGGACCGCTGGTGCCTCAAGGGTTGGGACTGTCGTAACCACCTGTTATCTCCCCCGTGCTGAGCCAAGGGCCTCGCGCAAGGGTTATCATTGAGCCAAATCCTGTATTGTGTTGTGTCGGGGAGCCCTTGGATTCCAGGGCTGGGCTGTGTCTCTGCAGCAGCAGGCTGGCATCCTAGGTGGTTTGGGTGGGCGGACAGGGGCGGCATCCCAGGGGGGCTGCCACCCTGGGAATTAAAGGCCCTGGGGGACGCCTTCCTGGGGGGGCCCTTCCGAGGCACCTCTTATGACCCATCTTTGCACAGTCCACCGCAGCTGAGTCAGAGGTGCGCTCTCCTCTGGGCTTCAAAGCCCTTCATTAGGACACTTAGCGCATTGCCTTCTGAATGTTTTTCTGAGAGTCGGGTTTCCCTGCAAGGCCCAAGGGGAGCCTTCTGGGTGCCTGTTCCTGCGCTGACAAATTTGCCTGTTTTAACTCACTGGATCCTTGCAGGCTCCCTGTGAGAGAGGCGTTACTGTGTCTTGACTTAAAATGTAACAGGGAAACGGAGGCACAGAGTGTTCAAGGAATCTCCCTCAGCTCACACAGCCCACAAGCATGGAGGCAGCCGGGCTCCACGTCCACACGTGAGGCCCCAGTGCCGCACGGTCTGTCACCAGCAGCGCTCGGCAGTGTCCATCTTCGTGTCCATCTCTTCACTTACAGGATGCTGGTCACTGCTGGTCAGTGGGATGAATGGGGGTGAGTGGGCTCCATCTTCTGGTCTTTTTTTTTTTTAAACTCCCTCTCCACCTTCCTCCATCCACATTTCCCTTAGAAAGCGCCCTACTTTTGCCTTTTTTGGTCCATCTCCATAACTTAAGTGTGGAAAAACGTTCGTGAAACTCTTTGCTACTTTGTTCAAACAAATGAACTTGGCCTTGTCCACAGACGTGAGCATCGCTCCCCTTGACCAGTTGCTCCAGGGGTGTTCACTGCTGTTTGGGCTGTTTCGAGTGGTTTCTTAGGGAACTGATGACAGAGGTGCTGAAAAAGCCATTTCCGTGACTTTATGTCACTGTCTGCACAACACAAACAGCATCGCAGAGATTCTCCCAAGTAGGCGTTGCTAACTGAAACTGCTGTTACCAACGTGTCACCAATGTCAGTGATTGTGAAAAATGTTGTCCTTTAAAATTCCCCTTCCCTAAATGGCTGCTGTGATGTGGGCAAGCAGAGGGGTATATTTGAGTGAGCTGCATTTGCTGGAACTAAGGGCCACAGACAGAGTGGTTTAAACAACAGAAGCTTATTTCTCGAAGTTCTGGAGGCCAGTGAATCCGAGATCAAGTTATCTGCAGCGTTGGTTTCTCCTGAGGCCTCTTGCCTCGGCTTGTCGACGGCCTGTCCTCGCTGGGGTTCACGTGGCCTCCCCTCTGCAGGTCCGTGTCCTAACTTCTTATAAGGACGCCAGTCACAGTGGGTTAGGACCACCCGTATGAACTCATTTTAACTTACCTCATTAAAGACCTTCTCCCCAAATACAATCACATTCTGAAGCACTGGGGGTCAGGGCTTTGACATGAACATTTTAGGGGGTCGGAGTTCAGCCACAATAGGCGCTGACTGAAACTCCGGCCGCTCCCCACTCTGCATCCAGGACCCTGGACCTTGGATGTATTCCAGCCTCGATGGGTTTCATTTCCTTCTCGCCAACACAGGGAGCCAGACCAGCTCACCCCGGTCTTCACAGCTTCCATGCTCTGCCACGTGACGACCTATAAAAGCATCATGTTGGAATGAAATACTGCTTCTGTGACTCAGGCCTCACAGGGGCCTTCAGCGTTCAAGGCAGCGATCCCCGTGTGGCCTGAAGTTTCTCAATATTTGACGACAAACTTTATTACCCTTTTATGTTGGCAGGCCAAACATTCCTCCTGGACTCTGCAAGGAGTCACAGCGTCATCTCCGCTGGAAGCAGCCTCCATGAAACACGTTTCCCAGTGTTTTTCTGACCATTTCCCAGACTGGTCTTTCCCAGTCTGCTGGGCCCTGAGCTGGAAGCTCCAGGTCTCTCATGGGAGGAAGGAAGCGGGTGTCTGGCACCTTCCAAGCCGAACACGGGCACTTTCTTTCCAGGGAAATGCTACAGACATGCACCGTGTAAGTTCAAAGCCTGAGTCGACACACTAGGGGACGGAAAAGATGCAGCAAGGACCACAGAGCCCTTCTCGCCGTGGGTACCTGGGGGACCCGCTTGGTCGCAGCATCATGGGGCTCCCTGGGAGCCCAGGGTCACCTTCCAGGTCCTGAGAGTGGCCCAGGGAGGAGGTGCCTCAGTGAGCACAGAGCAGTTGCTGGCAGCCCGCTCTCTCCTGAGCAGTGCTGTGGGGGCTCTTAGTGACCCCCAGTGCCCTGTTCAGCCCCCCCAGGGTGAAGGTTGTGGGGGCCCAGCTGGCTCCCTTCAGTGGAGGTGGGGGGACAGGGAAGGAAGCAGGGGTCCCTGAGTAGCACCAGGTTCTCCTTCTGCCTTGAGTGGGACACTTGTTCTTTCTCTTCACTACTTTTATCCCCATATTCATAAGTTGCCCTCTGACTTCTGTCTCCCCACTGGTCACCACGGGTTTGTCTTCTGTATCTGTGAGTTTGTTTTATATATACTTTCACTTGTATCTCTTCACTTCTTAGAGTCAGTCTTCAGACCCAGCTCCCGGCACTTATGCCAGATTCTTGGCCTCCTTCTCTGTGACCTTGTCCCCCTGATGCCCGGGAGCGCAGCTGTGATGGATAAATGAGGTCTTGTGCATACAGAGCCGGTGCCCAGTAATGGCAGCTACTGGCTGTTTTATTTTGTGCGAGCCTCTGTGGGTGTGGGGGAGATGGGATGAGTCTGGACGTGGGGGTGACCTCTCCTGTCAGGGACGCCGGTTTAGGTACTCTTGAGCTTAGCACGGCCGTCTTCATAGCCGACACGGATACGGCGTGTTGGAGGCACAGCGCATGGCGTGCTGTCTCGCTGAGAATCCCCCAGTGCCCTCCATCACGCTGTGAGATCAGGCCTTGCCGCTCCCCTTTGACGTGAGGGATGCCTTGGAGAAGTGAGGCTCAGGTGAGCTATTCTTCCAAGGCCAGACAGCTCATAAGAGGATGGTGAGACCGTGGCCTGGGTCCTCTCTGCTGCCTCTCTGTGCCTCTGAAGCCCAGTGACCCGGCTCCTTTCACATTTTCAGCGCTCATGACCATCCTAGGGACATCTTGCAGACAGCCCTGCTTGAGCTCATGTCAAACCCGGGGCCACCACGGAAGCGGCCTGGTTTTTGTTGATCGGAGCATGCCAGCCTCTAACCCACACGGAGACACTGCTCAGGGCTCGCAAGCTGGGCTTTATCGAGTTGTCCTCCCTTAGCACGTTGAATGTGTGCCAAGTCACTTCAGTCGTGTCCGACTCTCTCTGACCCCATGGTCTGTAGCCTGCCAGGCTCCTCGGTCCATTCCCCAGGCAAGAATACTGGAGTGGGTTGCCATGCCCTCCTCCAGGGGATCTTTCCCACCCAGGGATCGAACCTGCGTCTCCTGCATTGCAGGCAGATTCTTTACCACTAACGCCACCTGGGAAGCCCTTTCCACTCTAATGAGGCCATTTTTGCATAATCCGCTTAAAAGAAATACTGGTTAGAAACTGAGACCGATTGTTGCCCAATCAGGCTAAATTACTGGACGTTCTGCTTGGCATATTTTCAAAATTTGCAAAAGACTGGTGTCCTTCTCCTCTCACGGGAAATAATAAACTGACCACAGGGTGTAAAATCTCGTTTAAGTGGAGCTGACCCAGACACAGGCCATAAAGATCAACTCCAGGTCTGCCTGGAATTCTCCTCACCCCATTGAGAGCACGTAGGTCTTTGTGGCCTCGGGATGGGCCTTCAGGGGACAGGCGCCTCCTTTATCTGCAGTCCCTCTCTCTGGACTGCATACCACGGTTGTCATATCAGGAGGGAATTCCCTGTGTGGGTTTGTCACATAAAATCTGATTGCCCCTGAGAGGCCATCAGGGGATTTGTGCCTTGATCCTCCCCACAGAGACAGATCCCTCCCCAGGACAAAGGACAGGTAAACAGAAGCTCCAAAATGCACGTGACCTTGCAGCCTCTAGTTTAGGGCTCCTGCTGAAACAATGACAACTGGGACTAGATGTGGCAGAATTATTGGATCATCAACCTGGTGGCCCAGATGGTAAAGAATCTGCCCACAATGCAGGAGACCTGGGTTCGATCCCTGGGTCAGGAAGATTCCCTGGAGAAGGGAATGGCAACCCACTCCAGTATTCTTGCCTGGAGAATCCCAAGGACTGAGGAAGCTGGTGGACTACAGTCCATGGGATTGCAGAGTCGGACATGACTGAGCGGTAACACTTTGACTTTCACTTTCAACCTCATCATAAGGAAGGCTTATTGTTGACAACTGATGCTTTCAAATTGTGGTGTTGGAGAAGACTCTTGAGAGTTCCTTGGACAGCAAGGACATCAAATCAGTCAATCCTAAAGAAAATCAGCCCTGAGTGTTCATTGGAAGGGCTTATGCTGAAGCTCCAATACTTTGGCCACCTAATGCAAAGAGCTGACTCATTGGAAAAGAACTTGATCCTGGGGATGGTTGAGGGCAGAAGGAGAAGAGGGTGACAGAGGATGAGATGGTTGGATCTGACTCAATGCACCTGAGTTTGAGCAAACTCCGGGAGATGATGAAGGACAGTGAAGCCTGGCGTGCTGCAGTCCATGGGGCTGCAAAGAATCGGACACGACTGAGTGACTGAACAACAACCTCATAAACGAGGAGGGAAGGGCCCTTGGATTCCGAAATGATGGCATCACCCGAATCGCTGGTGGTATCTGGCTTAAGGGGGAGAGCCAAGAATGTCCCCAAAATAGTTTTGGGGTCTACGGCCTGAGAGGTGGGAGGAAAAGGCAGCTGGAGGTAAGTAGAGTTTGGTGGAGAGGACACTAGTTTTGGAATTGGACCCATCTAGCTTGGATTCTTGCTCTGAAGCGAGAGCCCTTAGGTAAGTTATTCAACCTCTTGACATTTCTTGATGTAAAAAGATGACAACACTGACTTCAAAGGGGTGTTGAGGGGATAGGTTGGAATGTTATCTCTCACATGTCTGGCTCACAGTGATGTCCTCTATTTGCCCAAGAGCTGGACGCCCAATCCCCAGGGCCTGGCACAGAGGAAGTTGATAGTGAGTAGTGGCTGAATGAATGCACGATGGATGGATCAGAGGGCAAGAACCCAGGACAGAGCTTCCCAGCTGGCTCAGTGGTTAAGAATCCACCTGCCAATGCAGGAGATGTGGGTTCAGTCTCCGGGTTGGGAAGATCCCCTGGAGAAGGAAATGGCAACCCGCTCCAGTAAACTTGCCCAGAGAATCCCATGGACAGAGGAACCTGGGAGGTTACAGTCCATGGGGTTGCAAAGAGTCAGACACGAATGAAGCAACTTGGTAGGCATAAATGTGATCATATATTCCAATCTCTGATTTGTTTAACGAGTATATTTAAACTTCATGTTTATAGGTTTGATAAACATTTTTCTGAAGCTAATATGATTCCTCCCCGCCCCCCAAATCACCAACAAATCTGAAGCCCCCAGGTGAACATTGCCTAGTATTATTAACTCAAGGAGAAAGCTTTCTGTTATCTGCTGAGGTCATCTCAAATACCTTTCCTGTGGCTGTCAGAGGGAAATTCAAAAATTCTGGGCATGGAGTCCTTGTATCTGCAATTGGGGTTTAGAAAGACCTGCAAATAATGATTTATCATAGTTTATTCTCATATATATATATATATATATATATATATATATATATATATATATAACCTTTAAAAAAAATCGAGATACAGAGCTGACCCATGAACAACATGGCTTTGTATTGTGAGGGTCCACTTCAACGTGGATTGCTATGGAAGCATTTGAGAACAAGTGTGAGGGTGGAGGTGAGTTTGCCTGGATCCCAGACCCTCATATACTGTGGAACAACTGCCTTGACTCATTCCAGAAGCAACACAGCTGTCTGTGCATTTTCAAAATATCTTTATTTGTCTGCGCTGTGTCTTCATTGCTGCTTGAGCGCTTTCTCTGGCTGTGGGTGAGCGCGGGCTGCTCTCTAGTTGTGGTGCTCGGGCTTCTCATTGTGGGGGCTTCTCTTGTTGTGGAGCACAGGCTCTAGGCATGGGTTTCAGTAGTTGCCCCTCGAGGGCTCTAGAGAGCAGGCTCAGTAGTCACACTGGCTTAGTCGCCCTGCAGATGTGGGATGTTCCTAGACCAGGCATGAACCCATGTCCCCTACATTAGTAGGTGGATTCCTATCCACTGTGCCCCAGGGAAGTCCTCTCACAATTTATTAACCATTTGACCCAGAAACCTGCCTGCTGGGAACTTGCACCAAGAAAACAATTAAAAAGAAAGGCTCTTGTGTTGGGGGGAGGGTAAAATTACCTTTCATCTTACTGCTATTTTTAACTTGTTAATTTAAAGTGAAGGAGGATTCTTTGTTCTTCAGGCGGACTGGGTAGCTCACATCCATCCCATTCTTTTTCTTAGAGCGAAGTTTCAGAACTTACCTTTAAGAAAACAAAATATAGGAGGCTATCCTATTTTAGGAGGACTGATGCTCATGGTTTCTGATCGCAAAATATTGAATGTGTACTGAGAGGTATGACATAGTTTCCATGTTAAGGAAAAAAAAAGAGTTTGTTCCATTTGTTCCTTTTTTTTCATGCAATGTTCATCCAGAGCAGAAGAGCCTCTTCATGGAATTTCTTGTCACCATGAAGTCACAACCAGCCCACAGCCGCCCTCCCTTCCACATCCCCAACGGCTATAGCAAGCTAAACCTGGGTCTGTGGGAATTTCTGAGGGTCACGCTCTGTATCCAGTTCCTCGGTTACTGTGGTAAAGACCTTCAGCCACCCAGGTTCCCCTCGTTTGAGGGAAGTGGACTCAGCAGCACATGATGTGTCAGGGTCCAGCTCAGAGGAGGTGCCCTCCATTCTGGGGGGCACAGTGCCCAAGATCTTCGACGAGAATTCACTGCTGTCACGAGAGCTCTTGGTGGCTGGGATTGTCCTGTGAGTCATTCCAGGTGAAGCTGGACTTAGGGAGGTGTTTGTGCCCTGCACCTTGGAAGCTGGAAGACAGTTGTCCTCTTGTCCCTTGGGGACCCTTGAGCCCTTAGCCAGGAGAAGGGCTGTGTTTGGTGGATTTGGAGGAGAACTGGGGCATGAAGGAAGAACCCCTGTGAGGGGGAAGTTTGGAGAAAGCAAGGGGCTTTTTTGGCAAGTTAATAATAGCGCAGAGCAGCCTGTCCCGCTGACTGTGGAAGCCTGGGAGAATAACCAGCCTGTTTGTTACCAATGATGCTTTGTTTGGCTGTTGAAAGAGCCCAGATCCCAGGCCTCTGTTTTGAGCCTGGTGAAGAAGGTGGTCCCAGCCCGAGGGGTTTTGACTCTGAAGTTTGGCTCAGCTGGGATCCTGCAGACCTGCCTGAGGACAACTTCTCACCTGGAAAAACAGAAGTTCTCCTCCCCACCCCCATCATCCAGAGAGGTTCCTGTGGGTATGGCATCTACCTGGGAGGTGGCGGGGTACTGCCTCTGTCTCATCCTGCCTCCCACCTGTGGACCTGAGGCCAGGCCTTCCCGCTACCCCAGTGGACTTGAACTCTGGCTTCTCCCAGAGCACTTCTGGACTCCAGCTCCGTTCTGGACTCTCTGAACCCCAGACTCCCCAACCTGAGCTGAGGGGGCAGGGACTGTGTCCTTCCGGTTCTTCCTCCAGACGGGAGAGGAGCAGGAGGTGTCCCTGGGAATCACTCACCTGTAAGCAGGTGGAGCCTCCTCACCCCCCAGGGCTGGGAACTGCGGCAGAAGACAGGGGGCTCCTGGGAAGGCCTCCAGGAAGAGGGAGGCTCAATAATCCTGGAGGGGGTGGGGTTTCTAGGAGGTCATTCCCTCTGCATCTTGGAGGAGGTACGAGGACTCTGGCTTTCTCCCAAACCAGAGACCAGGGAGAGGACTCTGGGGCCTCTTCACCAAAGCCCATCACCCTGCCAGGGACCGCATCCTGGTTACATCTGCCTGCCTGTGAGGTCTCTGCCCGCCCCATCATTTCCACTCCCCCCACCTGGGTTCAGGCTTCCCTGGTAGCTCAGCTGGTAAAGAATTCGTCTGCGATGTGGGAGACCTGGGTTCGATCCCTAGGTTGGAATGATCCCCTGGAGAAGGGAACAGCTACCCACGCCAGTGTTCTGGCCTGGAGAATTCAGTCCATGGGGTCGCAAAGAGTCAGACACAACTGAGCGACTTCCACCTGGGTTCAAGCCTCCACAGCATATTGTATATCAATGGTTCTATCTATCCATTGTGCATTGTGTATCCTTGACATTCTGTATATTCACTGTATATTGTATTTTTGGGCTTCTTGAATGGGTGGTGGTCTAGTGATAAAGAACCCACTTGCCAAGGCAGGAAGCATAAGAGACCGTGATTTGATCCTTGGGTGGAAAAGATCCCCTGGAGGAGGGCATGGCAACCCACTCCAGTATTCTTGCCTGGAGAATCCCATGGACAGAGGAGCCTGGTGGGCTACAGTCCATGGTGTCACAAAGAGTCAGACACAAGGGAAGTGACTGAGCATGCACACGCTTTGCATTTCCTTCATATGTTGACTCTTACCAATGCAGTTGGACTCCTCAGTGGACTCCCAGGTCAGGTGTCTCCAGAACAAGTGACTTCTCTCCAGTTCCAGTCTCCTGCCCTGTTTCACGGACCAGGCCCCAGGCTCGCTGGGGTGGGTGCCCCCTCTAGCCTCCTTACCTGCCTCTCGCTCCTCCCCACTTCTTCACGATCCTGACCGCGTGGGGCTGCCTCACGCCCGTCTCTGCCAGTGCCGCTACCTATCAGATCAGCGGGCAGGCATCTTTTGGAAACAAAGGCAAGCAATTACATGGCATGACAGGTATCAGAGTGCTTTGGCAGACTTGCTCTTGACCTTTGTCTGTGGGAGGACTTGTTGGCATCCGAGGTGCCTGGTGCGTCTGAGAGAGGTGGTTTGACTGGACCAGGGTCACACAGCTCAGCGTGATGAGTCTGGCCACCTCTTCTGCCTCCAGAGCCAGGGTATTCCCACCCGGGGTGTGGCCCTGGGGGTCACTGATGGTCCTGCCTCGTTGGCCTTGATCATGGAAATGGACTTGCCCTCTTGCCCCTCACAGATCTGCTCACGGTGCTTGACCTGGGTTGGCCTCTGGCCACTGGGGACTCCCCCGACCTCCTTCTCCATGTAGCCTTGATCTCAGTTGATTTCAGCTCTTGCTGTGCTCTCAGGCTGGAGGAGCCTGCCGGTCCTTTTGGTCACTGATAACCTGCCACTGTGCTGGGCACAGGGCTGAACACTTTGGAACTTCCTCTCACCCCCGTCCTGCAGTGCACCCCCAGACACTTGGGGATCCACCCCTTCACCCCACCGTCTGCAGGCTCCCTCTAGTACATCACGTGCACAATGGCCACAAGCTCAGCCACACACAGTCCACACGTTCACACACACACACACACAGCCCACATGGTCACACACACACAGAGTCCACACATTCACACACACATACACAGAGTTCACACACACACATGTTCACACACACGTATGTTCACACACACAGTCCACACGTTCACACACACACAGAGTTCACACACACACATGTTCACACACAAGTATGCTCACACACACAGTCCACATGTTCACACACACACAGAGTCCACACATTCACACACACACACACAGAGTCCACATGTTCACACACACACACATGTTCACACACACACAATCCACATGTACACACACACACAGAGTCCATATATTCACACACACACACATGTTCACACATACACAGTCCACACATTCACACACACACACACACAGAGTCCACATGTTCACACACACACACATGTTCACACACACACAATCCACATGTACACACACACACACAGAGTCCATATATTCACACATACACATATGTTCACACATACACGGTCCACACATTCACACACACACACACACATTCCACATGTTCACACACACACACACACAGAGTCCACACGTTCACACACACACAGAGTCCGCATGTTCACACACACAGAGTCCACACACATACATGTTCACACACACATGTTCACACACATGTATGTTCACACACAGTCTGCATGTTCACACACATGTTAACACACGTTCACACACACACTCCACATGTTCACACACACAGTCTACATGTTCACACACACACAATCCACATGTTCACACACACACATTCACACACATGTATGTTCACACACACAGTCCACATGTTCACACACACAGTCTACATGTTCACACACATATGTTCACACACATTGTCCATATGTTCACACACACAGAGTCTATATATTCACACACACACATGTTCACACATACATGGTCTACACATTCACACACACACACAGTCCACATGTTCACACACACACAGTCCACATGTTCACACACATGTGTTCACATACACATGGTCCACACATTCACATACACACACACAGTCTACACATTCACACACACACACACAGTCCACATTTTCACACACAGGGCCCACAGATTCACACACACAGTCCACACATTCACACACACACACACAGAGTCTACATGTTCACACACACACGGTCCACATGTTCACACACACAGTCTACATGTTCACACACACACACACATAATCCACACATTTACAAACACACACACAGTCCACATTTTCACACACGCGGCCCACACATTCACACACATGGTCCACATATTCACACATACACAGTCCACACGTTCACACACACACACACAGAGTCCACTTGTTCACACACACGGTCCACATGTTCACACACACACACACATGTTCACACATACAAGCCTTCCAGTCACAAATTGACCTCGGAAGCAGGAGATCCCCGACCTTGCTCCAAGGACAGCCTCTATGATCCAGTTTCCAGAAAGGCCCTGCCGTGACCTGCAATTATCAGGTGGCTGCCAAGTCTTAATATAATCAGGTTGTCTTCCCAGTAGGGTGACTGGGTGTCCAGGACACCCTGTCTCTAGGAGGTGAAGAGAAACAGAGACAAAGGGGAAGACCTGACATGGGAGGGGGGACCGGGCCACACTGGGACATGTTGGCAGCGGTGCCTGAGGGTGCTTCCCTGGGCAAGACAGATGTGACTCACACTGACGGGCTGATACTGGGGTAAGGGCTCCCACCCACTCCTTCTGCCTCTGGTTCAATCAGAGTATTTAATTTCCTTTTTCTCTATTGAGTATTGCAATTTCTGGACACACAGCCACTGTAGTTTAACGAAGGTAGCAGGTGTGTGCCTGCCTGTGTGCAAGAGTGTGTGTGTGTGTGTGTGTGCGCGTGCGCGTGTGCCAGCATTATTCTGAAAAGGAAGGAAGGCAGACAGAAGGAACTGATGTGCCCAATGAAAAAGTTACCAGTGGACACTTTGGTAATAGAGCCTGGGCTGTCGTGGTGTGAATGGTTTCCCACTTCTCTCCGGGCTTGCCTGTCACAGTTCTGACTCCATCTGTGATGCTCTGGAATTGGCCGTGGGGTGTACAATGTGGTCAGGGGGCCTGCTGTCCTCCCCCTCCCCTTGGAGGAGTCTGGGGGCTGCAGTGTGAGTTTGCAGGGCTGGGGGTTGAGGCAGGCTGAAGACTCGTTTGAGAAGGGAGACCATTTGTCACCATGAATGGGGTTGGGGGGTGGCATTTGGAAGCCATGGGGAGCCAGGCATCTGGGCTACAGCCCCTGATTAGGGGCCTCTGGGAGTTCCAGGCCAGCCTGAGAGCCGGGCAGGGCAGGGTGAGTGTCCTGCAGGATCCTCACTGCCCAATTGCTGTCTACACCACTGTCTGTATCAGCGTCTACTCCACTGCCTAAATCAGGGTCTACACAGCTGTCTAAGTGTGTCTGCACCACGGTCTATATCAGTGTCTACACCACTGTCTAAGTCAGTGTCTACACAGCTGTCTAAATGTGTCTACACCACTGTCTAAGTCAGTGTCTATACCACTGTCTATATTAGTGTCTACACCACTGTCCAAGTCAGGGTCTACACCACTGTCTAAATGTGTCTACACCACTACTAAATCAGTGTCTAAACCATTGTCTAAATGTGTCTACACCACTGTCTATATCAGTGTCTACACCACTAAGTCAGTGTCTACACCACTGTCTATGTCAGTGTCTACACCACTAAGTCAGTGTCTACACCACTGTCTATGTCAGTGTCTACACCACTAAGTCAGTGTCTACACCACTGTCTAAGTCAGTGTCTACACCACTAAGTCAGTGTCTACACCACTGTCTATATCAGTGTCTACACCACTGTCTAAGTCAGTGTCTACACCACTAAGTCAGTATCTATACCACTGTCTAAGTCAGTGTCTACACCACTAAGTCAGTGTCTACACCACTAAGTCAGTATCTATACCACTGTCTAAGTCAGTGTCTACACCACTATCTAAATCAGTGTGTACACCACTGTCTAAATCAGGGTCTATACAGCTGTCTAAATGTGTCTATACCATTGTCTAAGTCAGTGTCTACACCACTGTCTAAATGTGTCTACGCCACTGTCTATATCGGTGTTGTCTACACCACTGTGTAAATCAGTGTCTACACCACTGTCTACACCGCTGCTCCAGGGAAAACAGCCTCCAGAAGCAGGCATAGAGGGAAGCTGCAGCAGATGAACCGGGAGGGGTTCCCCAGTGCCCCGGTGAGGTTTCCTGGAGGGAGGGCTGTCTTGAAACAGCTTGTCTGGGGAAGGGTGAGAATTAGTCTCTCACTAGTCTTTATTTTTTTTTGAATTCAAACCTTCCATTTTAATTAATTAATCAATGGCCATACCGCGTGGCATATTGATCTAGTTGCCCAACCAGGAATTGAACCCTCGCCCCCTGCACTGGAAGCTCAGAGTCCCAACCGCTGGACCCGGGGAAGTCCTCTCTGGCCCTTCTGAGCAGGCTTGCTGGCCAGGTGGCTCCTCTGAAGCCCAGATAGTGAGGAGGGAAGGGATACAGACGAGGGGGCTTCTCACATGGACAGGTGGAGTGTTCTTAGAGACACACCACTCTTACCAACGGAAGTCTTCACTGAGGGGGAGGATGGTGTAAAAGGCAAAGTGCTGCCCAGATTGTAAGGGACTCTGGTGACCCATTTCTGGGATTGGTGGTCATGTTCCCCTCTAGAGAGAAGCAGACACCGCAAGGACCCTCACGGGCCCTGACGAAGACCCTGGCCTCAGGCCCTGGGTTGTCAGGTAACAGTCAACGATTCCATGACTCACAGCCTATGTGATTTCTGTTCATTTTTATGTTATTATCCTCCTATTCTCCCAAAGGCAGCATATTTACCAGAAAAACAAACTATTTATTTACTCAATTTAACATTTTTAATACATGAAAACTGACTTTACATATGAATGAGAACAGTTTGCATAAAGAAAAGCATTAATATTTTCTTAGGGGTTGAGCCTGCCGACAATTATAGGCTTGGATTCTTATTTTAGTCTCAGGTTATTTTTCTCAATAAAATAACATTATGAGCAATGAAAATTTACTTCTACAGTGCTTTATTTCAGTGGCTTCCCTGGATGGAGAACCGTTTTCATTGGGCAGAGTCACTGGGAAGGAAGAAGTCAGCATTCCAGTTCGGACTAAATAGTATCTTTTGAAAGATTACCAGAGGGAAAAGCCATCTCTAAAAGGCTCACTGTTTTTGGTGTGTAGATCCACTTTCGGCTCATCTGTGACCCTCATTTCCAGGGCAGTGGCTTCATTTGTCAGTGAACCAAAATGGATTACAAACCAGGTGACAGTTCTGAATGCCTGGCAGCTGGGTGACCTCTTGTGAGGAAGATGAAATTACTGGAAGCTTCGGGAACACGTGCAGGGCTCTGCCCTGCCCAGGGGAGGTGGCTCATACTGCCTGGAGCCGCCCTCCGCCTGGGATAACTCCACACTCTGGGTCAGGGACCCACCAGCTCAGGTGCAGCCGAGTGCAGTGGTCACAGTGCGCACATGAAGCCTGAAGGTCCGTCATAATGGTTTTAAGCGGATACAGTAGAACCACAGGCACACAGCATTCAGTATGGGCTCGGCCTGGATTCAGTCAGTTCAGTTGCTCAGTCGTATCCGACTCTTTGCGACCCCATGGACTGCAGCACGCCAGGCCTCCCTGTCCATCACCAACGCCTGGAGCTTACTCAAATTCACGTCCATTGAGTCAGTGATGCCATCCAAACATCTCATTTTCTGTCGTCCCCTTCTCCTCCTGCCCTCAATCTTTCCCAGCATCAGGGGCTTTTCCAATGAGTCTGTTCTTCGTGTCAGGTGGCCAAAGTATTGGAGTGAGTTCCAGCTTCAGCATCAGTCCTTCCAATGAATACTCAGTGTTGATTTCCTTTAGGACTGACTGGTTTGATCTCCTTGCTGTCCAAGGAACTCTGGATCCCTGGATTAGATGTTGCTATGTGTTGCTTCCATCATTTTCCACCTGGTCCCTCCCTTTCTACCTCGGGATAAACTCTCTACACAGGACAGGCCTGGATGGACGACAGGCCCTGCACAGGTCTGGGATTTCTCCCCTCCTGCCTCTGGGTTCCTCCTAGAGGTCATTCCAGGAATCTTTGGAGAGACTTTTGTGGAATTACTGCCTTTTCCTCTTTCAGTAGAGTGTGGGTCATGGGTTGTCCCCTGAGGATGGGTTTTTATGGGGCCTTTAGAGTCATGTGCATATTTTTTTGACACCTCCACTTGGTGAGGAGGGATCAGGTGTCATGACATCGAGGTGGAGAAGATTCTGGAAGGGAGGCCATGTGGTTTCCCAAGGCTGAATCAGTCAGAGGCAGAGCGGGGAACAGATTCTAGGTCTCCCTCCTTCCCTGTCTCTTTCCACAGCCCTGGAACCCTCCCTTCTGAGGACATGCCAGGCTCACCTTCATGTCCCCACAGCGGGGCAGCTAGCTGCTCGGGTGTGCAGGTGAGGGAGGCCATTGCTCAGGATCGCCAAGAGCCCCCGTCTCCAGGCTCCACTCCTGGTCCATTCTGCTCCCCACCCGCCCCCTCCCACTGACTCTCGGCCTCTAAAGACAGTCTTCCCTCCAGGTCTGTCTGACTCAGGGCCTCTGTTCAGTTGGGGGATCTGTGCATTGCAACCTATCCCCGCCAGCCCCCGCCCTGACGGCCCTGGATGAGGATGTATTGGGGGATGGGAGGGAAGGGAAGGGAAAAATGCTCCTGCACCGTCATTTGTAAACAGCACAAGGCAAGCACCCTTCCTTCAAGGTGCCATTAAGTGAAGTCACTCAGTCGTGTCCGACTCTTTGCGACCCCATGGACTGTAGCCTACCAGTCTCCTCCGTCCATGGGAATTTTCAGGCAAGAGTACTGGAGTGGGTTGCCATTTCCTTCTCCATCAAGGTGCCATCATTACGCCACTTTAACTCTTTCACTCATCTTCACTGTGACTTCTTGGCTTGTAAATGTTTAAAGAGGTTGTAAAAATTCAGATTTTTCATTAACCAGCGTCTGGTCTGAGCACCCACCACCTTCTGACTGCCGGTAACCATGTCCCCCCTGCACTCTCAGTGCACTGATGTTACAGGTGAGTCTCTCTGAGTTAAGAGTTTTGCTGTCCCCAGCCGCCCTGGCAGCCTTATCCGAGCTTCTTCTTGGGTTCTAGGTGATGGATTACAGTGTGTTTCCCAGTGACCCTGCAAGGCTGTGGCCAGTGCTTCTTCCAGCATCATCTCCCAGAGAAGCTTGATCAGTAGACGAGTGAACCTCCATCCTGGCCCCCTGAGGATCATTCCTAGAAGGTAGAGAAGGATGTGCTCTTAGAGCATCTTAGGGCATCACCCTGCCCTTGGGGCTTTGACGCTTGTCCTGTGCACTCGCAGCTGGGGCCCTGTCGTGGAGCACTGGCAGCTTTGGTGCCCTGTGTCACTGCGGTCCAGGCGGGAGGCTGCTGGAGGACACCTGGAGGGAGATAATGAGTTGGGGATCTAGGGGACAGGATGGATGGTGGAACAGGGTCCTGTGCTGTTGAGGTGCCCATTGGTCACATCCTACCTGGCATCTTTCTATCATAGAGAGTGTTTTTTAAAGCTTATGTTATTGAAGTATAGTTGATTTACAGTGGTGTCTACATTTCTGTTGTAGTTCAAACCCATTCAGTTTTATACATATAAATATATATAATGTATATATATATATATATATATATATATATATATATATATACACATTCTTTTTAATATTCTTTTCCATTATGGTTTATCACAGGATATTGAATAGAGTTCCCTGTGCTATATAGTAGGGCCTTGACGTTTATCCATCCTATATAAAGAGCTTACAACTGCTAACCTCAAACTCCCAGTCCATCCCTCTCCCATTCCTCCTACCCCCTTGGCAACCACTGGTCTGTTCTCTGTGCCTGTGAGTCTGTTTCTGTTTCATAGATAAGTTCATTTGTGTCATGTTTTAGATTCCACATATAAGTAGTAGTTTAGTCACTAAGTCGTGTCTGACTCTTGCGTGCCCACAGACCGTAGCCTGCCAGGCTCCTTCCTCTGTCCATGGGAATCTCCAGGCAAGAACACTGGAGTGGGTTTCTTTCTCCAGGGGATCTTCCCAACCTGGGAATCGAACACAGTTCTCCTGTATTGCAGGCAGATTCTTTACTGACTGAGCTATGAGGGAAGCCGTAGTAGCTCATTATTATAAGCTACTATAATACATAGTAGCTCATATTATAATATGTAGCAGCTTGAATACAAGTGGTATCATATAATATTTGTCTCTTTCTGATTTACTTTCACTTAATATGATAATCTCTAGGTCCATCCACGTTGCTGCAAATGGCACTATCTCATTCTTTTTTATTGCTGAGTAATATTCCACTGTATATATGTATCACATCTTCTCTTTTCATCAGTTGATGGACATTAAGGTTTTTTCCATGTCGTGGTTATTGTGACTAGTGTGGCTATGAACATGGGCGTACACATATCTTTTCGAATTATAGTTTTGTCTGGCTATACGCCCAGGAGTGGGACTGCTGGATCCCAAGACAACTTTAGTTTTTTGAAGACCCTCCATACTGTTCTCCACAGTGGCTGCACCAGTCTACACTCTCACCAACAGTGTAGAAGGGCTCCCCTCTTCTCTACGCCCTTTTCAGCATTTGTTATGACGTCATGATGGTCATTCTGGCTGGTGTGAAGAGGTACCTCATTGTAGCTTTGCTCTGCATTTCTGTAATGATTAGTGATGTTGAATGTCTCTTCATAACATGCGGAGTTTTAGAGAGGAAAGTGAGGTTCCCCAGCCTCCATAGGGGTGAAAGGTCCACTCCTCAAGGAAGCCCTGCTGTGGGGACAGGGAGAAGCAGAAGTTGGAGCGCTCACTTCCTCCCCTCGGCGCTCTCTCAGCAACTGCAGTCTTCTGGGCCCCGGAATCCCGGGTTCACCTCAGAGGAAAGCCAACAGCCTCCGAGGGTCACCCAGGCCCTCCACCGGGGCTGGGCTGGACGGCCAGGGCGGCTGCGGTGCTGTGGGTGACGTGGGCCAGCCAGGCAGGCAGGCGGAGGCGGCCTTTCAACTCAAATCAGTCCTCTAGAATCACACCCAAGGCTCAAGGTTTGCTTTCAAACCTCATTTTTCTCAGGGTAAAGCAAACGTGTGCCATCTTAGGTTTAGTTGCAAACTCATCCCAAACTGGGGTTGATTTAAGCTTCGTGGGCACGCTGTCCTGAGCTGGTCCGTGCCTTGCCTTCGTTTGAAATGATCCACTCTGGCCCCTGAGATGAGTCCTGACCCCGGACCACCCTTGCTGACCGGTGGGGTTGACCCCCCTGGGCCCTGCCCCGCCACGTCCCACTTCCATCTGGACATGACTGGGCATGCTCACCCCCCGCCCCCACCATGCTGAGCTCAGGTTTGGTTCCACTGGCCTCCGGTTGCCTCAGCCACTCTCCTCCTTGAGTCCCTGCAACACTCACGCCCTGCAGTCGTTCTGGCAAACGAATCTACCAGAAGCCACCACCCCGCCCCCCCACTCCATCTTTGCCCCATCGCTAGATCTTTTGGCTGCTGGCTGATTCCTGTTTCTTGGATCTGGCCTGGTGACCTCTGTGACTTGTCCAGGTCCTGAGGGGTCAACCGGAAGCCCAGCTTCAGGCAGGCAAAGCAGAGCTGTCCATTCATGTGGGAGACAGGCCCCTCTCGCCCCTCCTCTCCGCCTCTGAGAGCTGTCAGCCCCTTGCTTGGAGCCCAGCACCTTCTCCAGCTCTGCCTAGTAGCTGGGGTCCAGGCTCTCCTGCTTCTGAGCGCAGAGCTGTGTTGAAGAAGGGACATACATAGCCTCAGGTATGGGAGAAGACTCTAGAGGTGTCTAGGGTCATATGGGCGTGGCCTTGGGGCTGAGGTCCACACCCAGCAGCCAGGAATCCGATCACTCACTGGACACCCTCCCCAGGGCAAACTTTCCTTCTGTATCTGAGCAGGATGACTTCTCAAACCCCAGATTTTAATTCTCACCTAGTAACACCTATATCAGGTGACTCACAGCCAACTTAGAAGTGGAAAGTTCAGACATTTTGAAGTGGTTTGAACAATCATAAAAAGGGATCCTGAAACAAAATGAAAAAGGCCCCAGAAAACCCAAACTTCACAGATCCCCAAACCTAGCTGTGCTTCTCCTTCCTCAAGAAGGTGACGGTGTTTCAAGGCGCAGAAAGGTAAGAAAGCTTGTCCAAGGTTACACAGCAAACCTGTGATGGAGCCAGGTTTGAACAAGTCATTTGGGTCCAGAACTTGGGCTCTTACTCCCCAGCGCACCGGGTGTCCAGTGACAGCTCTTGGTCACTGAGAACCCACTATGTGTCACACTTTCCTTCTGTCTTCTTGTCA
Source organism: Dama dama (assembly GCF_033118175.1). Lineage (NCBI taxonomy): Eukaryota > Metazoa > Chordata > Mammalia > Artiodactyla > Cervidae > Dama > Dama dama. The sequence goes on along the minus strand of NC_083691.1, from coordinate 17,813,381 downwards.
AGTCTGCAATATATTATTGTCCCTGTTTTTGTTGTTGTTCTGTTGCTCAGTCGTGTCCGACTCTTTGCGACCCCATGACTGCAGCATGCCAGGCTTCCCTGTCCATTATCTCGCAGAATTTGCTCAAACTCGCATACATTGAATCAGTGATGCCACCCACCCTATTTTCCAACTGAGGAAACCAAGTCTCCGGGAAGTGGGTAACTTTCCCAGATCACTGCAACAGCATGTGTTTGAAGCTGGGTCTCCCTGAGCCCAAGGTTACCACTGTTCCCCCTGGTTGTGCAGCCCTGCAAGCCCCACACAGCCCTGTACAGCCCTGCACAGCCCTACAGAACCCTGCACGGTCCCATACAGCCTAAACAGCCCTACACAGCCCTACACAGCCCTGCACAGCCCTACACAGCCCTACACAGTCAGACACAGCCCTACACAGCCCTGCACAGCCCTGCACAGCCCTACACAGCCCTGCACAGCCCTACACAGCCCTGCACAGCCCTGCACAGCCCTACACAGCCCTACACAGCCCTGCACAGCCCTACACAGCCCTGCACAGCCCTGCACAGCCCTACACAGCCCTACACAGTCAGACACAGCCCTGCACAGCCCTGCACAGCCCTACAGAACCCTGCACAGCCCTACAGAACCCTGCACATTCCCATACAGCCTGCACAGCCCTACACAGCCCTACACAGCCCTGCACAGCCCTGCACAGCCCTGCACAGCCCAACACAGCCCTACACAGCCCTGCACAGCCCTACACAGCCCTGCACAGCCCTGCATAGTCATACACAGCCCTGCACAGTCAGACACAGCCCTGCACAGTCCTACATAGTCCCATACAGCCTAAACAGCCCTACACAGCCCTGCATAGTCATACACAGCCCTGCACAGACCTACATAGGCCTGCACAGCCCTGCACAGTCCTACACAGCCCTGCACAGACCTACACAGCCCTACACAGCCCTGCACAGTCATACACAGCCCTACACAGCCCTGCACAGCCCTGCACAGTCAGACACAGCCCTACACAGTCCTACACAGGCCTGCACAGCCCTGTACAGTCCTACACAGCCCTGCACAGCCCTACACAGCCCTGTACAGCCCTACAGAACCCTGCACAGCCCTACAGAACCCTGCACATTCCCATACAGCCTGCACAGCCCTACACAGCCCTGCACAGCCCTGCACAGCCCTACACAGCCCTGCACAGCCCTGCACAGTCATACACAGCCCTGCACAGTCAGACACAGCCCTGCACAGTCCTACATAGCCCCATACAGCCTAAACAGCCCTACACAGCCCTGCATAGTCATACACAGCCCTGCACAGACCTACACAGGCCTGCACAGCCCTGCACAGTCCTACACAGCCCTGCACAGCCCTACACAGCCCTGTACAGCCCTACAGAACCCTGCACAGCCCTACAGAACCCTGCACATTCCCATACAGCCCCGCACAGTCCTACACAGTCCTACACAGCCCTGTACAGCCCTACACAGCCCTACACAGTCCTACACAGCCCTGTACAGCCTACACAGCCCTACACAGCCCTACACAGTCATACACAGCCCTGCACAGCTCTGCACAGCCCTGCACAGCCCTACACAGCCCTATACAACCCTGCACAGCCCCACACAGCCCCGCACAGCCCCGCACAGCCCCGCACAGGCTGCACAGCCCCGCACAGCCCTGCACAGCCCTACAGAACCCTGCACAGCCCTGCACAGCCCTGCACAGCCCTGCATAGCCCCGCACAGCCCCGCACAGCCCCTTACAGCCCCACACAGCCCCACACAGCAATGTCTCCCGACTTTCCTGCTGCCTCATCTAACACCCAGCCCACAGTTGGTGCACAAAGTTGCCAGACAGGTGACTGAATTGTCCTTTAAGATTGCAGCTGGGAGGGAAACTTGGCTGTTCTGAAGAGCACCCCGTGGGCCCTCTAGATGGTGGAGAACTCACGTCAGGGTGGAAGGGATCTTTATCCCAGAGGTGGGGGTGAGTGGGAGTGTGTGTTCTAGTCCTAGTTTCTGAGTCTGCAGGGGAAGGTGTGGTGTGAAACAGGAACCACAGAGGGTAAGGGACGCCATCCTCTCTCATTCCACTCTGTAAATCGTGCCTGGGGACCCTCAGGGCCCGCCGTGGGCAGACCACAAGGATCTGCCTGATGCTTTCGAGTCTGATCTACTAGATTAGATGTTTGCACAAATTGCAAAGGTAGGATGGAGATGGAGGGCAGGGGGACGTTAAAGGAGAGAAAGTTATATCAGGGCTCAGGCGTAAAGAAAGCATTCATTGTAAAAAGCAATGAAGAGGATTTACAGGTGATTCTGACAGGTGGGGTGATGCTCGCAGGCAGGAACAGAGAGGTGGGAGCTGGAGGTCCTATGGGCTGAGTGGCAAGCTGTCCAACACAAGGCAGGCAGGGAGGAGGAGCCCTGCGGCTGGAGGCGTGGACGGCGGGCGTGGCCATGACGATGGGCGCGGACTACCTGGAGCCCCGCCCCCACACAGCTCGCCTTTCTGGGGTGACACGTGCTCTGCCCCAAGGGGAACCTGCGGGGGCGGGAGTGGTGGGGGGTGGGCAGAGGCCAGAAGACCCATTTCTCTCACCGAGCAGGAAGAACTGGTTTAGGTGGCGTCCAGTGCATGTTCCTCTTTGCCTCTGATGTCTGGAAGGGGAATTCAGCGAAAAAAAAGACTCCAATCTGGAGCTCTGACCCAGCTTCCTCAATCCAGGCTGTAGCGAGGCACCTGTGTAGCCGAGCCCAGGGGTCCCCGCGGACCACGCACCCTCCCGTTCCTTCCCTCCTCTGCACCCCGAGGCCACGCTCCCACTGTGCCCGCCCCGGCGTTGTGTCCCTGCTGCCGATCTGGACTGGCCATCACCCTGCATCAGGGCGTGCAGTCGCGCCTCTCCCCTCGGCCAGGAGCTCTGGGAGACAGAGACCGTGTGTGTTTTATGACCACACATAGTGAGATACCAGGTAAGTGTCAGGGAATGAACAGGAGCATGTGCTCAGCTCCTATCCTCCCCGGAGTCCGCCTTGGGCAGAGATTCCCTCCCTCCAGCAGCCTGATCTTCCACATGACCATGGCCCGGGAGGGCTGCACTCAGGGTGCCCCTCCCGGCAGGACCACGTCCCACTTCCCATCTGGGGGCCAGGTTGCTTCTGGCCTCTTGGGACCTGGGTGGCAAGGTGCCCACATCTCAGCGTGCCCCCTGTGAACCAGTGGCCTCGGTGTATCCCATCCAGGTGATGAGTGAGGTTTCAGGTAGAGGGAGGAGCCAGAACTGGCTAATGAAAGGCTCTTTCCTGCAGATGCCATCATTGGCACCGGCTTCTGAGCCCTGGGCGGTCGTGGCCCCCGTTTCTCTGGCTTCCTGCCTGAGTCCCCTTGGGACAGGCACTGTGATCTGGTAGAGGCAGTGTGTCGTTCCTGCACCTCAAGGGTAGGGACAGTTGCTCCCGTGACTTCAACAGTCCTGGAAAAAGGTCTCGGTTTTCTGGAGGAGGAAAGGAGACTTTTGGGACATTCCCGCTTCTTCTTCCCTGGACGCCACTCCCTCGGGTTCCTCTAGTGTGGAGTGTTACACAGCTCCAGACCAAAGCCCACCTTGCCCAGCCCCCTCGGGGTCAGGCGGTGCTCCCTTCCAGCTGCTCCTGGGTCTGTCCTGAGCACCCTTGCCCTCTCCCCATCCCCCGAGGTAGCCCTGAGGCAGGTCAGGAGGCTGGTGAGAGTCCTGGGGGCTTTCCCAGGGACCCTGGGAGTGAGGCCTTTGTTAAGCTGCATGTGAGTTTCTGGGCTCCAAAATCACTGCAGATGGTGACTGCAGCCATGAAATTAAAAGACGTTTGCTTCTTGGAAGAAAAGTTATGACCAACCTAGACAGCATATTAAAAAGCAGAGACATTACTTTGCCAACAAAGGTCTGCCTAGTCAAAGCTATGGTTTTTCCAGTAGTCATGTATGGATGTAAGAATTGGACTATAAAGAAAGCTGAGTGCCGAAAAATTGATGCTTTTGAACTGTGGTGTTGGAGACGACTCTTGAGAGTCCCTTGGACTGCAAGGAGATCCAAGTCCACCCTAAAGGAAATCAGTCCTGAATACTCATTGGAAGGACTGATGCTGAAGCTGAAACTCCAATACTTTGGCCACCTAATGCTAAGAACTGACTCCTTAGAAAAGACCCTGATTCTGGAAAAGATTGAAGGCAGGAGAAGGGGGATGACAGAGGATGAGATGATTGGATGGCATCACTGACTTGATGGACATGAGTTTGAGCAAGCTCCTGGAGTTGGTGATGGACAGGGAAGCCTGGCGTGCTGCAGACCTTGGGGTCGCAAAGGGTCAGACATGACTGAACGACTGAACTATTAACTGAGGTCCTGGGCTGCTCTGCGCTGGGGGCCCAAGACCCTGAGTACTCCGACCACAGGCCACCCCTCTTCTGTCCTGTCTCCTGCCATGGTGCCTTCTCTCTTCTTTCTGGCCAAGCTTAGCTGAGTGAGGAAGAAGTTTTAGAGGTTAAGGGTGGGAGAAAGCTGATGTCTCTGACCCTCAGACCTCTTGTACCCTAGGAAAGGGAGTATCAGTGGATCCATTCGGTGCCAGAAGCAGTGGGTGGGTCTGGGTCCCTTTTGTGGAGGTGGTGGGCCCTCCCTGTTGCCCGTTCTCCTCCCAGTGCCCTGCCCTTGTGTTACCCATGCTTCCTGCCAGGGTGTCCTCATCAAAGAGGCCCCTCTGCTAAGGGGGTTCCTAGGCCCTGGTGTTGGAAGGCATCTCAGGACTGTAGGGTGCTTCACCTTAGCCCTTAGTGTCTGTGGAGGAGCAGTCCAGGCACCTGGGCTTCATCCACATTTGCCAGCGAGACGAATGGGTCCTGGTTTCTGTATCTGGCTGCATGCAGGAGGCATTTACCTTGTCTGTTCATTTGTCTGCCTGTCCTCAAGGGCAGGATTGACATTTCTGGACATTGTATCGTGGGGCTTCCCAGGTGGCTCAGTGGATAAAGAATCCACCTGCAATGCATGAGACGCAGGTTCAATCCCTGAGGTGGGAAGTTTCCCTGGAGAAGGGCATGGAAACCCACTCCAGTATTCTGGCCTGGAGAATCCCAAGGACTGAGGAGCCTGGTGGACCACAGTCAGTAGGGTCGCACAGAGTCGGACATGACTGAGGTGACTGAGCGTGTGTGCACGCATCCAGCGCACCCAGGAAGTGTGTGTCTGTCCCGCAGGCTGTGGTCTACCAGCTGTCCCACCAGCCTGGCCACTGGTAGCTTCCTGTGCTTCTGTGCTCTGTGCCTGCCTGTTTTAAGGGACCCCAGCACCCTCCTTCTGCTTGGAGAGCCAGTGAATCCCCTGAGTGCTTCCCCACAGTCTTCCCGGGCCTCTCCTGCCCCCTGGGGCTTTCAGATCAGGAAGGGCCTTCTCAGCTCCTCAGCTTGGCTGGTACACAATGAGTTTTCCAGTTTCCAGAAGAATCCTGGGACCTGGGGTCTCCACCCGCCACCTTCCCCTCAGTCTGCCTGGGGCACAGCTCTGGGGAACCTCTCCTCTTCCCTGCTCAAGGGGCAAGGCCTCACCCCCACCTCAGTGCCCCTGGGGCAGCTCTGTGGGGGTCAGGAAATTCTCCTTGGTTGTTTGGGCCCCTGGCTCCAGGCCTCTGGATCAGGAGACATTAGCGTCACAGCTATCAATATCTGTGTTGCAATCTGCAGCCTTGTCCTTGAAATGAGGCTTAAGGTTGTTCTCATTTGCCTTGGGGGAAACTCAAGGGCGTAGGGTGCCGGGAACTGCCAGTCAGGATCAGAGCGTGGTCTGACACCATCACCCAAGATTTCTCCAAGGGTGTTTCAAGAATTTCTGATTTTCACATTGTCACAGGACAGAGAAAACCATAATTGTTTCATACCACACACCACTAATTTCTGGCACTATGATATTCCATCTTATGAAAAATATTTGACGATGCCTCTAGGGGAAGACATGGGCCATACTAGGGGGGTGGGGTGGGGTGATTTCTTATCAGGATATCGGGACTTTTGTACCCTGACCTTCTCAGTTCCTTGGATGCTGAGACTGATTTAAAGTCACAACTGTTTTTTTTTTTAAAGTCTACTTTGTTGAGAAGTTGCTGGACTGTGCCTGCTGAGTGTGGACAGTTGATTCAGAAGTTCAATTGTTTATTCATTAAATAAATAAGTAAAATTTCTTGAGCACCTACCATGTGCCGGACACCAGGCAAGGTCAACCGTGGGGACCCAGGCTGCCCTCATGGAATTGTGGGTTCATAGGTTTGCACCCCGGTTCTGCTGTTTGTTGTGCTGAGAGGTCTTTGTGAGTTTCAGTGCTTTTATCTCTCAGATGAAGGTGGGGATTTCTCTCACTGAGTTTGCCTGGCTCCTGGAAGCTACATGCCATAAATGGATGTTTCTCTTTTTTTCACATGTAATTATTTCATTTTAGTTTGGAGTATAGTTGATTTATGTAGGTGTGTGTTCAGTTGCTCAGTCATGTCTGACTCTTTGCCACCCCATGGACTGTAGCTCGACAGACTCCTCTGTCCATGGAGTTTCCCAGGCAAGAATACTGGAGTGGGTTGCCATTTCCTACTCCAGGGAATCTTCCCGACCCAGGGATCGAACCTGAGTCTCCTGAATTTCCTGCATTGTTGTTCAGTTGCTTGGTCGTGGCTGACTCTTTTCGACCCCGTGGACTGCAGCGCGCTAGGCTTCCATGTCTTTCACTGTATCTCGGAGTTTGTTCAAACTCATGTCCATTGAGTCGGTGATGCCATCCAACCATCTCATCCAATATACTCATGGCCAAAGTATATAGACTTGTCTTTTCTCTTCTCCTGCGGACATTGCCTGAGGAGTTACCGACCTGTTGGCTCTTGAGTCACTGACTCTCCTGAGTGTTTGAGTCCCTTGGAAGGATCATGGGAAGCTGCCCGATGGGCTCCAGGTACACGCCAGGCTGTGGGGCAGGCTGAGCAAGCCGGATGAAGAGCTGTTGCTATATCCTGTTCTGATGTGCGTCTCTGTCTGCTTTGTAACTGGGCCACTCTTTCTGTCAGCGAGAGTTGCTAATGACCTTGAGAAACAACCCCAGCCCTGAAGAGAGAGTCCTGCCCTTTTGAAGTCACGCACTTTCTCTGTGCGTCTAAAAGTGTGGTGGAGTTTTCCCCTCCTGGGCCTGCCCTGTCTTCTGCTTTGATGCTGCCTCTGTAACAACAGGGCTCAGAATTATTAATCCCCGCTGCACAGCGAGGTGCAGCGTTATTACACAGAAAGGGGGGAAATATAATTGCTATCTTGAGTAATCATTTTCCGAAGGCTGCAAGCATAACCTTTAATTAATATTTCATTTGCAGCAAGGATGGTTAACTTGAATAAGGCCTAAAAATATTGCTGTCCTTGTGCACGGAGAGATCGTGAACTGGGAGAGAGACCTGGAGCCAGCCTGATACTCAATGGTTTGCAGTCATTTCTAAAATTAAGGATGTTCAAACCATTAACCTGTAATAAAATGGGGGAGGGGCTTTTAGGGGTGTGGCTCTTTATTAAGGGGGATACACTTGCAAATTGCAGGCATAATCCAGCTCCCTCCACCTGACTCTGGAATAAATTTGGGGCACAGGGCTTCTGGGGGGGTGGGGAGGCCAGCGACACTCTGATCAAAGCCAGGCTCCCAGGTCGTGTTTGACAGGCACTGTGTGGCCAGCCCCGCACAGGTCACTGGGTCTAAGAATCAACGGGAAGCGCCATGTCTTTGATGTTTTTTTGGAGAGGGCACTTGAGATGTTCAAAGTGCCTCCTGGGAGACAGCCAGGGGCTGTTTCCCTGGGTGGCTGGGGGAGACGCACACTGGAGGGGCGGGGCGGGGGGTGGGGGTGAAGGGCAGGTGAGGGAGGAGGGGGGGGAGCCGGTCAAGGGTGCAGGAATGTCCTTGCAGCTCCTTCGTGGCTGAGTGACTCTGGACAGCTTCCTTCCCAGCCCTGGGGGTTCTGGTGGGTGGGGGACCTAGGACTGGCTGCCGGGAGGCCCGGAGCCACACAAGTCCAGGCTGTCATCGTTTGCAAGAGATTTCACAGACGTACGCCTGCCGTCTGAGAGCCATGTGGATTCGGGGTTGTCCCCTCTCCAGCTCTCAGCTCCTGGTTTTATCTCCTCAGGGCATCCCGACCCCACCGCTCAGGAGGAGGGTGGTGCTTCTTTTCAGGTGAGGGACCTGGGCCTTTTGGCTCACATTGCTCATTCCCAAGGGCAGACAGCCATGAGTGAGCTGGCCTTGGTCCTGGTTGGGTGCTGTGGATCCCTGGAGGGTAGGCATCTGGTGACCACGGGGGCACAGACGGGTGAGGCCCACTGCTCTGGGTGCTCCCTCATGGGTGCATCTCCCTTTGAAGTAGAATTTGCAGGAGCCCTGACCCCCAATCTGGGGAGTGGGGAAAGGCCTATCAGTGTGAAGGGGCAAGTCATTTAACTTTGTCCACATTGCTGTGTGTGTGTGCGCTCAGTCATGTCCAAATCTTTGCGACCCCATGGACTGCAGGCCAGCAGGCTCCTCTGTCCATGGAGGTTTTCAGGCAAGAATACTGGAGTGGGTTGCCATTCCATCCTCCAAGGGATCTTCCTGACCCAGGGGTCCAACCTGTGGGCTCTTTTACCACTAGCGCCACCTGGGAACCATTGAGGTTGTCTAAAACCTTCCTGCTCAACACTGGGGCTGCTCTTTCTAGGTTCTTGGACTCCCTGAGTTTTCCTGAAAAAAGTACCTTAAAAACTATTGGCCAGGGACTTCCCTGGTGGTCCAGGGGTTGGGACTTTGTCTTCGTGTAGGAGGTAGAGGGTTGATCTCTGGTTTGAAAGCTAGGGTCCCACATGCCTCGAGACCCAAAACCCCAAAATCCATAAAACAGAAGCAGTACTGTGACAAATTCAAGAAAGATTAAAGAAAAAACCCCCAAACCAAAAAACATCAGCCAGTAGGTCAATTGCTGTATTAGTGATTATGGTGGGGGGTGGGTTGTCACAATCATTAATCATCCTGGGGTTTCTAGATATGCTCAAGTCAGCTTCTCATTTGTGCTAATGGCTGTCAGGAGTTCCCTCTCTGGGAGGCAAGAGTCGGGGTGTATGACCCACCTCCTTGCTGGGTCAGCCTTGTGGGAGGCTGGGGAGCTGGGGATCAGCCATCAGTTTGGTGTTTCTCTGAAGCTCACAGGAGGAAGGAAGCCGTGGTCACAGGACAGGACCCTGGTGGCGACCCATCTGCTGTCTTGGTTGGTCTCACGGCAGCCTGGCTTCTGAGAATGCCTATATTTCCCACACACAGGAGACTGAATTCTTGCACCTGCTTAGTGCTGCGAGTCGGGATTTGAACCCTGGTCCTCTCCACCCTGGGGAGAATCGGCCTTGCGGAGCAAGGCAGTGGCTCCTGGCCTCTCCCTCGTGGACGAGCCGCCTTCCTCCCTGTGTTCCCGAGACTTTTCTCCTGCCAGCTCTGTGCCCACTGCAGAGGCTCAAGAGTGCCTGCATTTAATTCCCCTCTTTACCTATTTCTCACTTAAAAAGTGACCCTTGCTTACAGGACTTTTGAGTTTTCTCCCCTAATCCTGTCCCTTGGACGTCCACACAGTGAACTTGGTGGGTGGCCTTCCAGACTTGGTTCCTAGCACATAGGAGTCTTCAAAGATACATGTAGATGTCTACATACACAGGACTTCTTATTTATTTTACAGGAGTGCATATAAGCAATGTTTATAAAAGCCCAAGATTGGAAATACCTGAAGTGAGATAACCTCAGCAGGGTTTCAGCTAGGTCTTTTGTGATACAGCCATTCGGCTGAGATAGGATTTGGCTGTTAGAAAGACGGTTCTCTATGTACAAGTGGCAAGGGCTGTTAACAACGCATCTTTCAATGAAGAAGCGAAGGAAGGATGGTCTGCATCGTGTAGACATGCTAAACTTCCACAGCGGCTTCTCGTGAACGGGCAGGCGGCCTGGGCAGCCCTTCCAGACACAGCCCAGGGTCCCATGTGGCTCTGACAGCAGTGTGCGTGGCTGGATGGCTCTGGCCCCAGCTGCCCGTGACCTTGAGAGCTGTGGCCACCCCAGAGGAAGTGACTTGCCTGCTGAGCTCAGGGGAAGTCCTGCGCTCAGTCCTTGGTCAGGGGGAGAGGGAGGGACTGAAGCGCAGGGACGACTGTGGACCCAGACGGGAACTGAAGCCTTCCTGGAGGGCAGCGGCTCAGAACTGCTCCCTCAGTTTCTGCACAGGCAGAAACTCAGGCCCAGAGCCAGCAAGGCACAGACAGAGCTCAGCAGACTCCCCAGGGCCGCTGTGATATGACCCTGGAGTCTGTGCCTGGGGGCTGCCCTTCCAGCCTCCCCAGAGCCTGTGTTCTCTGCGGGGTCGTCTCAACTTTTGCCTTCCTCCCCTTCTTCATCCTGCCTGCAGCCCCCGCAGTGTGGTGTCTGTGCCCCCCGGACAGAGCTGAGACAACCCGGGGCCCCAGGGTCCTGTGCAAACCATCCTCCTCAAACCTGTGGATGTGTGTGGTGCGTGCCTACACAGATGTGTGCCTGTGTGTTCCTGTGTGTGTGTGTGTGCGTGCGCCTGTGTGCATCGCAGGCACATACATGTGTATGTGCGTGCAGGTGTGTCATGAGTGTGCACGTGTGTGGTGCACGTAGTGTTTGTGTGCGTGTTTGAGCGGACACAAATGGTGACTGGGCCCCAGGAGTGTGTGAACCGTCCAGGAGCAGGAGTGGCCAGCAGGTGCCCAGTCTCCCCTGAGCCGGTCCTTCCCCTAGCAGAGCCTGGAACTCTGGAATAGGAAACCACTGTTTTCTTGCCGGCTGTTTGCCCTTATTAATTCAGGTAGCAATTACCCACTCTGAATATTTGGCAACTAATTAGTTTTCCCTGTGGAGATGGCAGAACGAGGAACGCTTTGCTCTGACCTGATCCACTTTCTGGGGTTCCTGAGGGAAGGGGCAAGGGAGGATGAGGGGGGTGGGCAGAGGACGAGAGAAACCTGCTTCGTGCCTGGATGTTTCTGGAGCTGCCCAGGTCTTTGCTACAAGTCTACAGGGTGATAAAAAATAACCCACCCAGTTTTGGGTTTTGTTCTTGCTTTCGCGTCACCTGGCCCATTCTGCTGTGGGTGTAGCTCCCTGGTGTTGGCCTGATGATGCTGATGGCAATGTCACAGCGAAAGGCCGGGGCTGCTCACCCAGCTGGCGTCACCTCATTTGGGCGCTGTGCCCTCTGTATCCACAAGGTGACCAGGGGCTCTGCTTGCAGGGACAGTGTGTTGGGCCAGAGGACGGCGCTCCTGTTGGGGCCGGGAGGCATGCAGTTCAGGGTAGTGGACCGGAGAAGGTGGCCAGGCGGCTCGTGAGCCCGCGCTCGGCTCCATGCGGGTTTGGAGCTTACTTCCTGCCGCCGTGGAGCCCTCAGTCAGCATCTGGCCTTGATTTGCCTTTTCGTTCTGGAACTTTCGGTTCCTGGGGAATAGCTGTAGATGTCATGGTCAGTCACAGACGACCCTCTCAGGAAGAGTTTCTGTAGACAGCAGGCTTCGTAGCTCAGAGCTGAGGGGCCTCCTGCATCTGAACATCTGATGGGCAGGGACTTGTTTGGGGAAGTGGTAAGTAAACGAGTCAGACAAGTATTGCTGCACCTGTCCTCGGGACGTGGGGGTGTGGGCAAGGGGCTCAGATCCACTGGACTAGCCCTGCAGCTAGCCTACCAGAATGGGGGGTGGGCACTACCCCGAGCCCCTCTTGTGTGTGCTCCCCTGCAGGGACACACATAGGACGTGTTCAGTGCAGACCAGCCGGGCCGTTGTTAGGGTCTCTGGAGGGTGTGCTCTGCCCGCCTCTCAGTTCGTCGATGCCTCTATGGGGGCTGGAAGGCCTCCTGGCCACCTTCTCCTGGCAGCTGTGTCTGGGGCCGGGCCCTGGCTGCGGGCTAGCTGGTACTTCCCTGTCTACGGGTGGGCATCGGCGCTGACAGGCGGGTGCCAGCTGGCTGGGGGTGTGCCCCCTTCCACTGCACAGCTGCAGAGGTCTCCAGAGCTTCTCCACACCCTGATCACTCAGCACGTGCCTGTCTGTCTGTCTGTCTGTCTCATGCAGCTGGGCCCAGCCCTGCTGATCCAGGAATTGGGCCCTGGTCATTTGCACAGGGCTGCACTGCAGTTCACCGTGGTCCACAGCCAGGGACACTGCCTTCTGGTGTCCGGGGTTCCCCCAGATCTCTGAGGCTGGCACTGGTTTCCCTAAACCGTGGGGGCTGTGGTTCCTGCTTGTGGTTCCTGCTCGGATGGGCCCTGGGAGAGTGAAGGAGCCTTGCACACAGATCTGGCACTGAGTCCTGGTTCCTCCAGTTCCCTGTGACCTTGCATGGGTTATGTAAGTGCCGTGGGCACACTTTCCTTGTGCTGCCTGTGTCTTTGGGGTATGCGACCCGCACACTTGGCATCAGCGGGAACCAGATGCTTGGAGTTCCCAGTAATGTGATCTGGGGGTGTGGTGGGGAACTTGCCTGCAACCTGGAAAAATGGACTTGGGCTTCCCTGAATCCCCAGGAGTCCATGGGGGATAAGGCATTGTCCTCTCTGGACCAGAGAGAGTCTCCACCAGCACCTGGGCTGTGGCTCCAAGGCCCCTGGGAAGGGGTCTGGCTTAGACCGGGCATTTTCCAGGTCACCTTGAGGGTGGCCTTTAAATAAGCTCCATCACGGAGTTTCCAGGCTGGGACGAGAAGTGGCCTGGGCTCCAGGCCTACTTCCCTGATGCCTGTGGACGTGGCCTGTTTCCTCCTTGGCTCGAAGCTTTCACACCATCTCGTCAGCAGTCTTGGGAAATGCAAAAACGCCAGGTGCAGGGTGGGTGGTTAGAGTTTCCATTTACATTACCTGGGGCTTTTCTGTGCAGCTTCCTCTCCCCCCCTCGCAGCTGGGACTTCACGTGCCCAGGCCAGGTCCACCTGAGCGACAGACATGCCAGGCAGGCGGGCCCCGCTGCCCCCTGGAGTTTGGGGTACACCTTCCCCGGGGACGTCCCGACGCCAGGGGCAGAGCTTCAGAGGCAGGGAGCCTTGGTCTGGTGGCTTTGGGAAAGAGGTCTGAGCACAGGAATGATAAGACTTCCTTGGAGGTGGGGGTGAGGACTGAATAAACCAGGAGACAGAAAGGGCTGGGTGCCCTGCTGGACAGTGGCAGTACAATAGTCACGGCAGCCTGTCCGTGCGGCCTCCCTCCATCCAGCTCTGAGAGGGCTTTGTAGTATCACCTCACATAGGTAGCATAGAAATCTTGTAACATGGAGACCATGGTCATCATTCTCCCCATTTCACTGATGGGAAAACTGAGGCACACAGAAGCAAAGTAACATGCCCAAAGTCACAGAACTGGGATGAAGCAGAAGCGGGCGTTTGCCTCCAGGCACTTGGGCTCCAGGCCTGTGCTGTCCTGTTCCTCATTCAGCACAGGACGTGGCTGGCCTCAGAGGCTGCCAGCCAATGCTCCCTGAACTGTGCCTGCCAAGCCCAGAGGGGCTCCTGTCTCCTGATGGCCCCATGGTCTCAGGCGGTTGGCCTGGCGGGCCCCCTGGGCTCCGTGCTACATATGGGGAGCTCAGCCAGGTCGGGATCGGGGGTGGGGGCAGCTCCAGCCCAGTTGTTGCAACTGCTGGTGTGGCGGAGGGTGGTGGTCGAAGGGGTGGGGGGATGGGTGTGTGTGTGTGGAGGGGCTCCACCTGCTCTCAGCTCTGACCATCACAGCAGGTGACCTTGACTTTGTCACTAGTAAGAATAAGTAGCAAGCAGTGGCTGCTCTTATTATGGATATTCTTTTTAAAAAAACATTTTAAGGTAGGTTTTTAAAAAAATAATTAAAAAAAATTTTTTTTGGCCTCATTGCATGGCCAATAGGATCTTCATTCCCCAACCAGAGTTGATCCTGCATCCATTGCCGTGAAAGTGCAGAGTCTTAACCACTGGACCACTAGGGGAGTCTCTCTTAAGATAATTTCTTAAGCGCAGTTTTAAGTGAAGTGAAAGTTGCTCAGTTGTGTCTGACTCTTTACGACTCCACGGACTATAACCTTCCAGGCTCCTCTGTCCATGGAGCTCTCCAGGCCAGAAGACTGGAGTGGGTAGCCATTCCCTTCTCCAGGGGATCTTCCCAACCCAGAGACTGAACCCAGGTCTCCTGCCTTGCAGGTAGATTTTTAACCGTCTGAGCCATCAGGGAAGCCCTAGAGCAGTTTTAGGTTCACAGCAAAATCAAAAGCAAGATAGAGACTTCCCTCTGTCCCCACATATGTGTAGCCTCCCCCATTATCAGCATCCCCCACCAGAGTGGGGCATTTCTTACACCTGATGAACCTACATTGACGCATCATCACCCAAAGTCCATCGTTTAATTAAGGGTCATTCCTGAAGTTGTACATCTGTGGGTTTGGACAAAGGTCTAATGGAATGTCCATCATTTTAATGTCATACAGAGTATTGTCACTGCCTTCAAAGTCCTCTGTGTTCCATCCATTCATCCTGCCCCTCCCCTCTCTCCTTCTTAGCCTCTGGCAACCACTGATCTTTTCACTGTATTTATAGTTTTCCCTTTTCAGGATGTTGCATGGTTGGAATCGTGCAATAAGTCGCCTTTTCAGATTGGCTTCTTTCACTTAGCCTATGTATTTAAGGTCCTTCCATATATTTTCATGGCTTGATATGATAGCTCATTTCTTTTTTTTTTCAGGATAATATTCCATTGTCTGGATATCCCACAGTTGAGTTATCCATTCACCTGCGGAAGGATGTCTAGATTGTCCTTCAAGATGGATTTGGCAGTTATGAGTAAAGCTGCTCTAGATATCCATGTGTAGGACTTTGTGTGGGTGCAAACCTTCAGCTCCTTTGGGTCAAAACCAAGGAGCACGATTGCTGGATCATCCATGGTGGGAACATGTCAATCTGTCTTCCAAAGTGGCTGTACCCTTGTGTTCCAACCAGCAGTGTATGAGAATCCTGGTGGCTCCATTTGGATTTCGTGCATTCCAATAGGTGGAGAGTGGTGCCTCATTGTGGTTTTAATAGGTTGCTAGTTTTCACTTTTAGCCTTACTTATATTCCTCTGACCCAGGCCTGGTTTCTTTGAATTAAACTTTCTAGATGAACTTTTATTTGTAAGTCTCCAAGCTAATGAGCAAGACTCAGCTTTCACTCACTTTTGGAGGGCGTGTGTGTGTGTGTGTGTGTGTGCACCCTTGATATATTACAAAGATGTAGGAGTGAAACAAGAGGACCAGAAAAGGGCTCTGGCTAAGGAACCTGGGAGGGGCTGACACCTTGAATCACTGTGGCATTTACTTGCCCCTCCAGGTTCCAGACAGAGATCACCTCTTTGCCCCTTCTCAGTCCAGTGAAGTGCCTGAGCCAGAGTGCACACAGAGGAAATGTTTGTTGAATGAGTAAGAGAAAAATCATAGAGGAGGAAAAATTCTCCTCCTAGAGGAAGTTGCATTTGAAGCTGAGGCTAAAACTTAAGTCTGTTTGATCAGGGTGAAAGGACGGGGAGCTGGTGGAGGGGCCAGGCTTGGAGACGTGGAAAGGCACACGGTGTTCAGACTGTCGCGGGGTGAGGGGTCCGGCGGGGTGTGCTTTGTCACGAGGTGTGTGTTCGAGGCGAGTGAGTCCTTGGAGGGAAGTCGTAACGATCCCTGTGTTTGCCGAGTCAACGTTTCTCTGCTGGGTGCCCCAGCTGAGGCTCAGTGAAGGCCAACGTGGAGCAGTGGGAGGCTCTGGCAGGCTTGGGGGAGACCCGCCCAGGAGCCGTCCAGGCCCCCACTGGAGCCGGGGTGGGGGCCATCAGGGAGGGGGCTTCAGGTCCGGGGCAGCAGGGAGCCACTGCCTGGCTGCGGCTTCGAGGGGGAGTGGGTGTCAGAGAGGGAAGGAGGGCCCAGCACGGGTGCTGCGGGAGCCTGGATGTGGGTGCCAGGGAGCCACGGGCGGAGGACGGGAGGGCCCTGGACATGCCCTGTGGAGTCTGGTCAGGGGGCTTGATGTTTCCAGGGCAGTGGTGCTCGAGCCCTGAGCCAGGACTCACCTGGTCAGAGTTCCAGTCCTCCATCCCATCCACCCAGAGTTGGGCTCAGTGGGGCCAGAAACCCAGATTTCAGTTTTGTGATTGTGTTTTTGGCCCCCCAGGAAATTCTGGCACTGCTGGTTCTTCGACAGTAGAAACCCTTCTCTTGGAGCCAGGAGCGATGGAAGCTGGAACCCCCAGAAAGTCATAACATGGCTGCTTCTGCAGGAGCTCTTTTTTTCCTGGCCCTGCCGGGGACATGCCCTGGAGGACTTGGGCAGGCAGGTCACACGGGGCCCCCAGTCCTCCTCCTTGGTCCGGGGACAGTCTGACGGCCCATCATTCATCTCACCTCATCCCGTGTCATCCCATTTCATTTCAGGTATTTTTTACTATATCCTTCCCTGTTCAAGAAAAGATTTCGGGTGGCTTATAAGGGTATAAAAATATATGAACATAACATAAATGAAAAGTGGGGTGAAAAAAAAGAAAGGTAGGAAAACAAAGGAGGAGACAAAGTGGAGCGAAGAAGAATAACACTCAGTGATCTTGGCTGTCACTCCCCTAAAAACCCCTTCTCATTGCTTTCAGGGTTTATGGCTACTTTGTGGCCCACGTGACGGATTAGGGTTTAAGCTGCCAGCTCTCCTTCCGCTGAGAAAAGCCTTGCATCTCTATAGAAGCTAGAGCCACCAAATCCGTACTTGGTTTGTTTAATGAAATGCTGTGCTTCTTAGTAGGCGCGCGATGTCCAGCGGGCATTGTCTGCCGGTGAGAAAGCCCGGCTGCCCGGCCGCATTGTCGAACTGCTGCCGGTGACTTTTTGTGCCCGTCAACACGGGCTGCCGGCTACTCTCTAAGCCAGCGCTGATGCAGACAGCTGGCGGTAGACCTTGGCCTCTGGACCTGACCTGAGATTCCCAGGCCCTGGAGGCCCCTGGGCCTCAGGTCAGTTCTGCCTTGGCCACCCCAGACTCGGGGGTCTTCCCGGAGCCACGGGGACAGCAGACACCCATCATTTAGGGCGTTGGGTGGGAGGGAGGCAACGGTGATGATGTTTGCTCTGTGGACTTTCATGGAAAGAGTGTCCTGAGGTGCAGAAGCAGGAAAAGCACCACCCCACCTCTGATGGGCGGGGCGGCTGATGGCTCTTCCATGGTCTCTGCATGGTCCGTCTGTCCCAACACACTCTTTGCTGTCATGTCCCTCTTGGAGTGAGTTAACTCACCTGAGGATGAACCTCCTGGCTGAGCCTCTATTTTGGGAAAGTAAAGCAAAGGGAGCTAGATCAGGTCCACAGAACACCCCCAACCTCTGTTCCCAAAGGATGGCGGCTCCACCTGTGTGTCCCTGGGGAGTCAGTCTTGGTAGCCACTCTGAGGAAACTGTGTCTGAGATTTGAGTGGTTTTAAGTCAATTTGGGGAATAAAAAGTTGATTCTTTTCTCTGGTGAACTCGCTTTTCTCCACGACTTCAATTTCCTTGAAAGTGAAAGTCGCTTAGTCATGTCTGACTCTTTGCCTCATAGACCATACAGTTCATGGAATTCTCCAGGCCAAGATACTGGAGTAGGTAGCCTTTCCTTCTCCAGGAGATCTTCCCAACCCAGGGATCTAACCCAGGTCTCCCGCATTGTGGGTGGATTCTTTACCAACTGAGCTATCAGGGAAGCTCGAATTTCCTTAGGAACACCAGTTGAAAGTAGCATTTGCTGTGTGTGTGTGTGTGTTGGGGGTGGGGGTGGGGGTTGCGACTGTCTCTAAACAATAATTTAAAAAAAAAAAAACCAAAGGGAAGTCTTGTGTAGGGATGCTGTTTATAAATATTTGCCCTTTAACAATCATTAGCTGAGGTTGCAAAGCGTCGGGTTCTTAGCTTCTTAGATAACTCCTTCCGTGGCTGCTCTGATGGCCAGGGGTGGGTCTCCCAGGGGGTGTGGGCTCCTCTGGGCTCCTGAGCAGGGGGTTTCTCTCCTCCTACACTCTCTCTCCCCTCACCTCCTCCCCCCGCCGCCCGCTGCTCTTCCAGGGCTCTTCACCTTGGATCCTGGCTGGTGAAGTCCCCTCTCATCAGGGAGGAAGGTGTGTTTTGGTGTGGGTTGGCCTGGTGCTCACCATCCTGGGGGCGTCTTTGCAGGGGGGCTGGCAAGGCCCCTGGGGGGCAGCAAGGAGGGCTGAGGTTGGGCTGCCAGCGCCCGCGGGCGGGCCCAGGTTGTCGCATGCAGCCTCAGGAAGGGTGCAGAGGCCATTGGCAGCGTGGTGCTCACCGCCTCTTGCAGGCCCCTCTGTCTACTCCTCTGTCCCGCTCAGCACAGAGCGGGTATAGCAGCCGAAGCATTAGGTTGCAGCCTAGAAATCTACAGGCTGTAGGGGCTGGGAGAGATGGGGGCCAGGTCTGACTCACTTGGGTGGGTGGCAGTAGCCATGGGTCACGGGTGGATCGGCAGCAGCTCTGGGGAGGAGATGGGGAGAGCTGGATCCTTGCTGGGCTAGGACCTGACCTTGCAGTGGTGGCTCCAGGCGGGAGGCTGGTGGCAAATGCAGTGGGCAGGAGGGGCGGCGGGGAGACTGGGCCAGGGACAGAGTTCCCCCTCCGTCCCTTCCTTCCCCCCTGCCCTCCTTCCTTCCCCCTTTGCTTTATTCAGTCAGTGTTTATTGGGCATCTTGCACCTTCCAGAAGGTCCTAAGCAAGGCCCTGGGGTATCAGAAACCGAGAAACCATCCTGCTCCTAACAGTGAGCTTAGAGCCCAGGAAGGCCTTGGGGTGGGATGGTGGTCAGGACCCCTCCCCTTCTCTAAAGCTTCCTTAGCAACTTGTGGTCAGAACAGGCAGCCTGCAGTAGTCCTGCGAAGCGGTGGGGGTTGGGGCGGGAAGTGGAGGGGTGGGGGGCAGGGGAACACTGCATCTTCCCACAACATATCTTTGCTTCTACACAGAGGGGCCAGGTCCCCTTTCCTAAAGCTGGGGCATCAGTGGCTTCACCTGGCACCTGGGTGGAAATGCAGGCTCCCGGGCCCCACCCCGACCCCACCCAACAGCATCTGCATCTTGCCAAGATCCTGGGGTGATTCTTGCGGATGAAAGTCTCACACGTGCTTCCATGACCCTCCTTCCCCTCAGGTACACAGAGGTGCCCCCCTCCGTAAGATCCAGAAGGACTGACAGCCTCGATGAAGAAGATCTTCTTGGGTGAGGGTTCCAGGTTGAAATTTGTCCCTGAGCCGAGCAGAGCAGCGGGTACCCGCTCCTGGGCTCAGAGGGAGACAGCTGGGCCCCTCACGTGGTGCCCGTGCTGCTGAGGAGGCATGTGCGCCCCGAGGCTGCCCCAGGGAGGAGAGCTGGCCACTCGCCACCTCCACGGCTTCTGAAGGAGCCAGCGACTTCAGTTTCCCAAGACGGTTTCCTCCTCTATGAAGTGGGATTTTGGGGGAAAATGGGTGTGGATGGTGTGTCAAGAGCCAGGTGTGGCCCTCGCCCCCATGGTGGCAGGGGGCGGGGGGGATCTGTGCTGGAGGCACCCCTCGTCGCTGAGTGGGGCTGCCACCTGCTGCAGAGGTTGTCCTGAGGGTTAAATGCATGCAAAGCACCGGAGCAGCAGCTATCGTTTCATAGCAATCGGCTTGTGTAAGTGCCCTAGTGCAGGGCCAATAGGCTGTCGCTTTGCGGAGGCCCCAGCACCTGACTCATCCAAGGACAGGTGGGGACAGGTCAGGGAAGAGGCCACTTTGGCTGTTGCAGTCCCTTCTAGACTGTTCGCGGAAGCACTGTGTACCCCATGGTCCTCGGGCCTAGATTCCTGAGAGGATGCGTAAGAAGCACAGAAGTTAACCTGACATGTTGCCAGGTAGGTTTCTCTTAAAGGGTGTTCTCTCTCTGAGGGAATGACAGATGTTAGTGTTGCTATGGTGACAGGTCATCTGTTTAGAAGCACAGGGCACCTCGGTTCAGACGCTGGCCTACAAGTTATGCTCATGGAAGGTTGGGGGGCCCCTCCCAGGAATTTTAGTGATGGATCTTCTTCTGGATTCTGATTTCTAAAAGTGATTTTATTTTCTGTCCTGGGTGACCGGGCAAGATAGGGAAAGCATTGCGTACATTCAGAAGGACAGAATCTATGCATAGCATGGGGATAAAATGTTGAGGTTGTTTTTCAAAAACTGAAGAAAATTAAAAAAAAAAAAAAAAAAGATTTCTCGAAGAGCTTAGAGCATTGAAGATTTAGATGTGTTGGGTTCTAAAGACTGTTTCACCAGCTTGTAGATTTCCTTGTACCAAACACATACCGTTTTGCTAGATTAGGAGCAGAATTTTGAGCTGGCTGTGAAGTTATGTCACTGTTACAAGCCTTCAGTGAGTGCCTATTGTGTACACTGAGTCTTGCCCTGGAAGGTGATGGGGATTTGGGGTGGTGAGATTCGAAGAGGAACAGGAAGTGGACTTTGCCCTCTGGAAGTTGGTGGGGTGGACCATGTGGATACAGGAGGACTGAGGCAGAGGCTGCAAGTGCTATGGAAGCACAAGCGGTCGAGAGTGAGTGTGCACTGGGAGGACTGGATTTAGTTCCAGTGGTGGCGGTCTGGCCCAGGGCGGGCCCTGTGGTGGTGGAGGGGAATCTCAGCAGGTTGAATAAGGCAGAGCAGGGTTTCAGTGGGATCGCTGTTGGAGAAGGGCCTCCAGGCTGGCGTGGAGGATGAGGGACGCTGGGCAGAGCCGGTGGCCAGGGAGACTGGAATACCAGGGCCGTATAGAGAGATCTGCAGTGGACAAGTTGGGAAAACTTGACTGGGGCTGGGGCAACTTCAGTGCTGGGAGGGGAATCTGGGTGTCTTTAGTGCTGGGAAGGGAGTCTGGGCATCTTGGGAGGGGAATCTGGGCATCTTTAGTGCTGGGATGGGAGTCTGGGAGTGCTGGGATGGGAGTGCTGGGATGGGAGGGGGTCTGGGCATATGGGGAGGGGAGTCTGGGCATCTTCAGTGCTGGGAGGGGGGTCTGGGTGTCTTTAGTGCTGGGAGAGGCTCTGGGCATTTCTAGTGCTGGGAGAGGGGTCTGGGCATATTGGGAGGGGAGTCTGGGCATATTCAGTGCTGGGAGGGGAGTCTGGGATTCTTGGGAGGGGAGTCTGGGCATCTCTAGTGCTGGGAGCGGGGTCTGGATGTCTTTAGTGCTGGGAGGGGAGTCCGGGCTGGTGCCACTGAAGACTTTTCACCAGGAAGGTGACACCGCCAGTCAGGCCCATTGCTGTCAGTAGATGAGGGTGTCATGACATGAAGAGACAGAGGCAGGGACTGGAGAGGACTCCTCAGCATCAGGACAAGCAGTGATGATGCTGGCCCACAGCCTGCCCGGCAAGGTCACAGGCTCACAGGCTGGAAGCTCAGGTTCAACTGGTCCCCAAACCCCAAGCCTTTGCTGCCTCCTCTGAGTCCTGGCTCAAGGTGAAGGGCTCCTGCCCCAGGGCTTGGAGTCTTTGTTTCCTCCATCGGACGGGGCGGGGTGTTGGGGGGCGGCTCTCCACACTTCTGGCTTCTGGGCCAGAGATTCCTGTGCTTCTGACAGGGCACTGTTATTCCCCTCCCTGGGGTCCCTGTCAGCCCCTCCAAGGAGCAAATTTCCTAGTCGCTGATCCTCTAACCCAGGCTGGTCTGATCTGGCCTAGAGTTGCCCCCCGCAACCCCAAGATGTCTGGAACTGACCCCACGATGTCACCCTTCCTGGACACAGCGGTCAAGAACGTGCCTGGAACAGCCTGGGAGGAAAGCTCAGTGTCTGCAGGAGCCCAGGCCATTCACAGCCAGAAAAGTGTCCTCTAGCAGAAAAGTGTCCTCTAGCAGAAAAGTGTCCTCTGGCAGAAAAGTGTCCTCTGGCTCCACTGAGGCCCAGAGCTCGGGCAGCCACCTCCGATGTGACGGGAAGGGACAGAGCACACGAAACAAAACTCAAAGACGGTGACGCTAGAGCTGAGAAGAGCTGAAGAGCCATCTAGGTCTGGGGTCTTCAGCCTGGCTGGGGGTGGGCACAGACTTGGGGGCACCTGGAGGGCTTGGCCTTACATTCTGTGTCCTCTTGGTCTGCCTGGTGAAGAGCAAGCCCTGGAGATCCAGCCTCGGTTCCCTCTGTTCTAGGCAGGAGCCGGCCAGCCTGAACCCTGCTTCCCCAGGCGTGAAGTGGAGACAATAATACCTGCTCGGATGACCCCAGTGCACCACTGCAGGAGTGTTCAATGACAAAGGACTGGTAAACTACAAATTTGGTTCAATTCCCTGGGATCTGAAAAATGAAATCAAAACATTAATTTTGTTCCAGAACATAAAATTGGTGCATGTTCACAAAATGCAGAATAAAAAAGAGAAAATAAAACCATGCATTATGCTTGCTACCACTCAGATGTGCTCGCTGTTTTGCAATATTAACTGCTATTCTCATTTCTACCCCTGTATGTAAATTTTTGCTTTTTATACCGTTTGGCCAGAAATGGATCATATTCTATGTACATCTTTGAAAATATTTCTTTTTCATTTGGCTGCATCTTCTAAACATATCTCCTTGTCGATAAACCTACCCATACAACATCAGTTGCATGGCTGCCTGGAATTTCATCCTGTGTGTGTGTATCGCGTTTGATTCAGTGACTCTCCTCTTCCAAGTTTTCTGTATGTGAGCAGTGCCGCGCTGTTTGATTGTGCTGTGGACTTCTGCCTTTTGAGCTGCAGTTTTAATAGGAGATACAGTGTCATAGGCAGTGTTTTTATTCTAGATAAACGTATTGCCATCTGCTCAGGCCAGGTCCAACCATGCTTCACCTCAAGCAGACGTGAGTCCTTGTGCTGCATTTTCTGGGCTCAGTGTCTGTTCTTTGATTTTTTAGATCTCGTCTCTTCTGTGAGAGAAAAAAAACGCCCCTGCTTATGAGAACGGAAAGGACCAGGCAGCGGGAAGTGCCACTCCTTTCTTGGCACACGGGTGAGGGCCATCTCTTGGCCGTTCAGCAAGCCCTCCCTGTCTTTGTCCCACGAGCTTTCCGAGGTGCCGGCTCTGAGCTCATGCCTTAGGGTCGTTCTCCAGCTGTTTCTGTGCTGTTTCGCCAGCACAGCCCAGCGAGGCAGTCATTGTCTCCAGAGTCCAGAGCGGGCACTGCCCTTCTGATCCCGCCTCTGGCTCTCCTGTTCACAGATGTGAAGACTCACCAATGAAGGATGAAGCCACCCTCTGCAGGCGGCTGCTCTGCAGTGCTGGGATGACCTGTTTTTCAGGACTCCTACTGCTGTATTCACATGAAACACAAGATGTGATGTCTGCAGGGGCTGCCTTGAATCTTCCCTCTGTTAGTTTCCCTGAGGGAGGTGCAAGAAAAGGAGACCATCATCTACTGGGCCCCTATCAGCACGTGGGCCCTGACCTAGGCACCCACCCGCCAGCTAACGATGGACTTTGACCTCAGGTCTGGGCTGCCTGTCACGACTGCACCTGGTCTGGGCGGCCTCAAAAGCTGGACTCACCTCAAAAAAGCTGCCTGGAGCACCTACACTTGGCCTTTGTGTGGCCTGGGCTTCCTCATAGTATGGAGCCTTGGGTGGCTTGCCGTCTTGATGGAAGCTCAGGGCACCTCGAGGGAGCAGAACCAGGGAGAAGGTGCGTGACCTTCTAGGGCCTCACCATGGAAGGCACATGGCATCACTTAACTGGATGGAAGTCACCTGTCCAATCAGATTCAGGAGATGTGGGCCCCTCCTCTAGAGGGAAGGCACTTCAAAGGATTTGTGGCCATGTTTTTAAAGCTGCTTCACCTTCCTTTTCCATATGTTAAATTTCCATTTGCAATGGGTCTATTTCTGGACACTAATATATTCTACTAGTCTATTTGTCTATTATGCACATATATCCCCAGTGCTTTAATTACTATACATTATTATGTTTTGTTTTATTATTTGTTATTGTTTTCCAGTAGTCATGTATGGATGTGAGAGTTGGACTATAAAGAAAGCTGAGCACTGAAGAACTGATGCTTTTGAACTGTGGTGTTGGAGAAGACCTTTGAGAGTCCCTCAGACTGCAAGGAGATCCAACCAGTCCATCCTAAAGGAGATCAGTCCTGGGTGTTCATTGGAAGGACTGATGTTGAAGCTGAAACTCCAGTCCTTTGGCCACCTGATGCGAAGAGCTGACTCATTTGAAAAGACCCTGATGCTGGGAAAGATTGAAGGCAGGAGAGAAGGGGATGACAGAGGATGAGATGGTTGGATGGCATCACTGAGTAAATGGACATGTGTTTGGGTAAATTCCGGGAGTTGGTGATGGACAGGGAGGCCTGGCATGCTGCAGTCCACGGGATCGCAGAGTCGGACACGACTGAGCAGCTGAACTGAACTGAACTGATTATGTTTTGATTATTATGTATTTGATACTTAGGGGGAAGTCCTCCCTAAGTTTTACCCCCTCCCGAATTTTGGATGAATATATATGTATATAATTCATATGTATGTAAGCTATATGTATATTTATATTTATTCATTCATCTTTTATCAATTATTTATAATTACATATTTATTTTTTCTGTAAGATGTTTAGAATCATTTTGCTAAGTTCCATGACAACTTTTAAGCTTACATTTGTGGATTAATCTGAAGAAGAATTGACATCTTTAAAAATGGAGACTTCCCATCTAGGAGTAGGATCTTTCATAAGAAATGTTTGATGCTTTTTTGACAGTTTTCTTTACGTTGGTCTTACACGTCTCTTGTTAGGTTTATTCCAACATATTATTTTTATGAACTGTACTGGGAATGGGAACTGAGAAGTCTTCTAATGATTATTGCTCCACGGAAAGCTGTTTAGTTTTTTGTACTGTCCTCCTGTCGTCTTATAGAACTCTTGGTTATGATAACATTGTTAGATGACTTATGTATACATTTTTGGTTGGAAAGTCATATTATGCGTAAGCAATGATGGCATTTCCTATTCATTAGAGTTTGTAGGGTGAATACACACAATGTTATCACTTGTGGATGTTTCATAATTATATCTGTGCTTCTCAGAAGAGAATTTCGGAAGCCACTGAGTTCATCCACCCCACCACTCACCACTTGGCCAGGGCCCACAAATCCCGCTTTGGGTGGCTTGCTCATAGACGCCCACACATTGGAGGCAGGGCTGGCCCTGGAACCCGAGACTCCTGACCTCAGCATGATGCCAGCCCATCCTATCCGACTGGACTCTCATAGTCACAGTCCTCATCTGCTGCATTTTCCTCGCTCGTGGAGCTCACTTATGGTTTGTTGTATTTAGTCGCTAAGTCGTGTCTAACTCTTTTGTGGCCCCATGGATGGTAGCCTGCCAGGTTCCTCTGTCCATGGGATTCTCCAGGCAAGAATACTGGAATGGGTTGCCATTTCCTTGTCCCGGGGATCATCCCGACCTAGGGATTGAACCTGCATCTCTGCATTGGCAAGTGAATTCTTTACCATTAGCACCACCTGTTATTTTTGATATCAACTGATAAGCATCCAAGCATTTTTCTCAGTTTTAATTTCTAAAACAGTAAATGTCTTCAAATACAACCCCCACACACAAAAAAGCTCTTTTTATTTTTAAGGGTCCGAAGTGAACCTCAGACGCCAAAAATCTGAGATAAGGTGCTTTGCAGAAAAGCCAGGCTTCACTGAGAACAGCTGAGGCCCTGCCTTCACGGCCGTGGTGCCAGGAGGCAGGCAGGGCTCCATGCTCACACCGGGCAACTTTCACATCGAACTCCACCTTCTATGCAAATGGCCTGCCCTCCCCTGCCCCTCCTTCCCCGTCTCAGAGAGCCCTGGGCCTGTCTCCTCTCTGGCAAGCTGTTTACAAGCAGAATGTAATGTGGGCACCAGTATTTATTTCTGAACAATGTGTGAAAAGAGAATAGCAGAATGTAAAGTTCAAGAGTAGATGTGCAGTGAGTAATGTGGGTGTCATCTGGTGGGGCCCAGGGGACTGGAGCCTGTTCTGGGGAGACTTGGGGTACGCCCTTGTGTTGGGAGGTGGGGTGCGCTGCTCCTTGCTGCCTCTCCCTGGTCCTGCCTCTGTATCTCACTCGAGGCCTCGGGCGTGCGTCGTCTGGGCTCGGCGCCTCTTCAGCTGAAGCAGTTGCAGTGGGTGATTGGTCTTTGCTCCTCCTCATCCTTTCTTCCTTGTCCACACAGCGTGGAGTTTATATTCTCTGACTTCAAGCAGAAAGAGAGCCTGTGTCTCTGAGTCCAAAAGAAAAAGAGT
This sequence comes from Dama dama, assembly GCF_033118175.1. Lineage (NCBI taxonomy): Eukaryota > Metazoa > Chordata > Mammalia > Artiodactyla > Cervidae > Dama > Dama dama. The sequence continues at coordinate 17,787,020 of NC_083691.1, read as the reverse complement.
AAAGTGCTTCTAGTGTATTTTTTAGAGGTGAGTCCTTGCAAGGAGCAGTATCCACCTTCTTCCTCATTCCCGACCACATTTATCCCAGTTTCTCAGCTCCATTCTGGACTCAGAGATGAACAGAACACAGTCCTGCCCATGAAAGTACTCAGACTTGGTCAGGAACACCTTGGGAGCCAGAGATGCTCAGGGCTCAGAGAGGGTAGGGGTTCAGCTGGGAGGATATGGGAACCATTGCCCAGGAGAGCTGGAAGGTCGAGTCCAGGGTGACCACAAGGGAGTCAATAGGTCATGAAAACGAGGGCAGGACTGTGGGTTTAGGGAGGGCACTCAGTTTTTCTAGAATAGTTTGCTTGCTCTGGTGAGTATTTTTATTTCATTGACCCTGTTGAGCACACACTGTCTCCTGCCAAGTTCATCTTCAGAGAGTCAGAGTAGCCTTGGAAAAGGTTCACTGAGAAGGTTGGGCATGAATTTGCTTGACCTTGAAGGGAGACTAGGGTTTGGGTAAGGGAAGAGGAGCAGGAAAAGTATTTTGAGATTTAGAGATGGTGTGAGAAGCAGGAAGGGTCAGAGCTCGTGGACCGTCTTTGCTGGAGCAGGGGGGCTGTGTGGGGAGCCGGTTTGGGCTACAAGACAGAGGGTCTTGAGTGCCAGGCTCGAGTTAGGGCCTTGCCCTTTGGCCACGGGGAGCCGTGGATGGTCTTTGAGAGGTGGTCTGCCCTGTGTGTGTAGGGATTCTCAGAAGGTGCTGTCCACAGTGATGCCTGGAGGTGGGTGAAGGGGGGAATCTTCAGGAGGTTTCTTCATCAGGGGTCACGGGGAGGGAAGGGTGACAATGGAACATGAAGCACTCGAGAGGCGCAGGGGGCTGCCCGCTGTCGGGTGGTGAGGGAGTGGGCAGAGGGACCAGCGGTGCCAAGTTTTCAGGCTCATGCCAGCATGGTGCAAATACACTGGCGCTTCTTTATGCAGCTGCCGGTACACAGGACTTTTAAGGAGTACTCGTCTTATTTGGCACTCAGTTCCTGGGAAGAGAGCTTCCCTTGTGGCTCAGCTGGTAAAGAATCTGGCTGCAATGTGGGAGACCTGGGTTCGATCCCCGGGTTGGGAAGATCCCCTGGAGAAGGGAAAGGCTACCCACTCCAGTATTCTGGCCTGGAGAACTCCACGGACTGTAGAGTTCATGGGGTCACAAAGAGTCGGACACGACTGAGCGACTTTCAGTTCATTTCACTTTATTTCCTGGGAAGAATGGGAGGACCATTCTCTGAGGTTGGGAATCAAGTTTAACTCGCTTCAAGGCTATTCTTTTTACTTAAGGAAGCAGAAGTAGAATTCCTGGGCTGGGGAATCAAGCAGGGAGACAATGGGCTTACACCCCATGCTGTTTGGGGGCACCCAGCTCCTCCACGAGCCCCCGGGTGGGCCCCACTTGTGCAATCTCGTCCCTAGTGGGTGTGGGCTGGGCCTGGGGACTCGCCTCCCAAGAATCGATGTTGGCAAAAGCGATGGGATGTCACTTCCAGGGTGATGAGGCTCCACGGGGACTGTGACTTCTGCCCTCTTCTCTCGCTCTCGCTCGGGGGGAAGCTGGCGGCCCTGTGCAGAGGCCCACGGGGCAAGGAGTCCACCAGGGCACCAGCCAAGACCAGAGGCCTGCAATAACCACGTGAGTGAGCTTGGGGCCACACCCTCCTCTCGTGGAGCCTGCGATGACCACAGTCTGTCACCTTGATTGAGAGCCTGGGAGCCAGAAGAACCAGCTAAGCCACTCCCGGATTCCTGACCCATCGGAACTGTGAGGCAATAAATCTGTGTTGGGTTAGGCTGCCAGACTTGGGGACCTGTGTCCCACAGGTGTAGAGGAGCCGATATACCCAAACCCTCTTGACAATGTCTGAGCGCATTGTTCCCAAAGTCAGAGCACATGGGTTTAAATCTTGACTCTGCCGATAGTGAGCTGTGCAAACTTAAGCACATTATTTAATTCTATGAGCCTCAGTTTCTTTGTCTGTAAAATGGGAGTATGACTAACGTCTGTGTCCTGGGGTGATGGTGAAAATTAAGTGAGATAATCCATAAGAATCGATCAAGACAGTGTTAGTGCTCAGTTAAGTATTAGCTACAATTATTAATTATTACTGCTATTATTAGCCTATCCTTTAAGGGCCAACCTGATGCTAATCCCCTATAGTTTCTGTTGTGCTGCTCCCACCCACACTGGTTTCTCCTCTCAGGGTTTTATGGCATCTTGTCTGCACTTTAGACCCTAGTTCTCCATCTAAAACCCCCTGACTTGAGATGGTCTCAGGTCTATACAGAAGGCTGAGTGCTGCAGAATTGATGCTTTTGAACTGTGGAGCTGGAGAAGACTGTTGAGAGTACCTTGGACTTCAAGGAGATCAGCCCAGTCAATTCTAAAGGAAATAAACTCTGAATACTCATTGGGAGGACTGAGACTGAAGCTGAAGCTCCAATACTTTGGCCACCTGATCGGAAGGACTGACTCCTTGAAAAGACCCTGATGCTGGGAAGGATTGAAGGCGGGAGGAGAAGGGGATGACAGAGGATGAGATGGGTGGATGGCATCACTGACTCAATGGACACGAGTTTGAGTAAACTCCGGGAGTTGGTGATGGACAGGGAGGCCTGGCATGCTGCAGTCCATGGGGTCACCAAGAGTCCGACGACTGAGTGACTGAACTGAACTGAACAATGGCTGGGAGTGCCGCAGGCATCTAGTGGGTGGGGCTCAGCCCTCCTGCCGGTCACAGACAATAGCAAGGTAAAGCATTACCCAGTTCAAAACTTCAGCCAATTTCACTTTGGGAATAACTGGCCCAGTGGGAGGCTTAGATATTAATCAATTAAACACAGAAGGAGGTGAATAATCACAAAGCATGTTAACTGCTATGAGGAAAAAGGTATAGAACTCGGTCCTCTCCTGGGTGGGGTGCAGAGGGGGTGTGATGTAAGGAAGGGGGAAGCAGTGATTGGCTGAAATCAAAAGGCAGGAGTGTGGGGTGAGAAGGGGGTGATGAGGGGAAGTAGAGACAGACAGGTAGACAGACTGGGAGAGAGAGAAGAGAAGTAGGCTGAGGCTGGTTCCCCAGGTCCTGAGAAGCCAAGCTGAGATTTTGGTCTGAGCTTCCTACCTGAGGGTGGTCTAACTGCCTCTGAGATTTTGGGGCTTCCCTGGTGGCTCAGTTGGTAAAGAATCTGCCTGCAATGTGGGAGACCTGGGTTCGATCCCTGGGTGGGGAAGATCCCCTGGAGAAGGGAAAGGCTACCCACTCCAGTATTCTGGCCTGGAGAATTCCATGGGGTCGCAAAGAGTTGGACACGACTGAGCGACCTTCACTTTCACTTCCTACTTGAGGGTGGCCTGACCCCCTCTGAGATTTCTAAAGCTCACCCTGGAAGGATACAGAGGATGGACTGGAGGGCGAGGCTAGAGGAGAGGCCAGTGAGATGGGGCAGTGTGGCCAGGTCCGCAGAAGTGGTACTTGCTTGCACTGGGAGATTGCGATGAAGAGAGAAGACCAAGGGGATGGGTTGGCCAGATGCCTGGAGGGATACAGGTCTGGGGGAGATTAGATCTGGGGCCAAGAGGGAGGATGGAGGCAAACAGGACCAGGTGACAGGGGTTGGGGGGTGTGGCATTCGGTAAGTTACAGATGCTGGGAGCAGAACAGGTCTGGCAGGAAGTGGTCTGTTGGGTTCTTGATGAAGAACCAAGGAGGCGTGTGGAGCGGAGTTGGGTTCTGATGCTGAGGCGGGCAGAGCAGCAGCCTGGGTGGAGGCAAGTTTGGGAGAGGCTGGTAGATGTGGAGTGGAGAAGGCAATGGCACCCCACTCCAGTACTCTTGCCTAGAAAATCCCATGGACGGAGGAGCCTGGTAGTCTGCAGTCCATGAGGTCACTAAGAGTCGGACACGACTGAGTGACTTCACTTTCACTTTTCAGCTTCATGCACTGGAGAAGGAAATGGCAACCCACTCCAGTGTTCTTGCCTGGAGAATCCCAGGGACGGGGGAGCCTGGTGGGCTGCCGTCTATGGGGTCGCACAGAGTTGGACATGACTGAAGTGACTTAGCAGCAGTAGCAGGTAGATGTGGAGAGGGTGCAGAGGCCCCTGGAGTGGACTGGTGAAACCCTCTTGGGGGAGGCACACCCCTGCCTAAGGCTCGAGGCAGCCTGACTGCCCACAGCAGAGGAAAAAATGCCCAGGCAGGGAGAGTAGAAAAAGAAGCCTGCGGAGGGTTGGCAGGAGAGGGAGCCGCCACGGAAGGCGAGCTGGGTGGTCTGTAGCACCCAGAGATGTCGGGGGGAGCTGGTGAGGGGGCTGGGGCTGTAGCCCTGGGTGGACCCAGGGGCAGGAGGGAGGGGCAGTGGGGACCGGCCTGGCAGCACTCTGAAGGAGCGTGTGAGGGGAAGGGGGGTACGCAGGGCTGCGGGGAGACGGCTGCTCGAGCAGAGGTGGGTGGGCGAGGCTCTAAGTGCTCCTGATGAAAGAGAGCCACGTGCAAGCCCTCAGGTATGTGCCGAGGTAACAGCTATTACTGTGTGGGCATCGTTACCACACCACCGTTACCCTCATACGGAGGGTGGCGCTTCTGGGCCTCGCTTCACACGGGAGGCCCAGCGTAGGTGGGTCACTTGCCCAAGGCCACCCAGCCTAGTAAGAGCAGTCAGACCAAATCAAGTTCAATGGATGAGCAGTGGTTACCCAGAGTCTGACTGAAAGCACTGTTTTCTCCCTTAGCACGCTGCTCGGCGTCTCAGCGATCGTGGCCGTGCATGGGAGCTGGTGGAAGCAGACCCTGCCATGTCTTTCCAAAGTCCACGTTGGGTGAGCACGCTGCCCAGGGTGGGGGTATTGGCACCATGAAGACTGGCACAAATCAGAGCCACTTTCCAATCCCCTGCGGAGATGGTCGTTCAACATTTACGAACGCAGCACACCGCTTACTCCGAGGACACAGAGGTGAACTGGTATAGAAGCCGTCCATTCCCAGACCAACATTCTGTCTTGGACAAATGGCCCAAAGGCCTCTGGCTCCCTTGGAGGGTACTACTCCTCTGTCCTACAGTTGGGAGGTCTTCTACCCATCAGAGACCACCAGGGGACAGGGGGACTCTGATTGCTGGTCTCTGGGGGGTCAGGAGAGAGCCCTGAGGGCCATTGGCTGCTGGCTTGAGCCGGACCGCCCGCCTGCCACCTGCTTCTAGGGCAGCTGGCCTCCTCTGCCTGTCCCAGCCTGCGGTGTCTTTCCTGCCATCACTTGGCCCTCCCAGGGCACAGGCATTGGCCCCCGGGGTGTAACACGAGACTCAGACTTTCAGAGCTGTCCCTTGTCACCACCAAACCATAGCGTGGTTTAAATAAGGACAGGAAAAGAGTTTTTAGAAGAGGGGACCTGCCTCCTCCCTCTGAGTGAGCCCTCCGAGCTGAGCTGTGAGCCAGCTAAGAGAGCGCCTCCCGGGGGCTGGGCTCCTGCAGACCCTCCCCCACCACCACCAGCCTGCCCCAGAGAAGGCTGCTGAGTTTGCTCCACTTCAGAGATGGGGGAACTGGGGCGCAGAAAGAGGAAGCGACCTGCCCCAGGGCGCATGGAACAGCGAGTGGCAGATCTGAGATTTAGCCTGGGCAGGTTCCGAGGTTCAGGCGTTGCGCCCGCGCCCCAGCTGTGGGTCTCAGACTCCGGTCCTCTCCGTGGCCATGGGTCATGTGGAGTCTGGACTGTCAGGGGGCCGCCACCGCCTCCTCCAGGCCGGGCAGACTGCGGGGGGTTGGGGTGCCGTGGCCTCCCCTTCCTGCCTTCTGGGTCTGGCTGCTGCGGCTGTGCCCCGGGGCCCTGTGTCCCAACCTGCAGCCTGCAGCGCCCACCCCCACGTGACCCATGAGCTCGTATATTTCCCCATTCAGCTGATGGTGAGTGCTGAGCTATTTTAAGCCCACATGGAAGTATTTTTTTTTTTTTTTTTTCCTAAGGACCATCTGCTACCGGCCCCAGCTCAGATGATACAGTTAGAATCTACCCACAGCATCCTCTCCCGCCTTCAGACAGTTCCAGGAACAAGGGTGAGTCAGTCGCCCAGCTGAACTGCATCTTGCTAGAGACGGGGAGACGGGCCCGAATTGGGGCCAGCAGAGGGGGCCGCTCTCACCCCTGAGGCAGGTTCCCTGGGTTGCTCCTCAGAGCCAGGAAGGCGACCCCCGCCCCTTGCAGCGTGCCTCCCTCAGGAGAGGCAGACAGAGGCCTGGGAATGCCCACATCGGCCCTTCTCAGCCCAGCCTCTTTTTCCCTGGGAGTCAGAGACCCAGTTCAGGAGTTCAAGTGCAGAGCTGGAGTTTGTCCAAAGATATCCCCGAGGAGCCGGTGGCCAGAGTGTCACCCTGCTCCGGCTGTCTGTGGAAGGACCCCTGGGTCTGCTTTGGGGTGCAAAGACGTTCGGTTCCCTCTCACTGGGCCGCCTGGCCTGACGTCTGCCCCAGGCTGTGGGAGGATGTTACTAGATACTAACTGCAGGCCCCCACTCTCAGGTCTCCTCACCTCCCCGTCTCTCTCCCGCCCTTCCAGCACCTACAGGTTCTCCCTGTGAGTGGAGGATATTGAACTTGGTGCCCAGCATGGAGACTGCAGTCAGACCTTGAATTAGGGCTCTGTCCTTCATAAGCTCACGACCCAGGGCGAGGTGGGCTAATTCCGCGAACCTCAGTTTACCCATCTGTAAAATGGGGGTGTGATCCGACTCACCTACCCATCGCATTAAGCTGGGTAATGTATGGAAGGGTTTGCGTGCTGCCTGGCCATTGATGCCTCTGTCATGATATATTTGAGAGGGTCTGTCCCTTGAATTGGCCAAGAAACTTGAAGAGTGTTTGCAAGCGTTGAGTCTGCACACTGTGTGTGCAGCGGAGCTTCTTTACCTCCTGTGCTAAGTGGGGCCAGGCCCTTTACTCCTGGCAGTGGGTCGTTTTGCAGCAGGGACCCTGGGTAAGAAATGCTGTGGGCCTTCGCAGCCTTGACCTTGACAGGGTAGCCCCGGGCCGGCTGTTATTTCATCACCGGCCCCACCGGCCAGGACCGTTGCCTCTGCTGCTGCTGAAGGCAGAGCCTGGAACTCCCAGTCAGGGGTTTTTCTCAGCTTCCTCCTCCTTCCTGGCCACTTCTTCCCCCTCCCTCTGGGGCCGCGGGCCCTCCCGGTCTGGCCGCCCGTGCGCCTCCCGTGGTCGTGACCCCACAGCTGAGTCCCCCGGCGTTATCGGGGGCCCGCAGTCCTCCGTGGCCCGCGGGGTGCCCCGTGAGCGGGCGTGGGGCTGCGGCCTGACGGCTCGACTTCCTGTCGCAGGGTCTCTCTGCTGCGGCTCTGCGGAGGCCTACAGTTTATCTGTGGTCAGTGCTCGCACCCATTTCCTGCCAGCTGCTACTGGTTTTTCAGTCAGCTCTGCCAGCTCCGGGAACTGGGGAAGGACTGGGCTGCGTGATTCACCGGCCCCGGGCCCATGGGGATGCTGCCCTGGTGCCAGGGGGCATCTCCCCATCTCGCGAAGGGACGGCACCTCTGCTATCCCTGCGGGCCATTCCCGCGAGTGAGATGCAGAAAAACACCCGCACATTCATTGCCAACCGAAAGCTGAGGCTGTGTGTGTGTGTGTGTGTGTGTGTGCGTGCGTGCGTGTGTGCCTGTGCATGTGTGGGGCCCGGGCGTGTGTGTACGTGTGTGTGGTCTACGGGAATTTTTTCTGAGTGCACCCGTGCCGAAGGACAGGGTGTCATGTTTGGAGGAGTCAGAACGTAACTCTAAGCTGGGCGCTGGCGCTCTGGCGGGGAGCCCCGGGCGCCCTCTAAGGTACAGCCAGGTGAGCTGGCAGTGCCCGGATGAGGACATGGTAGTCACATTTGAAATTGTATTTCCTGGCATTTCAGAAAGTGCAGAGAAAAATCCCCCACTGTAGCAAATGACTCCTTCAAGTAGAAAACTGAGAATGTGCTCATTCATTTTTTTTTTTCCATGCTGTGATCAGAGGGTTTTCTTTAATTAATTTTTTTGGAGTATAGCTGCTTTACAATATTGGTCAGTTCCTGTAGTACAGCAACGTGAATCAGCTATACATGTCCATCTATCCACTCTTTTTAAGATTATTTTCCCATATAGGTCATTTCAGAGTAGGGAAAAGGGTTCCTGATGCGAGAAGGGGGCCACGGAGGGTGAGTTGGTTGGGTGGAATCATCAATTCAATGGACACGAGTTTGAGCAAACTCCAGGAGACGGTGAAGGACAGGGAAGCCTGGCATGCTCAGTCCACGGAGTCACCAAGGGTCGGGCACAACCGAGCGACTGAGCAACAGCAAGGTCCTCATTAGTTATCTATTTTATACACAGGAGTGTGTGTGCATCAGTCCTGGTCTCCCAAGTGATCTCACTTCCCCATTTCCCTCTTGGTAACCACAAGTTTAAGCCAGAGTTTTGAAGTTGTCCAAAATGTTGGTAAGCCTCATGTGTGTCTTTAATTGGCTAGATGGTCACTTCTCAAACTCGGAGAGGCCAGGGTGGCCAGCGGCAGTATTCCTGGGAACCTGTGTGAATGCAAAACCTCCAGCCTGGGACCTCCTGGAGGTCCAGTGGTTAAAACTGGGTGAGGGCAGGGGTGAGGGCTCATTCCCTGGGTGGGGTACTAAGATCCCACATGCCTCATGGCCCCCAAACCGAAACACAAAACAGAAACAAAACCTCTAGCCAGACTGGCCTCCTGAGCCCACCCTCTGAGTGTTGGTCTCAACTTTACCTGCCTCTGTAGGTCATCTTTCTCACCATCAAGCCTGGGGAGACGCAGATCCCGTTGGTAGATATTATTAATTTTCTTGATAGACAAAGTTGTCAAGAGTGAAAATGATGCTCTAGTGCAGAATTAAATGATTCACTCCACAATCAGACAGTAAACAATTTGCCTGCAATGCAGGAAACCCGGGTTCGATCCCTGCGTTGGGAAGATCCCCTGGAAAAAGGAATGGCAACCAGCTCCAGTATTCTTGCCTGGAGAATTCCATGGAGAGGAGTCTGGTGAGCCACAGTCCATCGGATTGCGAGAGTCAGATGTGACTGAGCGACTAACACTTTCACTTTCACACATAGTTACTACCCCCCTTTTGGGTACCAGGTTCTGTGCTGGACATGGCAAGGGACCACTGGCATCAGGGCCTAAGGGATCCCAGCCGGGGGGAGGCAGGTAAAGTTAGCAAGGATGCTGCCTCTTCTGGAGATGCTCCCTTGTCAGACGTGGGCAGGGTGCCTGGGAGGGGCTTCAGGAGCAGGGGGTGAGGCCTAAACTCTTCCATCAGGATAGGAAGTAGACGAAGGGGAGGGTGGATGTTGGATAGAATACAGTGTTGCTAGGTTTGGGATTCATCCCAGCGCTGATACTGTGTGTGGTGGGCTCAGACAAGTTCTGACATTTCCCTAAGCCTTGGCTTTCTCTTTTGTGTAATGGGCCGAATGCTATTTCCTTTAAAGCTTGTTTTGAGACTTACATGAGGTAATAGATGCCACATGCTTAGCACAACCCTCACTAATCTCTATAAAGATGATAACAATGATTGCATCTGAGGGCAGTGGAGAGCCCTCAGGTGTGCGGTTTTTAGACGGTCAGTGGGACGAGCAGAATATTGTAATCATTCCTAGAAAGGCCTGGTACCTTTAGGCAAGAGAGAAGCTCTTTGTTGAGCGTAAGACACACCATTAGTATTTCAAGCTATAATCAAGCTTAAAATGTGCCTGAGAAAATATGTTAAATCCTAAAAAGCACTGCCCTTCCTCCATCCATCATCATATTTTTGGATCCTAAGATCCGCCAAAAGCAGAATCTGAGCACTCTCCAAAGCACCATGCCTTTGGATTGAGAACAAAACCACAGACAACACATTTTTATTTTTTCCCTCTTAAAAAGTCCCAAGGCCCAGATTACAAGAAAACCTTGGCTTTCCAAGCCCGTGCCTCTCGGGGTGGCCTACACACCCCGCTGTCCTCAGGCAGGACTGGCTCTGGACATCCTGATGCCTGTGGCCCCCTTTCTGCACACACTGGCCAGAGTGGCTCTGGGCAATGCTAAGCGGATGGTTGACCAGGATGGGTTCTTTTCAAAGACAGAAAACCCAGGGAGAGAGGAGAGAAGTGGGTTCTAGGGAGGCGAGCCCTGGGGAGCCACTGCCACACCCCAGGATGTTCTGGGGCCGCTCCACCTTAATCCCCTCCCCTCTGAAGGCAGCCTCTGCACAGAAGTGCTTGGTGCATTCTCCACGTGCCTGCTAGGCACTCTCACGCCTCTGCTCAGAGCGCTTCTCTGGTGGGAGGGGTGGGATTCGGCAGGTCCTGGCTCCAAGGCGGGGACGAGATCTGGCTAGAGTGAACCGAGGTCCTCACCTGGACCCTGCAGAGCCTGACATGGCCACCTTGGCTCCCTGACAACTTTCCTTTCTGGCTTAGGGCTTTCTTCCTGGACAGTTTTCTGCGGTGTCGGAAGGAGGGGGACGTTTCAGGTGGGGCACCTCCGCGCACCCGGATGCCCACATTTGGAGGTGACGCAGGCCAGCAGGTGTATGTGCAGAGAGGCGCGTGCAGCTGCTGCTCCCACATCAAAGGCGCGAGGCCCAGTGTGGGGGTCCACAGGAGCGGGCGCTATTCCTGGCCCGGCACTGACTGGCTGTGATACGATGCCTGCCGCTATCTCGCTGCACCATCTCCGAAACAGGGCAAGATCAAACTTTCCTGGTTCTATAAAACTCATGGGCAAACCGCCTCGCTGGTCAGGAACCTGGCCTGTCTACTGGGCCCGGGGGCCAGACCCTCCTGTTGCCTCCCTGAGGTTTTCTGAGGATCCATCTGGCACTGTCTCCATGCCATCTCTTGCTGTTGTACTAAGTCGTGTCTGACTGACGCTGACTCTTTGGACTGCACTAGGCTAGGCTTCCCTGTCCTTCACTCTCTCCTGGAGTTTGCTCTAGTTCATGTCCTTTGAGTCAGTGATGCCATCCAACCATCTCATCCTCTGCTGCCCTCTTCTCCTCCTGCCCTCAGTGTTTCCCAGCATCAGGGTCTTTTCCAGTGAGTCGGCTCTTTGCATCAGGTGGCCAAGTATTGGAACTTCAGGTTCAGTCTCAGTCCTCCCAGTGAATATTCAGGGTTGATTTCCTTTAGGATGGACTGGTTTGATCTCCTTGCAGTCCAAGGGATTCTCAAGAGTCTTCTCCAACACCACAGTTCGAAAGTATCAGTTCTTCAGCATTCAGCCTTCTTTATGGACCAAGTCTCACATCCCTACATGACGACTGGAAAAACTATAGCTTTGACTATGTGGAGAGGAGGTGATCCCACTAGGAGACGTGCTCCTGGTTCCTAGTGAAAGCAAACTTGTGGCTCTCACAGCTCCTGTCTGGCCTCCCAAGTGCCATTCCCAACTCCCAGTCAGGTCTTGCCATTGTCCTGATTAACTCCCACTAAGAACAGATGGGCAGAGACATCCAGGCCTCCTTCTGTCCCCTGCCCACCCGCTCTGACTTGACGTATACTTGCCAGCCGCATGTGGCAGCTCCAAGTTCCTTGGTCAGGCCAGGTCTTTTTCAAGTCTCAGGGCCTTTACAAATGCTGTTTCCTCTCTGCCTGTCTTTTCCCAGCTCAGCAAACTTCTCTTCATCCTTCAGAACCCAGCTCTGGGATCATCCTTGCCAGGCAGCCTTCCCTGATCCCTGTATTCCCCCATCCTCAGGCTCCACTTCAGGGGGTATGGGGCACCCCGAGGCTTGCTCCTCATCATCTCCCAGGACAGACCGGCTGGAGTGCATCTCTACTTGGGGGAGCAGCAGTGACCGTGCCTCACCCCACTTTACAGGCACGCCTGACTTCTCCCTCTCAGAGGGAGGTCTAGAGTCCCTGTCCCAGGAAACCCCGGGTAGAAAGGCTGGAAGTAGGAAGGGCAGCTGTCAGGAGGCTGGAGATGGGTGGAGATGACTTCAGATTTACATTAGTTTGGGGCTTGAGAGGAAGGATCACGGGGAGTTCAGCACAAGCCATTCTGGCTGTGGTTCTACTGCTCCCTTCTCTGTGCATGCTCCCTTCTCTGTGTGTGCTCCCTTCTCTGTGCGTGCTCCCTTCTCTGTGCGTGCTCCCTCTCTGTGTGTGTGCTCAGCCCCTGCTGGTGCCTCCAGGAGCCCAGGGACTGTTCTCTGAAGGTGAGGAGGGTGCTGGCGGTGGGGCGCGGGGTGCCTGCAGGGCCCTCACTGACCTTCAAGCACAAGGCCGCCCAGTCGGGGCTTAGTTGGAGGAGCAGGAGTGTAGGGAAGGGGCTGCCCGTGACCTCATGCCAGGGCTCCCATGCCTGCATTGAGCTGCCGCCTTCAGGAAGCCAAGGAGGCCGTGAGAAAGGAGAGGCCCTCTTGAACAGCAGATAAAGATGGGGAGGGAGGCGCTGGCAGCCCATCTGATTCCTGCCTGGGGCTGATGACTGGTGACATTCAGATAGCTCCCTGGGTCTGGTTTTTCCTGTTCCTGAAGTCTCCGCAGTATGCACATGTGCAGGGCTAGGTCAGAAGTGGTTGCTGGGGAGTGTTGCTCGTGTGCATGGGTATGTGTGTATATGCGTGTGTGTACAAGTATACGCGCATGTGTGTGCACGTATGTGTACATGTGTGTGTACGTATGTGTACATGTGTGTGTGTGCGCGGGCGTGCTATCTCTGTTTAGAGAAACAGGAAATTCAGGATTTGTATCAGCACCACATCCCAGGCTGCCCTGCTTCCTAGAAAGGAGGGGCAGATAACACGGGGCCTGACCAGAAGGAAGCGGCTCGTGGCCTGGCTTTGTCCCAGGGCAGTGTCTGGCCCCTGGGCGTCCGCTTTCTTTTCTTCTGGAAGAGGCCCGAACACTTGCCTGGAAGAAGCCAAGTGGGGAGCAGGCTTGGCTCAAGAAAGTGCTGAGTCTTGCCGGGGCTGCACATCCTGGTCACCTCTCTCCCGGGTCACCAGTGAGAGGGACAGGAAGGTGGCTCTGAAGGGAGGGGGTGACAGAGGACGAGGAGGGACTGGGACAGCATGGAGGGTCGGGATCTCGGAGCTGGAGTCTCAGGGTCCAGAGTTCAAGGCAGGGGGAGCTGGGAGCCAGTGGTGGGGGGCGGGGGGCTGCTATTGCCTTCACAGCCCAGGAAAGAGGCCTCGGGCCTTGATTGGCTGGTCCAGTGGCCATGGTGCTCACCTGCTAGACTCCCCAGCCTCCCGGCTGGTGACCTTCCTTCAGGGAGTCCTGGACACCCTGCCCTGGATCTGGGCCTGGACACCCAAGGAGGCTGGCACTCTGCCCACTCACCTGGGCCGCCCCTCAGAGTGGGGCCCTGTTGTAAGCACACCTGGGCCTGGTGTGGGCTCCTTGGAGCTTCCCGCCAGTGCTCAGCCCTCAGGTCTCCCCGCAGGCCCGCCCTGCCTCCAGGGTCCCTCCGAGCCCTGACCTCGGTGTCCCAGGAAGGGGGCCCGGGCACGGGCTAGAACAGCTCACACTGCAAAGTCTGTGCACTGGTCCCCACCCCCTACCCCAGCTTGTTCCACTTTTAAAAATAGCTAATGAGGAAATTAATTTTGTCACCCAGATGTATTCCGTAAAAACATGTCAGGGTAAGACAATTAACCTCTGTACCGAGAAGTCCTTCCCAAATTAATGAAGTTAATATTTGTAGATGTTGAAACATTCATCTGGGGACAGGGGCCACAGAAGCAGCACTCCCTCCAGGCAGAGTAGGAGAGACACCCAAAGAGAAGAGGAGAGAGATAGGGACAGACAGACAGACAGACACATACACAGACAGTGAGAGATGGAGAGACAAACACGGAGCAAGAGATAGACACAGACAGACAGACACACAGCAGAGAGCGATGAAGAGATGAACACGGAGTGAGTTAGACAGACACAGAGAGATAGAGGCCAGAGACAGACGCAAGAAGCAGACACACACAGACAAAAGTATACACTGAGAGAAACAACTGGGGCGGGAATGGGGGGAAGATAAGGAGACAGGAAGGAAAGAGAGCAATACTGACAGAATGAGAGGGAGAGAGAGGAGAACATGTGTTTAGAGGAAGGAGTGAAAGTTGCTCAGTCGTGTCTGACTCTTTGTGACCCCATGGACTACATAGTCCATGGAATTCTCCAGACCAGAATACTGGAGTGGGTAGCCTTTCCCAGGAGATCTTCCCAACTCAGGGATCGAACCCAGGTCTCCTGCATTGCGGGCAGATTCTTTACCAGCTGGGCCAGCAAGGAAGCCAAAGAATACTGGAGTGGGTAGCCTATCCCTTCTCCAATGGATCTTCCCAACCCAGGAAATGAACCAGGGTCTCCTGTCTTGCAGGCGGATTCTTTACCAGCTGAGCTACCAGGGAAACCCTCAGAGGGAACAGGGCTATAATATTTTCCGAGAATTTCCAAATATTCCAGATACTCGGCAGCAGTAGGTTTGGGAGCAGGAGAAGACTCCACAAACTAAAGCACAGGATGAAAGGAGTTGGGTATTTTTCACACGTGGACTTTTCTAGCCCACTTGGATTTGGTCTTTTCTCTGCTCAAAGAGTTTGGATTCTTTTTTTCATGAGAGGCAGCCAGGGAGCCCTGGGTCATGGCCAGTAGGAGAGGGCTGGATTGTCACTGTACATGTTTCTCTGGGTTCCCTGGAGGGTCACCTGGCTGGAGACACTGTCAGGTTTAACCTCCACTCCTGATGAGAGCCCTCCTTTGTCTCTCCCACTTTTACCTGGAGGACCCCCAGGGATGACTGTCCCCTGGAAGAGGTCTACCTCTGCCCGAGCTGGGTCTTTTCATCCCAGGCTGGGTCTGAAGAGGAAGAACAGGTGGCCTCATGCCAGGGAGAGGGACAGGTCAGGATGTGGGAAGGCCGGTGCCCCCGTAGGCAGGGCTCAGCATCGTCAGACCCTTGAGCTTCTATCCCCTGCAGCCTTGGCCTGATCGGAGGAGCGCCAGCTAAGGAAGCAAATCCTGACCTGGTGCTCCTGGAGCTCGAATTGAAATGGAAACTTCTGTGGGGGACTCTGGGCCTTGGAGCCGTTGGGGGTGCGGGGGAACGGCTGAGGGCCTAGGTGAGCCCTTGGGGTTCCACCATCTCTAAGGCTGAAGTCCCAGCCCTGCTTCTGAGGTGCTGACAGGCAGGAGACACAGGGTTTCCAAAGGCGAGACTTGGCCATCAGACCCCAGCCTAAGACGCTTTGCTCTTGACCCTTTCTTTCTTAGTTTCTCCCAACTAGGTGAAATGCAAATGGGACAGGAAGCATTCATCGTTCGTATTCCATTAAATCACCTGTTCTGGGGAGCAAAGTTCAGGACCGAGGGCAGGGCTCATGTCGCTGTGTGGGGCCTTTCCATTGGGTGAGACTCGTGGGTGGGACTGCGCTTCTTTCTAGAAAACCCAGGGGTGGTGACCATGGCTGGACAACGGCAGGCCCCAGAGCCCCACTAGGCTGCCACTTTGGGAAGCTGGGGGAAGAGTTGAGGCCAATGGGGAGGGTAGCCAGGCACAGGCAGGCCCGCCTGCTTGTTTCTACACTTGACATTGTGCTCTCGGGTCACAGACAGAAGCGAGAGAGAGACTGGGTATCTGGTTGGACTTCTCTCTAATCTCATCTTCCCAGGCAGCGACAGGCTTGCAGATCCCAGGGAAGTGATAGATGGCATCTATCTGGAGCTCCATAAGGCCGTTGCTCACCCCTGTGTGACATTCTTCCTGCCCTGGATCTCTGGTTCTGAGCTGGGTGGACCAGGGCCTCCAAGTGCCAGCCACGGCCAAAGGGCTCCGGGGGACGTCCCAGGGCCCAGGCCCGCCGAAGGTGTCACCACACCCGGACCAGGGATGGAATCTTGTCGGATTTCGCTGAGAACTGCCATGTGGGTGGGGTGACCTAGGCTCTGAGTCCACGTTGCTCGCGGGGAATGGCAGAAGTGGTGGGAGACAGAGGTGAGCAGGCCTGTCTGCTGCGTGCCTTTCCTAGGCCTGCTCTGGGCTGGGCTCTAGGTCATCTTATTCTTTTGTCCAAAGTCGGAGCTGTGGTAACATGGGGAGAAAGGAGCCTAGGGATGCCCCCCGGACTTCTGCACCAATCTCTGTGCCAACCATAGGCCTCCCACCCCCAAACCCATCCCCCCAGAGAGAGGGAAAGCCCCAATTAAAGCATGAGGGGCGTTTGGGAGATGCTGAGACTTCGGGTGTGTGTTAACGTCTGCAGGTTCATGAGTGCTTTCACAGTATGAGGGCTTCTCTCCTAAGCTCTGGACAGAACTCTGGAAACAGGTTCAGATGCAGCTTGAAGGGCTGTGTTAGAGGCAAAGAAGAGGGTTTTCCAGCAGAGCTTAGCTCTGCAGAAGCTCTGAGAGTCGGGCAGGTTCTCCCTGTGGCCATAAGTTGTACCTTGAAGATGGTGGTTGGGGGAGGCCCTTGCTCTTGAGGGCATCACCCGGGCTGCCCACAGGTCTGAGTGCCAGCCCAGTCACCCGGCCAGTCTAGACCCAAGTTTCCCATCTGTGTATTAACACACCAACATAGGCCTCGTGGGATCAGAGGGATTCATGTATGTAAGTGAAGTTGTTCAGTCGTGTCTGACTCTTTGCCACCCCATGGACTGTAGCTCGTCAGACTCCTCTGTCCATGGGATTTTTCAGGCCAGAATACTGGAGTGGGTTGCCATTTCCTTCTCCAGGGCATCTTCCCGACCCAGGGATTGAACCCAGGTCTCCCACATTACAGGCAGACCCTTTACCCTCTGAGCCACCAGGGAAGCCCATGTATGTAAAGGCATGCTTTTAGTTCAGAAACTCCAGGTGAATGCTGCTGCCCCAGTGCACACGCGTGTGCCCGAGCAATGGCTCTGGCCTGGGTGAACCACCGCATGTTTCTGGGGGCGCTCTGTTCCTCTCTGTTCCTACTTCCCGTGCACCTACCAGTGCAGAGCAAAGCCCACCTGGCCTGGGTTGAATTCCTGGAGCCCGGAGCCTGGAGGACGGCCCGCTGAGGACCCTGCTGGCCTCCCGTCCTGCCCTGTCTCACCCCTCTGAGTAGGAGGAGAGGATTTCTCATGGAACAGGAGGAGAAGGGGACGCAGCTGGCTTCACAGGGGAGAAGATCAGCAGTAGAACTGTGTCCACAGTCAGAGAGCCCCTCCTCCCTCTATAGCTCACCAGGGTGGACCGCAGCCTCTGGGTCCCCCAGGGAGGGAGGCTTCATTGACGCCCTTGGTTCGTCAGGCCCTGCTCAGAGGATGCTGGGGACCCAGGGAATTTCTGGTGCAGTGTCTCTAGGCCTGGGCTCCCCCCTCAAACCCAAATCCCTCTGCAAAGGCTGCCTTGCCTTCTGCAGCCTCCCTCCACTTTCTGGGCGGGTCTGGGTTTGCGGAGGACAGAGCCCTCCTCTACCTCCTGCCCAGGCTGATCCCCAAGGCTGGTCTTTGCCTCTGTGAAGGGTTAATTCACAGCCACACGGGGCAGAGGGGCAGTGACAGAAGGGTGAGCAGTGGGGAAGTGGCAGCAGTTAGAGAACCCTCCCAGGACTTGGCAGCTGGGGCCCCAGTTCCTGATTCTCCTGCTGTGAGCCCCTGGCTGCCCTTCCACCCGGCAGAGGGCATGACACCCCTGACTCAGCTCCCGCTACAGGGGTGACCATGGTCAGGGGTCAGCTGCACGGCCAGGCCGCTCGGGACTGGACGTCTCCTGCTTGGGGAGGTCAAGAGACAAGTTCTAGGCCAAAGTTCACTGGGTCAGTGGTGTTGACTCTTTGCGACCCAGTGGACTGTAGCCTGCCAGGCTCCTCCATCCATGAGATGCTCCAGGCAAGAAGACTGGAGTGGGTTGCCGTTTCCTCCTCCAGGGGCATCTTCCCAACCCAGGGGTCAAACCCAGGTCTCTTTTTTTTCCCCCAGCCTAGGTCTCTTCTGTCTCCTGCATTGGCAGGCAGGTTCTTTACCACTAGTGCCACCTGGGAACCCATAGGCTCTTGACGGGGGCACAGAACTAGGCCCCACTCTGGCGGTACAACCTCGGCAAAGTCCTTCATCCCCTTCCCCAGGTTTCCTCACCTGTAACCCGGGGGTTGTCATAGCTCCCAGGTTGCTGTAACAAAGTGTCCCAGACAAGGGGGCTTAAACAGCGAGATGTGCCCTCTCATAGCTCTGGAGGCTTCAGTCTGGGATCCAGGTGTCGGCAGGGCTGGTTCCTTCGGAGGCCGGTGAGGGAGGCCCTATTTGAGACCCCTCCCCTCCGCTGTTGCTGGTGGCTTGCTGAGTTTTTGTGCCAGCTTGTATTCCACGGGCTTTAAAAGGATCCCACCTACCCCTGAGGACCCAGCCCCTGGACCTGCCTCCATCTGTCAGTCTTGATGCCGGCTGACCCACACCAAAGCCAGATGCCCACTATCAGCCTCCAGCCCAGGCCCCCAGTGCTCCTGCCTTGCTCCGGCATCCCCTCCCTGTCCCACCCTTAGCTGGACCTGCTGGTCCATCCTCAGCCTGTTGTTATTACTGTTTAGTCACTCAGTCGTGTTCAACTCTTTGTTACCCCATGGACTGCAGCACGCCAGGCCTCCCAGTCCATCACCAGCTCCCTGAGTTTACTCAAATTCATATCCATTGAGTCAGTGATGCCATCCAACCATCTCATCCTCTGTTGCCCCCTTCTCCTCCCACCTTCAATCTTTCCCAGCATCAGGATCTTTTCCAACGAGTCAGCTCTTGGCATCAGGTGGCCAAAGTATTAGAACTTCAGCTTTAGCATCAGTCCCCCAGCCTATTGACTGTTGAACCCTCCCCAACCCCTGAGTGGAGGTAGGCTTTGGGAAGGGCTAGGGTCTGAGGTGGGGGTGCTGTGTGTTGTTGGGTGGGCTGATGCAGCTCTAGGGTGCAGAGGACAGGCCTACATGGTCCCCGCTACCCTGTCGCTGTGCTGAGACTGACCTCATGGCTGACTCCGAGAAAGGGGAAAGAACTAGCCGGATGGCCTGGCTGGGTCCGGCCCTGAACTTGATCACAGCCCGACCACGCTCAGGATGTGCATGCAGAATGGAAGGTCTGCCTGTGTGCGGCTGTCTCTACCTGTGCCACTTGGCATTGGTCATCCCGTGGAAGTTGCTTTGGATCCAAGCAGCTGATGCATCTCATTAGTTCTGCCCTCCAGCTGACAAGTGGCGGCCCCTCTGATGACAGGATGGGTCCCTCCCAAGTGCTTCTGTCTGGCAAGGCTGAATATTAATTACCTCCCTTTATTTCATGATTTTTCATGGGCACGGGGTGTAATCACATCACGGAGTGAGAAGTCGGTGCTGAGAGATATGAAAAAGTGGGTAAATTGGAGTGAGCTGCCCTTGACCCTGAAACATGGGAGAGATGGTTGTCGTCCAGGTAGTGAGAGTCAATTCCTAGGCAGGTTGATAAGAAGTCCGGGTCCTCGAGGAGGAGAAAGGGGTCTGGAGCTCTCAAGGTGGAGAAAAGGACAAACTTTTTCTTTTTTTAAAGCTCAGAGTTGATGATTACACAACAAAGCAACTGGGCTTAAACTCTGTACTAAGGATTATATAACAACAATGTATCCTGCTTGAGGACATGTTTCTCCTTCTTGAGAACCTTCTGACTAATCCTGTTATCTTAAAATGTATATTATGGGAGTGGGTCTGGTAAGATCTTTCTATTGTTAGTTCTAATCCTGTCATCTTAAAATGTAAATTGTGGGAATGGGTCTGGTGAGACCTTTATAACCCTGAGACATTCTTTTGATTTATTGTTAATAACCAATTGAAAAGTATATAGCTCCCTTGCTAAGACTAGCGAGTGGGGCACTCCCTGTCCCCCTTCTGATGTCTACGAGAGAAGCCTTCTCTGTCCCTTTTTACACTTTAATAAAACTCTGCTATACAAAAGCTCTTGAGTGATCAAGCCTGGTCCCTGGTCCCTGGTCCCGAAGCTAAATCTTCTTTGGAGATCACGAATCCGAAACTATCAGGAGTGGGCTCCTTTGTTCCCGGGGGCGCCTCTGGGCTGTGCTTGGTGTGCGGCCCTAGCCCCAGCTGGAGCTTCAGGCTGGAAGGGAAGGGAGGCGGTCTTCTCAGTCAGGCAGCTCAGGAGAGATGCTCCTTTAGGACCAGAGAGGCAGAGATGGTTCATACATGACAAGCCCCAGAAGATCCTGGCGCTCCAGGTGATCATGGTTGAACAAGCATCCACAGGGAACCCAGGATGCTCCAACCAGCCCTGGAGAAAAGGGTCAGAAGATGCGGCCTGATGTATGTGTGGTCTCTGTTTAAAGGTGGACACTGGGCATTCATATCAGAAAACTGCCCCTATGTGTGTGTGCGTGCATTTTGCACAGTGGTGGCAGCCCCTCAAGTGACAGAGATAAGAGGAATAGTGCACAGTGGTGATGAAAATCCATTTTTTAAATGACACCCTTCTTGGTCCATGGGGTTCACGAAACATCAGTTTAGTGTTTGAGATGACTGAGATGCCCACTGGACGCCCTTGACTGGTTTCCTTTAAGAGGCGATCGAGGTGCAGATGTCAGCGTGAAGCCTGGAGCTTCCAGTGTGGCGGGCGGAGAGTATGGCCCAGCATCCCACTTATTTCCAAGTGATGGAGGAGCGGGTCTATAATTATCCTATGAGGTCATTTTAATTAGAATGGTGTAAAACAAAGGCTAATGAGGTATCATCCCATCTTTTCGAGACTTGTCATAAATTCAAATGGAAAATCTTTCAGCTTCTCGGTGGTGACTTTTGAAAATCTCCGTTGGTGTTCTTTCTCTCTCTGTCCCTTTGGCAAGTGTCAGGGCAGACCAGCCACCGGCCTCCAGTGGGTGTTCAGGCCCTTGTGTTGGTCCTCCTTGGCACCATCTGCAGTCAGAAGGAGAGGCAGGGGTGGAGATGGTCCAGGGAGGACCCAGGAGGAGTCTGGAGGGAAGGCCAGGCTCCCTCCTTTTTCTGGGAGAGAGTGTCACAGAGGATGAAAGAGCCACAGTAGAAACCAGGATGGCTGGACTTAGCCCCAGACAGCCTTCCAGGACCAGGGCCACTTGTGAAAGCCCCTGTCTATCTGACTCTCTGTTTCTTCATCTGTGAAATGGAGCTGGCCTGGGAGTAGAGGTCAAAGGTTGGAGCAGAGTGATGGTTCGTAAAGTTTCCAGAAGCCTCCTCATTCCTTAAGGCAAGTCAAAGGGCTTTGCTGCTAAAGTGAAAGTGAAAGTGAAAGTCTCTCAGTCGTGTCCGACTCTTTGCGACTCAATGGACTACACAGTCGATGGAATTCTCCAGGCCAGGACACTGGAGTGGGCAGCCTTTCCCTTCTCCAGGGGATCTTCCCGACCCAGGGATTGAACCCAGGTCTCCCTCATTGCAAGCGGATTCTTTACCAGCTGAGCCACAAGGGAAGCCCTTGCTGCTAAAACCAAGTAATAAAGTAATAAGTAATAAAGTTTCCCCTGATTTGCAGATGCAGTGACATCAAAAGCTACTAATGAAAAAAAAAAAAAAAGAAAAAAAGAAAGCTATTAATGGCAAAGGAGCCCGGTTCCCCCCTCCCTCGGGGATCACGCATCCTGAGTCCCACCGGAACTGTCTGAGCCCCGTCTGGGTGCTTGTGGGAGATACAGCCTCTCCCAGGCCTCCCCATTCCCTCCCGCTCAGCCCTGGGCACCTGCGGCCAGGCTGTCGCCTGGGCTTTCCCACCAGCGGCCTCTGGTCAGCTGGCCACAGGGTCTGCTGGCCTGCTCTTTCCTCTCTGTCCTTTCCAAGAGAGACAGAGCCCTCCCAGGGTCCCCAGAGCTGCCACATTCCATGGACGGCAGGGCAAGTGGAGGGCCCGCGCTGTGGCTCCTGCTGCTCCCGGCCCCTTGCCGCTCACTCTCTTACGCCCGTCATTCTGTGCCCAGGGCTGCCCTCCTTCGTCCAAGCCAAGTGAGCCGCGCCACCCACCCACCCCCCACCTCCCTCCTCACCCTTCCCGGCCTTTGAGACCGGGAACTGGAGCCCTTCACACCTCGCTCTGAAGCATCTGCATTTGGGCTGTTTCACCTTTGAGGGCTTCCCCCCAACAGTGGGGAAATTCTCACCTCACATCTGCATGAATAAGAGGCTCCTCTAAGAGAAGGTCTTTCCAGGGGACAGAGTTGGGCGTAGATGCAAAAACCGGGTGTTACCAGAAACAGACAGACTCACTGAAAACCAAACTCAAGTAATTAGCCTCCAACTAATAAAAATAAATGAAGAAAAAAAAAAAAAAAAGAAAACCAAACTCACCTCCTTTGGGTTAGGTTTTCATGCAGAGTAGGATGTTCTCAATTTTAAGTTTCTCTTCCATAAAGTTGAAATTGTGGCAAAATACACTAACATAAAATCGGCCACCTACACCGTTTTTGACTTCCCTGGTGGCTCAGATGGTAAAGCGTCTGCCTACAGTGTGGTAGACTCGGGTTCAATCCCTGGGTCGGGAAGACCCTCTGGAGAAAGAAATGGCAACCCACTCCAGTACTCTTGCCTGGGAAATCCCATGGACAAAGAGCGTGGTAGGCTACAGTCCATGGGGTCACAAAGACTCCAACACGACTTCACTTCACTTCACCATTTTTGAGTGTGCCATTGGGTGGTATTGGAGAAGGAAATGGCAACCCACTCCAGTATTCTTGCCTGGAGAATCCCATGGACGGAGGAGCCTGGTGGGCTACAGTCCACGGGGTTGCAAAGAGTCGGACACGACTGAGCGACTTAACTAACTTTGGGTGGTGTTACGTTTCTCTTCCGTAACTTTTAATGTTTGTAAACCCATCGCCACCTGACTGCACTGCCTTCTTCTATGAAAGTGTGTTAGTCACTCAGTCCTGTGTGACTGCATTGCAGGCAGATTCTTTACTGTCTGAGCCACCAAGGAAGCCCTCCTTCTATGAGGTGGAACAAAACAATAAACTCTACTTTTTGGGCTGAATGAGTCTGTGCTTCTCCGGAGAGCCCTGTCCTCAGGGCGTCCCGTCCTGGCAGCTATGGACTCAGCCCCCATTGGAGGTGATGTCCTCCCAGGAATCCTCCACTTATCAACTCTCTGACTTCAGACAAGTGTCCTTGGTTTCATTGTCCACAGAACAGGAACAATGAGACTTCCCCCAGGGGAGAGAGAGAGAGTAGAACAAGATAATACTGCCAAGGAAGCGACCAGTGTCTGCTGGCCCTGGGGAAGCCTCCATCTCGCTGAGACTGCCCTCGGGTGGTCATGGGCAGCTTTGGAGCTGAGCAGGAAGCCCTGAACAGGCCGGATCCTGTTGGAGCAAGTTTAAAAAAAAAAAAAAAAGAAAAAAGAAAAAGAAAGTAACTCCAGCAAGGGAGAAACTGGGTGAAAACGAGCCAGGCCTGCCGCCGATCGCTGGACTCCTGCTTCGTAAAGTCGATACGGACTATCCATTTCCCCTTTGTGGCTTCATTTCATAGGAAAGTCTCTGCAGGTGTGATCTGTGACTTACAAAGAAGGTTGGGAGACAGCAGCCCTGGAAAAATAATTCCACCTATAAACACCTGTGTTAACAAGTGCTGTATTTGTACAGCTATTTTTTCTTTCAAATACTGTTTACACACACCTATTCTCTTACCCCGCTCAGGTGTGCATTGCAAGGCATCTGGGGACTTGCTGGCTTGGGGCCAGCCCTCCCCAGTCGGAAATGGCTCCCCTCTTGGCCGAGAAACTCGGGGCTCGGAGCTCAGGTCTTCCCGGGGCCTGCTGTGGTGTTAGCACTCCTGGGGTCCCCCTCTGGGAGCTCAAGCCAGTCAAGTCCGAGACCTCAGTATGGCAGGAAGGGCTGGCTGGGGGGCCCCTTAGGGGACAGTGACCCCAGCTGGACGAAAGAGGACACCTGCTCTTTTCCTCGCTGGCCCAGGTCACTTTGCATTTTCACACTGAGCGGAAATTTGAACCCCTCCAACACCTGATTTCCACAGCCATTCAGCACTCCCTGGGTGGGGGGTGGGGGGTGGGGGGTGGGAGCCGCTGAAGGAGATGCAACAAGGAGACCTTTAGAGGTCTGGCCGGCCAGGGAGGAAATACCTTCAGTGTGGCCCTTTCTCGTTTGACGAGGACTCCAGTATTTGTTTAGAATTCCATGTGCCTCCATGGAAGCCCTTAGGACTTGATTCCTGTCTCACCCTGGCGAGTGGTTTCACCCCCAAATGGCATGGGACTCTCATTAGAACCTTGTGAATGCCCGTTTCAGGCCCCAGGCTCAGAGACCCTGGCTTACTTGAGCTGGAGTGGTCCAGCCCGTTCAAATCCCCAAATCCGTCGAATGGGTGATGAGTGAAGCCCAGTTTCTGTTAGGATTGCCAGGCATTTCTGCATCTTCATTTACAGTGAAATAAGCCTTTCACTCAGAAGAGCTGTGCATTTACAGAGCAGTCACAAGGGTGCAGAGAGAGTCCACCCACCCCTCACACCTGTCCCCTTCTTGTTGGCCGCTGGCAAAGCTGTAGGCATTTGTCTCAACAAAGGCACCGGCATCCGTCCACCACTATCAATGAGATTCTATGAGTTATTGGGGTGTTCCCCCCAAGTTCTTTTTCTGTCCCAGGGTCCCCTCCAGGAAACCTCCTTACATTTAACGGTCACATCTCCTCGACCTCTTCTGATCTCTGCTACTTTTTCAGACTGTGCTTGTCGTGTGTGACCTTGATGGTTTTGAGGGCAGGTTATTTTGTCGAGCCCTGTGCCCTGGTCTTGGCTGATGTTTTTCTCATGCGTAGACTAGGCTATGGGTTTTGGAAGGAAGACCACAAAGGCGAAGTCTGTATTCATCCTGTCATATGACTCACCACGGCCACGCTGGCCTTGATCACCTGGCTGACGGAGGCAGAGTCCGCCAGGCTCCTCCACGTCAGGTCACCCCTCTGGCCGTACTGTGTTCTCCAGAGGCACGTCATGGAGCAGAACCCAGACACGGCAGACGGTGGTCCCGCTCCTCCTCTTGCAGGGGGCGTGTCTACATGAAGTCTGTGGAATTCTCCTGTCGGGGTGAATAGTTTCTCCCCATTATTTATTTTTTTCAGTTATTTATTTATTCGCCATGGATCTTTTTTTTTTTTAAAACTTTTTATTGTTTTATATATTGACGTATAGCAGATTCCTGGATGGTACTAGTGGTAAAGAACCTGTCTGCCAACGCAGGAGACGTGAGAGACGCAGGTTTGATCCCTGGGTCAGAAAGATCGCTGGAGGAGGGCATGGCAACCCACTTCAGTTTTCTTACCTGGAGAAGCCCAAGGACAGAGGAGCCTGGCGGGCCACAGCCTATGGGGTTGCAAAGAGTTGGACATGACTGAAGCGACTTAGCAGGTTAACAAGGTTGTGATAGTTTCAGGTAGAGAGCAAGTTGACTCAGCCATGCATAAACATGTTGCTGTTCTCTCTCAAATTCCCCTCCTATCCAGGCTGCCACATGGCTTTGAGCAGAGTTCCCTGTCCTGTACAGTTGTTCCTTGTTGATGATCCATTTTATACATAGCAGTGTGTACCTGTCCATCCCAAACTCCCTACCTATCTCTTCCTCCCATCCTTCCCCACCCCGGTAACCATAAGTTTGTTCTGTGAGTCTGTTTTCTAAATAAATTTGTTTGTATCATTTCTTTTTAGATTCCACATTCAAGGGAATAAGATATTTCTCTGTCTGACTGACTTCACTCAGTATGCTTTATTTATACTGGCGTAGACTCCGAGATATTTAAGCTTCGGGTTATGATCCAGTACCATGCTCCTTACACTGTTGCTCACAAGCGATCCAGCTTTGGGCAGTGGGAGCTCTTTCAGGATGCTTTCTCTCTCTCTCTCTCTCTGAAATGCCTCCTCGTTTTGGTTTTCAGGTGCTTGCTTACTTAAGAAGAAAGGCAGGGCTTTACGAACACCTGCTGGATGGTTTTAGGTGTTTTATTTGCATTTTCGTTGTTTAATCATAACCAGTCATTTCTCTCCTTAGCACACTCTCTCTTGCTCTCCGACCCCCAGTTTTCACTCGGGTGCCAGGAGTGGCATCAGGGGGCCATGGCAGAAGGACCCTGGATGGAGAGCTGGGCGGCTGAGTTCGTGCCCAAGCCCTGCTCCTCACCAGATGTGTGAGCTAGAACAAGTTCTTTCACCTCTGCCAGCCTCCCGTCTCTGACTGTGGGAGGGAGACAGCCCTGAGTATCTTAAAGAAGCCTTCAAGACCGGTGTAGACGTAGAGACAGTGTAGCCATGCTCAGACAAGCATCTTGTCGCTCCTGCCCCTTGTGCTGTTGCTAATGACTGTCACCTTTTGATCCCTGTTTCCCTAACTACAACATCAGGGCACTGGACTTGCTGATCTTGGAAGACCACCCCCTTCCTAATGTTCCCTGTGGGCCCAGATGGGTGGGGGTGGGTGATAGGGGGAGGGCTAGAGAGGGGTAAGCAGGCATGGCCCTAGAAGCCCAGCACCCTGGCCTGTGGCCAGCCCCAGGCACATATTGGAATCAGCTTTGCAAATCTGCCCATCAAAGAAGATGGTTTTTTGCCCTAAAACACAAAACATTATACTGAAAAATGTTATCAGCATGTCTGGGTAAAGCCCCCACTGGCCCCTGCCACCCTCAAATATGTTTCAGCTCTTAGCATGCCTTGGCTGGCTGGACACAGGCTGGAGATCGCAAGCCAGTCTGATCTGATAGAACGTGAAGTGTGTCTGCAGTCACTGGTACCAAAGATGCATGGGCGTTTTGAGTGTTCTTAGTTATCTGGTGTCCCATCTCTGTGCGTCCATTTCCACCCACAGTGGTATTTGTCAGCTTCTATTGACGAGTGGGATTTGGGTTGGGGTGTGAGGTTGGGTTTCTGGTGTGAATTTCTGAGGTTGGTTACAGGTGCTGAAACCGGGGCCAGGGCCTGGCTGGGGGTGGGGTGTGGCTGCTCATGGTGCTTCCTGTGGGAGCCGGGCCTCGGGCGTGGACGTGGACCAATTCTCCGGAGCAGGAGAGAGTCTGATGGGGAACGCGGACTCTGGAAATGGCTCCGGGGTAGGGCTAGAGGAGCTGACCTAGGCGCCTGCAGCTCTTCTGGTCTAGAACAGGGTTGGGGGTGGATGGGGGCTGGGCTGGAAGGAGGGCCAGCTTAGAGCAAGCCTGGGTCTTTGTCCCAGAGGAGGAAAGTTAAAGTATTTACCCAAACTGGGTCACTGGGTAGTGGGAACCCAGAACACTGGCCAAGGCCATGGGTGTCCCAGGATTCAGGGCTGGGCAGGGGGGTGAATGAAGGAAAAGGGGATCCTGAGTGTGAACCCTTGGTGATGGACTGGGAGAGGAAGAGGGGCTCAGAATGTCCAGTCAAGGGAGGCAGTGGCAGCAAGAACAGGATCCACTGCACAAATGACTACAGATGGGTGTCCGCATGCATATGGAGACCCACCTACCAAGATGCTTGCGGAAACATTGTGGGTAATGGGATAAAATTGAAACAACAAAAATGTCCATTATTAGAAGGGGATCAGGGTTTATCTGAAATATATACCATACAGTGGGATACTCTGGCAATACTGAAAAGAGTAAGACAGGCCTGTAGGATTCAATGGACTAACACTAGTGGGAAAAAATTACATGTTTGTTTCTCTTATATAATCCCACATCTGGAGGGGAGCAGTTGCTGCTTACCAGGGTTGTCAGGGATCCAGTTTCCTCCTTTCCCATATCACCTTCATGAAAGGTGTTGGCATTTAGAGCCTTACACTAGTTTCCTCATGGCCCCAAAATGGCTGCTGTGGCTCTGAAGATCACATCTAAGTATAAAGAATGAGGAGGGGGTGCTGGTCCGTGCCAGATACAATTGAATTTTTTTTTTTTTAATCTGGAAATTGAGAAACTCCAAGATGCCCCCTGGCTCCTCCTCCTCCACCATGGGCCATCTCACCCTCATCTCTCATTGTCCAGGACAGGGTCTCACCTGCCTATCCCTGGCTGCAGAGAAGACTGGGAAAGTCAGTATCTGGCTTTGCAGCATGAGAGCAAGGAAAGAGAGTCTAACAATGCTGTCAAGTCAGCCAGCAAATAGGGTTTGCCCCGTGCATGTAAAGAACTCCATAGGCAGAGTTTCCAGGGAGCTTGTGATAGTAATTGCCTCTGGGGAATAAGATGTGGGGTCTTAGCGAGGAGAGTAGCTCAGTTTTTTATTGTA
Source organism: Dama dama (assembly GCF_033118175.1). Lineage (NCBI taxonomy): Eukaryota > Metazoa > Chordata > Mammalia > Artiodactyla > Cervidae > Dama > Dama dama. The sequence goes on along the minus strand of NC_083691.1, from coordinate 17,758,785 downwards.
TATCCTTTCCTACTCTTTTTTTTTTTTTTTTTTGTTACCACGTGTGTATGTGACTTTTTCCATTTAAAAACTTAATTAAAATCAAACAAAGCAGGGGATGCAATTCGCTATTAGTAGATGAGAGAATTGATTCAGGAGACAGTCTGGGGAGAACCCTGGGGCTTCTTTTGTGGAGGGCCTGGCCATTTACAGGGTACCTGTAGCTGAGTCTAAGGGTGAGTGTGTGGGAAGGCCCTAGTGCCTGGACCCTGGGCGTGGAGGATGGAGGCAGGGCTCACCCAGGGGAGTGCCAGTGTGGGCAGGGGCAGGAGATGGGAGGGCCAGGTCCCATCCTCAGAACATTTACTTGGTGAATGTTCATGATTCTCTTGCTGACTCTTCTTCCAGAGGGCAGTGTTGAAACTGACTTCTCAGGAAAATCACTCCCTGCCTTGCTATAGAAACTGACGTATGTTTCTAATTCTGCTCACCAAATGGACTCGGTCATTGACGACATGACATGAAGCAGAAATGGGAAGAGGATCTGAATCAGTCCTTGAATCAGATGACTCGGATGAGATTGGAAGAGCGTGAAGGAACATGTGGTTTTGCTTTTCCTGAGGGTGACTCCACTTCAGGGCTTCCCAGGTGGTACTGATGGTGAAGAATCCGCCTGTCAATTCAGGAGACCCAGGAGACGTGGGTTCGATCCCTGGGTTGGGAAGATCCCCTGAAGGAGGAAATGGCAACCCACTCCGGTATTCTTGCATGGAGAATCCCATGGAGAGAAGCCTCACGGGCTACAGTTCATGGGGTTGCAAAGAATCGGACTTGACTGAGTCACTGAGCACACTCGCTCAGAGTATTGAGCTCAGGCTTTGGGTCTTGAGTCGGGCAAGTCTAAGGAGCCCTTCTGTGAACAGCAACCCTTTGTTTCTGGGTTTTCTGGACTTTGTGTGCCCTTCTCTGGAGGAGGTTTCTAAGAGATCACGAAGATCAAAGCAAGTTAGGAGAAAGAAAACTTGCAGAACGCTTGGTAAAACCCAAGCAACAGTGGATTGTTGCTGGAGCAACGGTGTCTAGGAAGGCCCTGTTTCGTTTGCTGTTTCCAGTGGTGACCTCCTTCTGCAGATGGCAGGTGACTGCTCGGTCAGCTCTGAGACGTTCAGGATGATACTTTAAGGACTGCGTGGCACGGTGGGGCTGGGAGGGGAACCTGTGTCCTGCTGTGCAGCTCCTGTGCCCTCGACCAGCAGTAATAAAGGCTCTTGCCCCCTTGGGAGTCATGAAGAGGGGGTTGGAGGCTTTAGTGCGGGGTCCCCTCTGCCTGTCCACTCATGAGCTCCAGTGAGACACTGCTGGCAAATGTCTAACAACTGACCAAAAGAAAGACAAAAACTAAGTCCTCGTCTGCCCATTTCTGTGGTGTAAATTCACCAAGCTGCTTCCAAGATCCCAACGAGACATCTCTGAGTGCCCACTTGGGAAGAGATGCTCGTGAGGCCTGGCTCCATACACACTGACTGGGGTGGTCCATGGCCGTACCGATCGGTGACAGCCCCCCATCATTCATGAGAGAGGAGGGGAGGGGTGACTGAGCAGCCTGAGGATCACCGAGACCAGGGAAACATGGGCTGCGTGACTGAGGGGTCCTGTCCCGAGGAGGCCCAGTGGAGTCACCCTGAGGTGGGTGCTCTGAGTTGACTGTTCTCCAGAAGGGATGGTTTTAGGGCGTCACCCTAACCACTTCCTATCAGCACCAGCAACCTCAGGGACTCATCCAAGGTCACATAGCAAATGACTGCCCACCCGAGGCTCTTGCCTCAGCTCTGAGAACAAGCTCTTACTTCTCAGAACCTCAGAGAGCATGGTGTTCAGCCACACTCCTCCCCCCATGGGCCTGAGGGACAAGAAGGGGTGCTGGCCTGAGGCCTGGAGAGGACCCCAAACTCCCAGCCTGCATGGAGACATCCCCCTGCTCCCCACCCTCCCTCAGGGGTGGCCTGCCCCCTTCCCTTCTCCCTGACCTAGGAAGGAGCTGCTGTCCAGGGCGTGCAAGGGGGCATTCAGGGGTGGTCCCTGGAGTACTGGAGAAGTACCACAGAAACCCCTCCTACCTGCAGATGGGAAATCAAGGCTCAGGCAGCTGAAGGAACCTGGCCTGTATCACAGAGCTTGGAAGCGGTGGATCTGGAATTCCAGTCCCGTGGAATGGAGGCCCATGTGCAGCCACGCCGGCCCTGGGGAGCGGGGTGAGCCTGAGGAGGGAGCAGGGTGAGCCTGAGGAGGGAGCAGGGTGACCCCTGGCCTCCGACCTCCGTGACCTGTCATGAAGGACTCCAACAGGAAGTGACTCTCCACCACAGTGGGAACCCCTGGATGCCCTTGGCAGCTAATCCCCACATCACCCTTTGAAAAATTAAAACACAATCCTACAAAGAAAAATAGCACATCGATTAAAGTACAGATGCCAGAGCCCAGCTGGCTGGACTTGACCCCAGGCCGCACCAGTTCCCAGCTGTGTGATGTTAACCACGTCTCTTCTTTGGTCTCCAGCTCGGATTTTTCACTTGCTGTTTGTTCAGTCGCTCAGTCATGTCCAACCCTTTGTGACCCCATGGGCTGCAGCAGGCTATGCTACCCTGTCCTGCACGATCTCCTGGAGTGTGCTCAAATTCATGCCTATTGAATAGATGATGCCATCCAACCATCTCATCCTCTGTCGCCCCCTTCTCCTCCTGCCTTCAATCTTTCCCAACATCAGGGTCTTTTCCAATGAGTCAGCTCTTCACATCCAGTGACCAAAGTATTGTAGCTTCAGCATCAGTCCTTCCAATGAATACTCAGGGTTGATTTCCTTTAGGATTGACTGGCTTGATCTTGTAGTCCAAGGGACTCTCAAGAGTCTTCTCCAGCACCTACAATATACAAATAATGACGGTCACTAGAACCTACCTTGGCAGGCTGTGGTGAGGATTAAGTGATTGTGGATACTTGAATATACTACTGACAAGTGTACAGTCCCTGGCGCTTAGCAGGAAATCAGTACATACAAGCTACCTAGTATTATTTATATTAAAGTCGGTGGTCTCTGAATATTGAGGTGTCTTTAAGTATTTGGGGAGTTCAGCTTGTCGGGAAGGGAACACCATGCTGGTCACCCTGCCCCCAGCCGGTCTCTTCGGTGTTGGCACTGTGCAGGCTTTGAGGCAGTCACGTGTGTCCTTCTACATGCAGGCTCCCGACCTCCATTTCTAAGCCTCTTTCCCCATCGCACCCTTGAGAATATTGCCTGTGTGACCAGCCAGGGGCCTGGGCTGCCTGGGGGGCAGATGCTGAGCAGCAGAAGGATGCACATGGGCCTCCATTCCACGGGACTGGAATTCCAGATCCACCGCTTCCAAGCTCTGTGATACAGGCCAGGTTCCTTCAGCTGCCTGAGCCTTGATTTCCCATCTGCAGCAACAAAATGGACGTAGTTACTGATAGTGACCGAGAGAAGTAAGGAGCCCAGTTGTCAGTGTTGAAGGAGATCGTGGCAGCGTACCAGGTCCAGAGTGGGGACCCAGCCTCTCTGAGCCCATTGCCGAGCATGTGTTACGTGGTTCAGGGCATCACATCACTTCGTCCTCAGGTCACCCGAGGAGGAGCTGGAGGTCCCAGTGGACCGATGATCTGAGGCCGGGGGCCAGGCATCAGCCGAGCAGCTCGGCTGGTCTTTGCTCTGAGGCTACTGGGTGGCTCTGCCACCTCCTGTCGTGTGCGTTTCCTTTCTTTCCGCTGCGTTTGAGGAACGCGGCCCACAGACCACTGGCCGCAGACGTGAATGGGCCCTTTCTCCCCTGAGGACACCTGGATGGAGGCTGGGGCATCCGGAGGCGGAGAGCCACAGGTGTGGATGGTTTCTGTTTGCCTCTTGAGTCTCAAGTGTTTCCTCTGATAACATTCACGGAGAGTAGAGCTGCTGGATCTGGCTGCCCACCCTGAGGCTGGAAGTGCCTGGCTGGGGAGGAGGGGGGAGGGGAGAGGGGAGGACGGAGAGAAGGAGGATGGAGAGGAGGAGGGGGATGGAGAGGAGGAGGAGGGTAGAGAGGAGGAGGGAGAGGAGAGTGGGGAGGAGGAGGGGGAAGATGGAGAGGAGGAGGGAGGATGGAGAGGAGGAGGGAGGATGGAGAGGAGGAGGGAGGATGGAAAAGAGGAGGGAAGATGGAGAGGAGGGAGGGTGGAGAGGAGGAGGGAGAGTGGGGAGGAGGAGGAACTGGAGGATGGGGAGGAGGAGGGAGAATGGGGAGAAGGAGGGGGAAGATGGAGAGAAGGAGGGAGGATGGAGAGGAGGAGCAGAATGGGGAGGAGCAAGAGGGAGAAAAGGAGCTAGAGAGGAGGAGGGGAAGAGACTGCGAGTGCTTGAGCAGGGCCTGAGCATGCTGTTCCTGAAGGCATTTAGAAAGTCTGGCTTCCTCCTGGCTGAGGAGTCCCTGAGCTATCTGCACCGTAAAGGGCGATCATGCTCCATGACGCAGGGGGCGAGATACAATCAGAACAAGAATATATTTAGAAGACAGGAAGTGAGCCCTCCAGCCTGCCCTTGCCTTCACAGAGGGCGTTCTCGCCTTGTGAGCCCCCCGCCCCCAGCTGATGGACAGGCGGCTGCAGGGTGACACGGAGGAAATGGCTCTGACCGTCCCGCTGATGTGTCCTTTTCTTCTCTCTCTGTCTGTCCTCACAGGCTTTGCTGGGGTTGTCCCAAAGTGATGGGGAACCGTGACATTTTGCTAGGAACTGAGTCATTTTGTTGGATTTTTTGAGCCGTGTCCCTGATTAGTAAACCTGTTTCAAAAATGGGAAAATGCACAGGACTATTTTTAAGTGTTCTCAGCATCGATCTTCCTAATTCCTAGAACAGACATCAGCGTCTTTCTCTTTTCAAGTGTAGATAAACACTGAGCAGCTGTGTGACCTTTGGCAAATGAGACTTGTCGGGTGTCAGTTTGCTCATCTGTGAAATGGGGCTAACACTACCTATCTCATGGGGGAAGGATGGGCCCACAGACCATGTGTACTTTCTCCCCTCCTCCCCACTGCAGTGTGCAGGGCCTGTGGGCATTCAACGTGCTCACAGTTCCTCTTATTATTTTTATAAGCCTGACAGGTCCAAGGCCAGCATGGGGACTGGGTGAACTCACCCATTTGCTACACACAGGAGTGTCTACCAGGTTAGAATCTACCTTTGGTTGGCTACTGGGGGAAACAAAGTGAAACCTGTGTTTAAATCTGTCTGTCTTCTTAAATCAGCTGGACTTTCCTGGTGGCTCAGTGGTGAAGAATTGCCTGCCAATGCAGGAGACACGGGTTCGATCCCTGGTCTGGGAGGATCCCACAGGCCTTGGAGCTAAGCCTGTGCCTTGCAACTACTGAGCCCGTGTGTCGTGGAGCCTATACTCCACAAAAGAAGCCAGGGCAATGAGAAAGCAGCTCGCTGCAAAGAGAGAGACAAGTCTGCATGGCAAAAAGACCCAGCACAGCCAATAAACAAACAAACAAACAATAAATAAGGAAAATAAAAAGGTCATCAACTGTCAGCAAACTTGGCAACATCTATCCAGTAACAAGAGTTTGCCAGGGTCCTCTGTGCTACACCAGAGACAAAGGAGGAAATGTGATACAGCCCTGGCAGGGGACTCTGTCCAGGGCTGATGGAGACAGATACAAATGATTGCAAAGGGTCACCTCGCTCAGCTCGGGGAATGTGAGGACGGCTTCTGTCCGTCACTGTCTCAGGACACCTGGGATGCAGTGATATTAGAAAGACTGGGACAGCTGATGAGGGAGTTTTTATAGGTATGCTCTGTGTAGACACGGCCCCTTAGAGTAAGCTGTGCACAGTAGGTTACATTCCAAGAGAAACACTCCAGTGTGTCTAATGTAAACTCCAGCTCCTCTCAGCTTGGTGTCCCATGCGTGCTGGGCACGTTGCTCGGGGCTTTCATCCTCACACCTACTCTGTGGGGTCCCCGCTCTGGCTGTCTCAGTTTACACCTGGGGCCAGATCCTCAGCCCAGGTCCTATAGCTGAGAGAGGGTGGAGCTGGGACCTGAAGAGAGATCTTGGTGTTCCTTCAGGATACCAAGATCCACTTGGGCAGTGTGTGCAGAGACAGAGCAGGATTAACATTACTGTGGCATGTTCTGTATGCTCAAAGAAAACACTTGTAAGAAACTTTGGCAGATTTATTCCTTCTCTGCAGTATAACTCAATGTGTGACATGACATGAATTTGTTACATGTGACATACAATACATGATTAAGTAAGTATATGGGCTTCCCAATGGCTCTGCGGGTAAAGAATCTGCCTGCAATGCAAGTTTGATCCCTGGGTTGGGAAGATCCCTTGGAGTAGGAAATGGCAACCCTCTCCAGTGTTCTTGCCTGGGAAATCCCATGGACAGAGGAGCCTGGCAGGCTATAGTCCACAGAGTTGCAAAAAGTCAGACACGATTAATGACTAAGCAGAGAACACAAGTAAGTATATATAAATATATATATGTATGTATAAAATAGTCGGGCTTCCCAGGTGACTCTAGTGGTAAAAAACCTGCCTGCCAATGCAGGTAGATGTAAGAGATGGGGGTTCGATCCCTGGATCCAGAAGATCCCCTGGAGGAGGGTGCGGCAACCCACTCCAGTATTCTTGCCTGGCGGATCCCATTGACAGAAGAGCCTGGCGGGTTACAGTCATTGGTGTTGCACAGAGTCGGACACTACTGAAGCAACTTAGCACTCATGCACGCATATTAATTCTGGAGTGGGTAGCCAATCCATTCTACAGGGGATCTTCCCAACTCAGGGATTGAAGCTGGGTCTCCTGCATTGCAGGCAAATTCTGTATCATCTGAGCCACTAGAGAAGCCCTATATGTGTCATATAATACATGCCTAAGTATATACTGTATAATTGGTATGTTGGTAAATTTCCAGTCATACAGCTTTCTTAACCAGAGGGTCAGAGTTGAACTCAAGTGAGTCAACAGAGCTGACTAATTACCATTCCTCATAAGTTCAGGGAGGAGCCACGTGGAGGCTATCATTGGAAGGAATCCTAGGTGAGCTTAGTGTTTGGACTACACTAGTTTGAACTACAGTCAGCCTCCGTTTTCTTCATTCTGTATCTGTGTTTTCAACCAATCTTGGATCAAAAATATTTGAAAAAATAAATTCTGGAAAGTTTCAAACAAGCATAACTTGAATTTGCCATGAGGGCAACTGTTGACACAGTATTTGCATTGTATCCGGACAACAGGTCATCTAGAGGTGACCTCACATCTAAGAGAGGATGTCATAGGTTATATGCGAGTATTACACTATTTTGTGTAGGGACTTGAGCACCCAAGAATTTCGGACCAATCCCCCGGGGATACCGAGAGAATGACTGTGTTTTTGAATGACTGGGGCAGAAGTCCTAGATGTGGCGGTCTGAAGGCAGCTCAAGCACAGCTTTGGAGCCGGGAGGCTGGTGGGCTGGTGCGCGTGGCCCGGAGCTGACCTGAGCCGCTCAGAGCCGCTCAGGGGTCACAGGTCACACTTCTCTTTTAAGAAAAACAAAGTCCAGCACAGAAAGCCATCTGCTAGGCTATGATGAGCGACATGGAGCAGGGATGAGTCTCCACCGGGTGAGAGCACCTGAGTGGGATGGTTGTGGGCGGCAGCAAGGTGAGAGGTCAGGGGCTCTGTCACCCCCTTCTCCTCCTGCCCTCAATCTTTCCCTGGAAGTTCCCATGTGCCCGAGGACAGTTGGTTTCCATCATGGAGCACCCCCAGCCTGCCTGGGTCTCAGGGCGGGGCAAAGCGTCGGTGCAGAAGGTTGCCCTCGCTGGCTAGTTTCTGGGCTTGCTTTCCTTCCATGCTCTGGAGCTGAGTGAGGGTTCTGCAACCAGGGTCATTTAGAGAGCCCTGGGGGCTGATGGAGACCCCCGAGCCTTATCTGGAACCCGGCTGGACATGCCCCATATTTTGACAGGTAACACAGGAGAAAATCAACCCTGAATATTCATTAGAAGGACTGATGCTGAAGCTAAAGCACCAATATTTGGGCCACCTGATGCGAAGAGTCGACTCAGTGGAAAAGACCGTGATGCTGGGAAAGATTGAGGGCAGGAGGAGAAGGGGGTGACAGAGGATGAGATGGTTGGATGGCATCATCGACTCAATGGGCCTGAGTTTGAGCAAGCCCTGGGTGATGATGAAGGACAGGGAAGCCTGGCGTGCTGCCATCCATGGGGTCTCAAAGAGTTGGATACAACTTAGCGACTGAACAACTGCAACAACAGAGGTGCAGGGAACACAGAGGGTGCCCAGATGCTGGAGTGAGATCTGAATTCTCGTTCTAGCTGTGTGGCCTCAGACAAGTCAATTCATCTCTTGGAGCCTCGATTTTACCATCTTTCCAATGGGGATAATAATATTTATTGTTATAGTGCAAGGAGGAATAAATGACATGAGAGAGTTATGTAAGGTGCCCAGCACTGTGCCTGGCACAGAGAAGGTATCTGATAAACAGAAACTATTATTAATGAAACGCAGCAGTTTGGGATGAGATTTGGCTTCTTTAACAAAGCTGTCTTGGAGAGATTTTTACATCCTACTGTACTGTGCTAAAGAGACAACTAAATTCCTGTTTACATATAAACCTAAACCCTCTTATTCTAACTGTGCCACCACCTTAAAAGACATATATTTATGCTTCGGTTTTAGCTGTTCATATGTTTAAAAGTGGCACACACTTCCAGTGTGATTATGCTAATGTACACAGGAGTTTAACAACTGTGCTCTCTGCTCTAACCATCTATTTGAACTACATTGTGCAAATAAGATGTTATCTTAAATAAGCTCCTAATATAACTCAGTAATCACTATAATGCTTTTTGGTGAAATTGTGGTGTTATTACTGAATTTAGTCATGAGTCTCAGATACTGAACCTTCGAACAAACACCAGCAGTGCCCAGTTGCTCAGTTCCCGGCCAGGAGGAGATGGACGTGGTTGTCCTGGTAGGCTGGAAAGTGAGGGGCGGCCGGCACGTGTGCGGTCCTGGGTCCGACACCCACAGGAGAGGGTGAATCAGGGTGTAGGATCGCACCTGTCGGAGGGAGGGTCACCCTTATCAGAGGCCTCATCACAAAGTGGAGAAGGAATAAGCACTGCAGGCCCGCACATTCCAGCCACAGGAAGGCTGGGTCTGACTCACGAAGTGGAATGCGGGCCAGGAAGGACTTCAGCCAGCTCCGCAGGTCCTCTCTACCCGGCAGACGCCACCTGCACTGCCTCCTGGGAACTTTGCTTGCAGGTGCATTTCTTTGACTATCTTAAGGGGGCGATGCAGTTTATCTTCACATTGCATTAAAGAAATAGGAAAGCGACATGGGTGCATGCATGTGTGCATGCTCAGCTGTGTCCAGCTCTTTGTGACTCTGTGGACTACAGCCCGCTAGGCTCCTTTGTCCATGGGATTCTCCAGGCAAGACTCCTGGAGAAGGTTGACATTTCCTCTCCTGACCCAGGACTCGAACCCGGGTCTTCTGCAGCTATTGCATTGGAGGGGGATTTCATTACCACTGAGCCACCCGGGAAGCCCTGGAAAACAGAACATCAAGGTGCAAATGGAGGATTTAAAAAATATACTAATACCTGTCTCTTGCTTCCTCCCTGCTTCCTTTCTTCCTGCCTCCCTTCCTTCCCAGTTTGCTCTGAGATCTAGGAAAAGCCTCAGCTTTCTCATGGGTAAAGTAATAATATGGATGATATTATGGACAGAGTTGTGTCCCCCAGATTCACAGGGGGACCTGTGAAATCCTAACTCCCAGGACCTCAGACCTGACTGTATTTGGAGACAGAATTTTTAAAGAAATGACTGAGGTAATGTGAGATCACATGGTGGGCTTAACCCACCATAAGTGGGGGGGTGGATTAGGGCATAGAAACACGTAGAAGGGTGACCACGTGAGGACACGGGGAGAAGGCAGAGCGTCTACAAGCCAAGGTGAGAGGCCTCAAGGGAAACCAACCCTGCCGATGCTTTGATCTCAGACTTCCAGTCTCAAAATAAATTCTTGTTGCTTAAATCACCTGGTCTGTGGTGCTTTGTCATGGCAGCCCCAGCACATCAATACAGACGTAAACCTCCAGGTAGAGAAATGTCACTTCTTGCTGCTGGTTACCCAGGGTTGGGGCAGCTGGGAGTTAGGCAAATGAAGTTGGGTCTGGAGCCTGTGGTCTGGGAACTAGCACTTGTCTGGCTGGCTCCTCTATGCTCTCTGGTTGCCCTTGGGGTGGAGTGCGTGCTACTGGCTTCCTCTGCCCCAGGCACTGTACATTCTTGGCAGATTTTGTCCATTGAGCAGGTAAATGTGACAGGAAGGAGAGCCTGGTGACTTATTAAGTGGTGTTGAAAGAGCGAAGAGAAAAACCGGAGACAGACTCACCATGGTGACGGGAGGGGAGTGAGGTTACTGCTGTGGGGTTAGAAGGGCGCTGAGCCATGATCTGGTCCAGACCATGCATCTCACAGCTGGGAACTGGGGCTCCAGAGGAAAGGAGACTTATCCAAGACAGGGCTAACTCTAGGCCACCCATCTCCTGAACATCCCTAGCAGTGCTTTCCTGGGATTGTCCTCATTTGGAGAATAGGAAAGGAAAAGAAGAGGTTCATTTCGTATTCACAAATGCCTAATGCAGAGAACACAACACATTTAAACCCTAAAAGTCTCCCAAAGAAATGGCTTAAGTTCATCCTTTGCTGTGTGGAGGAGTCATTGCTGTTGTTGTTCAGTCATTCAGTCGCTCAGCCGTGTTCAACTGTTTGCGACCCTATGGACTGCAGCATGCCAGGCTTCCCTGTCCATCACAAACTCCCAGGGTTTACTCAGACTCATGCCCATAGAGTCAGTGATGCCATCCAGCCATCTCATCCTCTGTCATCCCCTTCTCCTCCTGCCCCCAATCCCTCCCAGCATCAGGGTCTCTTCCAATGAGTCAGCTCTTTGCATGAGGTGGCCAAAGTATTGGAGTTTCAGCTTCAGCATCAGTCCTTCCAATGAACACCCAGGACTGATCTCCTTCAGGATGGACTGGTTGGATCTCCTTGCAGTCCAAGGGACTCTCAAGAGTCTTCTCCAACACCACAGTTCAAAAGCATCAATTTTTTGGCGCTCAGCTTTCTTCACAGTCCAACTCTCACATCCATACATGACCACTGGAAAAACCATAGCCTTGACCAGACGGACCTTTGTTGGCAAAGTAATGTCTCTGCTTTTTAATATGCTATCTAGGTTGGTCATAACTTTTCTTCCAAGGAGTAAGCGTCTTTTAATTTCATGGCTGCAGTCACCATCTGCAGTGATTTTGGAGCCCCCAAAAATAAAGTCTGACACTGCAGTGATTAGAAACAGTTAAATGTTATCATCCATCCACTGTGTGTGAATGACTGTGAAGGTCAGGAAAACAGGCAACTAGCTTATCTCAGCTCATCTGAGAATGACCCTTATCCCCGGCATTGTTTATGTTCTCTGGGACCTGCGGCTCCAATCACACCAGTACTTTCTCCTGATGAGTGAGGGTCACAGGAGGCGGGCAGGGTAGGATAACTACTGTTGCCTGCCATGGAAAATGCTGGAATGCCTGCTTTTGTTGAGTCCCTCCTAGACCAGGGTGCCTCAACCTGGGTCTTGCTCCTGCAGCCCTGTCCTCCGTCCTGCTCTGGAGAGGAACACAGCCACTCACAGGCCACATCTATACCACCTAATGGGCCAATGTTAAACGTTAAACACCCTGGCATTACCCTTAAGAGGTAGTCTGATAAATGGGCTTAGTGACCTTTGTCAGATGGAAGCAAAAACAGAGAGACGGGATGAGGGCAGTTGCTGGGGTTCAACTAAGTCCCACAAACCATCACCTTTGCTAATGGGGAGCCCACGGCTTGTGTCACATCTGTGGGTCTGCACAACTTTCAGGGCTGCTCAACTTGTGGGAGAGGAAGTGGGGGAATGGAGGAACTGGGGGACCCTCACACCCAGGGTCACCCCGCTAGGGGATGGGCTGAGCTGGGACTCACACTCAAACCTGCCGTGTTGCCAGGCTGTGTGCCCTCTTCATTCGACTGCATTGCCCCCGTGGGGGTATTCCCTGAAAGGCTGTGATCTGCTAGGGCGTGGAGAGGAGCCAGAGCTGAACCCTGAATGGGACGCACAGCCTGGCACCAGGAGGCTCTCCCGGACACCCTGTGTGGGAGTAGGTGGTGACATGGGGGGCATATGCCTTTTAAATCAGAACTTTACATCTGAAAAAAGAAATAATTATTGCTCCACATTTAAAAACACACGCACACACACAAAAAAAAAGAGAAGAAAATGAACTTCTTGTATTTTCACAACCAGAAGTTCACTGCTATTTCTCTTTAGTGTATTTTGTTTTGGTCTATTTTTTTTTTCTTTACACAATAATTTTCTTACCTTGTTATAATGATCCCTTGATGGTAGGCTTAGGTAGACAGGACCTAAGTTTTTCTCATTTTCCATTTTATCCTTTCACAGTCATGCAATTGGTGCTCAATAATTTTTTTTTTTTTTTGGACAGGAAAGTAGGATTTATTGGAGGACATGAGTAAAGAGGGGCTTCCCAGATGGCACTAGTGGTAAAGAAACCCTCTGCCAAAACAGGAGCTTCGGGTTTGATCCCTGGGGTGGGAAGATCCCTTGGAGGAAGGCATGGCAACCCACTCCAGTATTCTTGCCTGGAGAATCCTATGGACAGAAGAGCCTGGCGGGCTACATTCCGTGGGGTCACACAGAGTCAGACATGACTAAAGCGACTTAGCACGCAGGCAGGTGTAAGGAAGGGATAGCTGCCATTTGTCCAGGGGGCCATGATTAGGGATGTATTTAACCCCACCACCATCTGAAATGAGCCACTTTTTCTGCCACCATGTTTTCAAATTCATCCACATTAAACTTCATAAACCCCCACTTCTGGGAGATGGGGATCTTTTGGTGGCCAGGGAACTTGAACAAGGCCTCGCGGAGGGTCTCAATCACCTGCCTCTTGTTCTGCAGCGTGGTGCGGGTGGACATTATGACTTGGCCCATGTGGACCCTGGCCACTATGCCCTGGCGCTTTCCAGAGGCACTGTTCACACCTGTCTGGATGTCAGATGTGATCAGCTCCAGCGCAGACAACGTCTTGTGGATGCAGGTGATGGGGAAGGGGTGGAGCTGCATGCAGATAAAGAGAGCCATATTTGCCACAGCTTTTCACCAGGTACGTGTCGGCACAAATATGAGCAGCCTCCAGGGCTTGAGTGGGAACTCACCCACTTTGGTCTCCTTCTGCCCCAGGTCAAAGATGTGGATCGTAGCATCAGGGACACCACGGCAGAAGTGAAACTTTGGGTACAGCTTGTCCTTATGATACCGATACTGGTAACGCCAGGCTGGGTGGCGGCCCATGGTGACACCATAATCTTCAACGGTGAGCCAAAAATCTGCTGGGAGGCACTGAGACTTGCTGGTGTCCACTGGGAGCTCAACACACAGAAATTCCTCCCAGCAATGGGAAATGTCTGATAATGGAAGGACCTGCCTCCACGGGCGGGAATACTCCATCCCCGAGGAAACTCAAGGAAAAGTTAGATGACCTTCTGATGGGAGAGTGGAAAGAGGATACTGTGACAGGGGGATTTCCAAATCTGATGGAGCCTGGGTCTGGTGGACCGGCCAGGCCTTTCACAGGGAGTGGGAAGCTTTCCAAATGGAGCAGAAGCAGTTCTCTCGTCAGTCTGCCTCCTGCCCGATAAGGGTCTCTGCTGTGTCGAGGACTCGGCTAGAAATCCATCCAAACTAAACTGAGGGTTTGTGGGCACAGCGGTTGGAGCAGGGCTGTTTCCTACAGAGGGTTGTCTTTCCATCACAGCTGAGACCAAAGCCTGAGAAGCAGGTTCTGTGTGATGCCAGCAGCCCTGCCTCCCAGCTGGAAGGGAAGATCTATTTACATAGAAAGTCAGTGACAATAGGGGCCGATTTGTGGTTGAGCCACAGTAAGAACTCTGTAATGGGCTGGGTGACCCTGCATTAGGGTTTCTGGGTAGGACCTGGACACCTAGAGATGTGGGCCAGAAATCAAGGCACGGAGTCTGATGGGTGAAAAGGGCCCTGAGTGACTCTCAGCTGCAGAGAGGAGGGTGGCTTGAGAAGAGGCAGGAGAGCGATGTCAGATCCACATTGTGAGGGCCTTCCTGCCCACCTCCCCTGGACAGTGCTTCCGGGACAGCTGGCTGCTCGCTCATCCTTACCTACTTCTGCCAGTGTCTAGTAGGGGAGGGGCTTGGTACAAGTGCAGAAAAAAGTGTTAGTGGCTCAGCTGTGTCCGACACTTTGTGACCTCATGGACTAGAGCCTGGCAGGCTCCGCTGTCCATGGGATTCTCCAGGCAAGAATACTGGAGAAGGTTGCCATTTTCTTCTCCAGGGGATCTTCCCGACCCAGGGATGGAACCTGGGTCTCCTGCATTTCAGGGTGTGAATTTTCCAGTGTGCTGGGCTTCAAGCTGAGGAAGGACCTGAGAAGTTGGAAGAAGGGGAAAGAGGATGGAAGGGGATGGAAGGCTGCTGCAAAGGAAGGCCTCTTGGCTGTGAGTATGAGAGAGAGGGAGTCAGAAATGAAATGCTCGCTCCTCTACCGCTGGGAGTGGGTGGGCTCCGGGAGAGAGGGTGAAAGTCACTATAAAGGAGCGGCCGACGTCTACCGCGTGTTCTCTGCTTCTGTTGACATGTCAGGATTCCCTGATGGCTCGTTGGCCTGGCTGTGGATGCGGACACCTTTGGATGGATGGAGACCATGGGAAGTGATGAGTCAACCCTCACAGTTACTGTTTGCTGAGTACCAGCCATTCAGCAAGCAGTGTGCCGCCTTCACGAACATGATCTATTCTAAAACCAGCCCCCAGGGAGGCAGGCCAGGACTCACCAGCCCGAGGAGGAAACTGCCAAGAGGACTGTGTGAATTTCTAGGTGCCAGCGAGGAGCTCTGGGGCAGATCCTGAACCCTCCTGATCCCTAAGCCTATGCCTAGATGGTACTTGATGGAGCCTTCCTCATGCTTGGCAGGTCCCAGCAGCAGTCTCCAGGTTGTGTAAGCACTGTTCCCTCTGTGGGTCAGCATCTGAACTCCTCTCTCTGATGGGAGACTCAGAGGCCGGTGGAAAGGAAAGAGGCAGGGGCCATTCTGCTGGCGGCCCTGGTCCATTAAGGCCCAGGGGCTCTAAAGATGCTGCTGCTGGCCCGCCTCCCACTGAGGGGAAATGCAACACGCTTTTGACTTTATGTGGTTAAATTGAGGTTAAGCCAAGTTCTGTGTAGCTGTTTCTACACATATTAGGAAAACCAAACAGCTGCGGAGCTGGTGTCAGCAAGATCCCCGAACCTGTTTGAACCTGGCTGGGCCGGCTTTCTGTGAGTTGTGGCCATGACTGCGTTTATTGAAACAGTGCTGAAGGGGCGCTCAAACTCCCCACCGCCCTACCCACCTTTCTCATTCGTATCCCCCATCCCAAACCCTTCATCAGCCTCTTTCTCCAGAAAAGGTGGAGGAAAAATTACCCTTGCTGGTTGCTGATCGAAGGGCTGCCTGTGTCCTTCACACTCACGACATTGTTTAAGACTGTGTCACCTCTGTGAAAATATTGGTTCTGTAGTGATGCCAAGATTTCTGAGTTAGCTATCAACCAGGTCTCCTTGTGCAAACTCAATCTGCTTTCTGAAAGGTTTAATCAGCATGAGATCTTTCTTAGAAAATGGTCACAGTGCTTGTGTGCCCGTCTCTTCTGTTCCCTGCTGGCCACCAGCAGCCACTAGGGTAGGAGCCACGAAGCTTGGGCCTTGGGCATTGTGACACAGCCAAGAGCTGGGGAGGGCTTCCCTGGTAGCTCAGTCGGTACAGAATCCACCTGCAGTGCAGGAGACACAGGTTTGATCCCTGGGTTGGGAAGATCTCTTGGAGAAGGAAATGGCAACCCACTCCACTATTCTTGCCTGTGAAATCCCATGGACAGAGGAGCCTGGTGGGCTATACGTCTGTCCACGGGGTCTCAAAGAGTTGGACATAACTGAATCGACTGAGCACACACTCAAAGGGCTGGGGAATTCTTTCTCCAGCAGTCTGGGAGAGAGGACAACTCTAATTTTTCCTGGAGTGTCTTTAGAGACCATCGTTTAGAGAATATTGTTAAGCCAAGTATTAAAAGGAAAGAGTCAGAGTGGAGGAGGAGACTCATTGTTTGCACTTAAACCTTAGGTGTTTAGATTCAGAGACTCTCATTAATGAAGTCAAGACTTTAAACCATGGGTACCCATTAGCTTGGAAAGGAAAATTTAATGGTATTTCCTTTGATGTAATCACCTTGGAAAATAGTGTTGTAGTTCCAAGGCTCTAAGCAAACTTTGCAATCTGTTTGTTTGTTTGTTTGTTTTTTTGGTAAAATAATTCTATACAGATATGTAGATTGACCCGGTGAAATTTATTTGGGAATGAGGTTATTTAAGCCATTAATTTATTTAGGATTAGAAGAGATTATTTGCAACTACTAAAAATAAATAAGGAGATTAAAATTTATGTAACCATCAGATTAACATTTTTTTTTTTAAGAAAATTTAAGCATGGCCAGAAATTAGTGACAAAATGAGTGGAGCTTTGAAGTAACTGATTTAATATGTAGAATATACAAAGGACAATGGTTGGATAGACTCATCAGATAAATTTCCTCCTGCCTTTCTCCACCCCCAACCCCGCCCTGTTACTGTGTCCAGTTGCTTAAATATGACTGTTTTGAATTATGGATTTTTAGCAGGGAGGAAATTAATGGGGAAATATGTACTTGAAGCAGTGGGCTGGGAAGTTAGATTCTAAGCCTATTAGTTCTCTGTTCTTAACTTCCTGTGTGACCTTGGTCAAAGCAATTCACCTCTCTGAGCCGCGGCTTCTCTGTGAAGGACTATTGCTTGTCAGCTGCCGTAGGCGGCGGTGGAGGCAGAGAAATCAGGGAAAGGCTGGGGGACGTTTGGATGGGAAGCAGCAGAGGAGTCACAGATGGCTCCCACGAACCCTCCACGCCTCTGATTTTGGCCCGTTCTCTGGACTGATGTTTGTAATCTGTGGTCCCGTTACAGACTTGTGGATAACACGGCCTGTTACTCCAAAATATTGAAAGCAAATATTAACTCAAGATAATGCAACTTGAGCTACACGAAGGTCAGCGAACCCAGAAGAAGAAAATAATCCCCGTGTGTTAAAAATGATGGCACATGATGCTTCCAGAACTGTTCATAAATTCCTGTTTTGTGGCAGCAAGAACTGGCCTGAGAAATGAAGGCTGGGGTATCTGAGGGCAGCGCTGCAGTCATGTCAGATCTGCACACTGGCTCCAGTTGCTAAAGTGCTTCATGGCTGATAAGGTGCTACTTACAGAGATGGGAACTAAATTTATAGTCGGCTTTTGTGGAGCCAATTTCCATGTTGTGCTGCCGGAGTTGAAAACGCAAGGAAATGTGCTTGAAGCCAAAATTGGCTTTGTGGCTCCAGTTTCCTCAGCTCAGCACCACCTGCCTCCAATCAAACTGTCCAATTACAGGAAACAATTGTTTTCTTGCTTTCTGGGAAGTGAAGAAATTCATCCAGTAAAGGACTGATTTCTAAATGTTTCTCCCCCACCTCACCCCTTTTTAAAAAGATAAAAGAACAGAAATTAACAGCAGATCCAAAACATCAACACTGTTTCAGCGTGGGGGAGAAAGTGTTTCCCTAACAAATTACTTTCAGAGTTCAAAAACCAGAGTGATGTGGTCCATGCATTATGGTGCGATGGACCACAGACCCCGGATCTGTAATTACCTCAGATAATAATGTTATTAGCCACTCAGAAGAAAGGTTCTCCCTTTTAAGATGTGAGGCAATAATTAAAGGCTGTGAATTTCACAGGTGAGATCTTGCAGAAAGTACGATTTTAAAGTCAAAGAATTTAGTGATCCACCTCTGGTTAATTAAACTTTCCTCTCAAAATAAAATCTTGTATTTGAAACAATGAAATCGGCGGCAATGATACTATTTATCTCCGAGTCCAAGTCTCATTTCTTTAAACTTCAAACTGACTTGCTTGAGCTGATTTCTCTGAAATAGCTGAAATAACTGCAGAGAAGTTGAAGGGAAAATAAACCACTGGCCACGTGGAGATATTTAGCATGCATTGAGCAAGGGTAATAATTATAGTACATACTTTCCTCTGGCAGGTAATATTTTAATGGAACAAACAGATAAACTTCCCTTGATGTGTTTCTGTGTCATCTCCTGAATTTTCTTGTTCAAATTAAAGATAGAACGGCTCAATAGTTCATGATTCAACCAAAGTCACGACCTCATGAAAACCACTTATAAGCAGTGCTCCACATCATTTTTCTTTAGGGTATTTATATATCTGAGGCTACCTCCAAAAGCTTACATGTACAACATTGATTTTTGCCACATTCTGAATCTGAAATAATATGTGTTATTTCAAGGCAATTGTTCTACTCCACTTCGTGAGTTCTCCTATATACAGGCGTTGTCATTGTTGTCATTCAGTCACTAAGTGGTATCTGACTTTTTGCGAACCCATGGATTATAGCCCGCCAGGCTCCTCCATCCATGGGATTCTCCAGGCAAGAATACTGGAGTGGGTTGCCATTTCCTTCTCCAGGGGATCTTCCCAACTCAGGAATCGCACGCATGTCTCCTGCAACGGCAGTCAGATTCTTTACTGCTGAACCACCTGGGAAGCCCATATGGGCATTAGCTCAGAAGAAACACTATTCTCCTCCAGGAAGCCTTCCTTGACCAGATCAGGCAGAGGCCATCTCTCACTTTCTGCCCCTGCTCTAGTCCTGTTTTGGGTTCTGGCCTGGGTAGTGATTTTCACTTCTGCAGTGTAAAGAAGCTCTTTGGGAATGGAAATTGATAGGAAACCAGGCTGTTTCTCAGTAAAAATGAATAACGGATGGCTTTCCTCCTATTTATTTCTTCTGAGCTCCCTTAGAGAGAGGGCTTCCCAATTCAGGAGCCACAGGAGACATGAGTTCAGTCCCCGGGTCGGGAAGATCACCTGGAGGAGGAAATGGCAACCCACTCCAATATCCTTGCCTGGAGAATCCCATGGACAGAGGAGCCTGGTGGGTTACAGTCCAGGGGGTCCAAAAGAGTCAGATATGACTGAGCGACTGAGCAAGCCGGCCCTTAGAGACCTTTTCTCTTCTCCGTATCCCCAGGTAGTGGTGGGAATCTAGGACTCCGGCCTGATCACCTTTTCCATTCATTATGCAATTCTGGGCAACCTCATGCCCACTCATGACTTCACCTATAACCTTTGGTCTCCACAGCCCAAACCTGTGTTCTCTTCCTTGTGTTCTGGGGGTCTGGGGTGAGATGCTGAGCGCATGGTCTCTAGGGAGAGGCCGGTACCCCTGTGACCTCAGAGCTGACGCTTGCTCTCCCGGGGTCTTACTTTTCTTACCAAATGGGGGGGATGGATGGGATACCAGTGAGTGTATTCATCTGGAGAAATCCCTCCTCATTCTTCATCCTCAGCTGGGCCCAAGCATCACGTCTGGAGGCTCTCTCTGCCTGCCCTGCGCACCCCCAGCACCCCAGCCATACACTGCTCACGGCCACCTTGCTTCTGTGCCCAGCAGGGACTTGAGCTCTTTTCAATCAGAGCCACTGGCCAGGGCTGAGTGTCCTTTGGCTTTGTTCCCTGGGGTGGGGGGGGTGTCGAGAAGGTACCCAGGAAATTGTCCCTGAATGATCAGATCTGATTTCAACAATGGTCTGTGCTCCTTCTCCACCCCGTGCTCTTTATCCATAAGAACGAATTTCGGATTCTGCAAATCCACCACTTGACAGAGATCTGGTGACTCAGGGGAGGACTGGGGCCTGGGGGCTTTCCAGCCACCTAGTTAGATGAAACCACACGGCGACCTTCCCTCCCCGCGGGGTGACCTAGTTCTCAATTCCTGTAGTCTTGGCGCCCTCGCAGCAGAATTCTGACGAGGCCGGGCCGGTTTACGGCTGGGGTTTGATGAGAAAAGGGAATTGAGATGGAGGTGATTGATTTGGACCTTGAGAAGCTGTGGGGATGTCGCCCTGTGTTTTTTTTTTTTTTCTGGCAGTGGGAACTAGTCTGTGGGAAGGGGGCTTCCCGTGACACCAGCGCCCCCCCCGCCCCCCACCGCCGGGGCCTCTCGGGACTTCTGTTCCATCCCTGTGGGATGAGATGGGAAGGCTGCCCTGACACTCGGTAGGGGAGATTGATTATCTCGGCTCTCGCAGCCTTTCTCGGTGAGTTTCCCAATTATAATGAAAAATCGCCGACAATCCTACTTCCACCCAGATCCCCATTTTGCTCTTTAGAGCTGAAATGGAAATTGAACTCCACGTGTCTCGCCTGACTGAGTTCATCTCACAGGCAGTCGGGCTGGGGCTGCGGCTTCTCTGGGTTGGTGGGTAGATGTTGGTCCTCCCCGCTCCCGGCAGGGCCGAGGGGCCAGCAGAGACCGCGGCATCTCTGGTGGGCGGTGTGTTCTCATGCCCCTTGGCAGTAAAGAGAAGCAGAGACGCTACAGTGGGCAGATTCCTTTTCTCCTTTACTCTCAGCTGACTCTTACTCATCTTAAAGTCCCTCCTCCATGGACCTTCTCCTGACTGTTCCCTGAAGACTCCTTCCTCCAGCCTCTCTCCTCCAACCTCCCTGGCATGCTGGAGGCCCTCACTGGGAAACTTCTCAGGCTGGTTGTGGTTTTCTGCTTCCTCATCAGCTCCCTCACCACCTGGCAGCCCCTGGGGGGAAGGATTCGGGGTAAACACAGGGCCCAGAGCCCATGACCACGCAGTGCAGACTTGGAAGGAAGGAAAGGACCTTGCAGGAGTGATTAGCCCTCTGCCCAGTGGACTATTTGAATCCTTTGAAGACTTTTTAAAATAATGCAGAAACCCTGGGTCCCCTGAACCAATGGGGTCAGAATCTCTGGGCATCAGCATTTAGAAGGCACCCCCCGCCCCACAGGGTGGTTTCTCCATGCAGGCCTGCAAGAGTAGGATGGCCCCAAAGGGCAGGAAGCAGGCTTTGGGTCTGGGTCTGGGCTTCCCTCCTGACTTCGTTTTCCTTACTTAGAAGGATGAGGTTGCTGGATTCTAGATATGACATATAAAGTACCTACGAGGGAATATGCACTCAGTAACTCTTGATCCTGTGGTTGCAAATGCTTGGTGCACATAGGATTTAAGCCTGTAAGATTTGGAGCCGGGCAAGGGCTGGTTTGAGCAAGTTACTGAACATTGGAAGCTGGGCAGGCTACTTGACCTCAGCCTCAGCTGTCTCATTTGTGAAAGGGGTTTCATAATATTCCCCACATCACAGATGTGTAGGGATTAAATGAGCTAAGCCATTCAAGTAATAAAATTTGATAATCAGTAGTTATTAATATTATTTGTAGGATAAGTGCTGACTGAGGTTTGATGGAGAAAAAACAATTTGATGATGACAAATAAGAATTGTGGTTATTTGGACTTTTCTTCTAAAGCATATCACTTTAAGGATAAGTCACATGACTTTCATAGATTGAAATATTGATTAGACTTATTCTATTATGTAATGCTATATTTGTGAACTTTTAATACATCTCCAGAAATACATTTTCATTTGCTAATTTCTGATAACAAGGCAAAAAGTTTTCTTGTGTGTGTGTGTTCAGTCGTTCAGTTGTATGCAACTCTTGGCTGCCCCATTGACTGTAGCTCGCCAGGCTCCTCTGTCTATGGAATTTTCCAGGCAAGAAAACTGGAGAGGGTTGCCATTTCCTACTCCAGGGTATCTTCCCCACCCAGGGATGGAACTCATATCTTTTGTGTCTTCTGCATTGGCAGGTGGATTCTTTACCACTCGGCCACCTGGGAAGTCAAAAAGCTTTCTTAAATAGACAATTATATTTTTAGGGAGGTGTAAACTGAAACACTAACTCCAACTTTTGCTCAGCTTGTCCTCCCTCTGACTGTAATTAACTCTGAGGACCACACTCTTCTTCTGGCTGCTAACTTGTGAGGGTCATAGCCAGACTGAGCTGTTACACATAGGTGACCATGGTAGAGATTTTGTTTGGGATTGAGCTTGTGAGCCAGGAGACAGAGTTTTCCATCTCCTGGGTTTTATTCCCCACTAAGGTTAATGGAGCTGAGGAGGCCACCATCCAAATGCTTGCAGTTTAGCTTTCCAATACAAGGATGAATGAATGGATTCCTGCCGTGAAAAACCAATTCAATGCTTAAAAATGATGGGAAAAATTATGAATGTCTAATTTCATTGTCTGTTGGCCCGAGAGCTGCGACCTGAGTGATAGGGTAAGACTTCTCCCAGAGAAAAAGTGTCAGTTGCTCAGTCGTGTCTGACTCTTTGCGACCCCATGGACTGTAGCCTGTCAGGCTCCTTTGTCCATGGGATTTTCCAGGCAAGAGTACTGGAGTGGGTTGTCATATCCTTCTCTAGGGATCTCCCCAACCCAGC
This sequence comes from Dama dama, assembly GCF_033118175.1. Classification (NCBI taxonomy): domain Eukaryota; kingdom Metazoa; phylum Chordata; class Mammalia; order Artiodactyla; family Cervidae; genus Dama; species Dama dama. The sequence goes on along the minus strand of NC_083691.1, from coordinate 17,736,189 downwards.
GAATGAACCCAGGTCTCCTGCCTTGCAAGCAGATTCTTTACCATTGAGCCACCAAGGAAGCCCTTTCTCCCAGAGAGTACCCGGTTATTTCTGACATTCCCCGAAATTGCCTATGGACCAGGTCACATGAGGTCACCGGCCTCTTCCATCCAGGGCTGCTGCCCATGAATGAATGGGCTGGTGTCTTACTGCTGTCACTGTTGGCCTGGAGATCACTGTCCAGAGCAGGGTGCTACCTCCAGGGGTGCCCCAGGCTTCCAGCCTGCAGGGGGGCCAGCAAGTCCCCAGTTTCCTGTAGACACAGATGAGTGGATGGCCTCTTCCCAGGGATCCCTGGGTCTGAGGCAGACTGCCTGGCTCTGCAACCTCTGGGGTCCAGTAAGTGGTTCTACAGGCTCCTCTCCTCTTGGGGCAAAACCCCAGGACCATGTGGTCCCCTCTATCCTTCACCTGGCCCCTCCCACCGTCCCACCCCTGAACACCTCCTTACAAAGTGCCACCTTCTGTGAGTCCATGGATGCAAATGGGTGTGGATGTATGCCTGTAGAGAAACGTGAAGCAGGCCAGGCCTCAGCTCCGCCAGCTGAAATTTCCCTCTTTCGTATATAAAATCCAAACTCAGCTCATTAAGCCACTGACAAAGATAGCATGACTTGGTAATGCCTTCCTAGAGAGCGATTTGGCAATATTGATCAGGAGTCTTAAAAATGTTCACAGCCTTTTACTCAGCATTTTAACTCCGAGGAATTTATGCTCAGGAACTATTTCGACATGCTCATAGAGATCTGTGTTCCAGGATTTCGTCTTAAAATGTATCTCCCTAGTCTATGGGTAAAATTGGAAATGAACAACCTTAATGTCCAAAATAGAGGAAGAATTAAATCAATCCTGGTGTTTTCACATATATAAGAAAATATTTTAAGCCCATTCAAGTCACACTGATGTATAGTTAATGATACAGGGAGATGTTTACCCTGTAATGTTAGACTTAAATGGTTGCATGTAAAGCTGTAGGTATAGTGTGTGCCTAATCAGGTAAAACCATACATTAATATATAGCCTATATTGACATGTGTGTGTGCTGTATCATAAAAACAGACCAAAGATAATGCACAGGAATATGGACAGTGGCTATACATGGGTAATGAGACAATAACATGATTGTCTTTTTCATAATACTCTATTTCCCCCTAACTTTTTAGAATAAACATGTATAACCTAAAAAACACTTTATAATGATTCAAGCAACAGAAGGTAACAGAAACTCATGAGATCATTCTACCGCTGAGAATGCAAGCTGTGTTACCCCAGGTCTCCTTTGTGGGGGACCCCTTAGGTCGTTCCCCTGCTTGTACCCCCACCCCCAATCACTGATGCTGCAGATTTTCTCAGGGAGACAGAGAGGCAAAGACGGACTGGTGTGATCCTCGGCCCCAAGCCTGGAAGAGCCGTCGTCCCTCTGCTGTCCCGGGAGCAGTGGACAGCGTGGGGTCTGTGTTTGGCCAAGTCTGCACTGGCTCCCAGCTCCATGACTTGTACACATGGACCTCCTGCCTCTAACAGCCTTACTTTCCTCACCTGTAAAATGGGGACAGCAGTACCACCAGCAAGAATGTAATTGAGACGTGATGAGAGCTTTGTGCTCTCATCTCTTGATGTGTAGGAAGTGCCTGTAATTGGTGTGCATGTGTGTCCCTATGTGCATGTGTTATATATATTTGTATATACAACAAATATAGCTGTGTTTGGGCATATTGTCTTACCTAATAGGGCTTCCCTGGTGGCTCAGAGGGGAAAGCATCTGCCTGCAATGCGGGAGACCTGGGTTCGATCCCTGGGTCGGGAAGATACCCTGGAGAAGGAAATGGCAACCCATTTCAGTATTCCTGCCTGGAGAATCCCATGGATGGAGGAGCCTGGTAAGCTACAGTCCACAGGGTCGCAAACAGTCAGACACGACTGAGTGACTTTCTTTCACTTTCTCATCTGATAAATGGATCCAAGATAATTTCCCCCATTTACTTCTTAGAGCTTTAGATTAATTTATATAAGAAGATAGAATAAATAAAAGAAGATAGAATCAATAAGTACTAACATTTTGTTGCCAGGTGGGGCAAGTGGGGTCTCTTTGTGCTGAGAAAGAGAAGGGGTCATGGAGAGGGCACGCCATCTCAGGGTGGGCAGGACCGTTGTCACTGTCCCCTCTTCACAGGGGAAGTGGAGGAGGCTGCCGGGCAGTTCTTAGAATCCTCTGTGTCCACTCTCCTCAGAGCTGGGTGGCTGGACCATGGCCTCACACTCTGGGCATGGTTGGCTGACATGGTAAACAGCTGCAGATACAATCTCACCCCCTCAGTGAGGGGATGATGCCCTTGAGAGAAGGCTGAAGCCTCCTCCTCCGCTCCGCCTCCTCTTCCTCTTCGCCATGGCAACGTAGGGCGTGGATGAAGATGAAGCCCAGATGTTACCTGGGAGCTCAGAGCCTGGTGTGGCCCTCCCTTTGCTGCTGGTTCCCTCCTGGATGCTCAGTGGGCAGAAGCTGCCATCTGTGTGTCTGGCCTTCCCCCTTTCTGGAAACCTCTGATGTGGCCGAGGAGGGCTGGCTGGAAGGGAGGCTACCGTGGGCGTGGCTGCATTGCTAGCAGCTAAAGAAAACCATGATGGGCTCTTAGGCTATCCAGGCCACGGGCCTACGTGCCATGGCAGAATAATCCCACTCTTGCATCCTAGGGCGATGCCAACAAGAATCACAATGCACAGGGCCAAATGCAATTGCTTTAAAACAGACAAATGAGCTTGGTTCAGGTGGTGCCAGAGACTTCTTGATTTCAGCACAGAGTTATTCTGTGCACTTTTATACTACCACTCAATAAAAACGCAACTGTTCAGAGTGTCATTAAGTTGTAGTTTTAGGAGCCGCTGTCAAAGAGAGCAGGCCACACATTTAACCCAATTTGCAAACTAATTGGAGCTGCTTTTTTCAAAGCCACATCGAACCTTCAAATCTGGATGCTTTCTTTTTCTTGACAGTATTACTCTGAACGTTTCGAATCAATTTGGTAACGTGATGCTCACCTCAAGCCACTTAAAGTGCTTCAGGACTCTAGCTTTTCTGCTTTTCTTTATTTCAAGGAGCTACTACAAAAGGCAGCACAAAATAGGATGCTAATGGGAGGACATGGGTCATGGTCTGTGGGTACCCTTAGGGACCAAGAAACAGAGATGATGCCGCCTGTCCTTTAATGAGAGCCTACTCCACCCAGGACCAAGTTCTACAATGTGTGCTGTGGCCCTGAGCCTATGTTTGGAAGGGTCCTGCACCTGTTTTTTAAAAAAATTAAAAAAAACATTATCTATTTACTTTTATTGGAGTACAGTTGCTTTACAATGTTGTGTTCATTTCTGCCGTATAGCTGCACCTGGTTTAATGCTCTGGGTCACTGTTTTGAAATTCTTAGTAACCGTGAGCCTGGGCCCCTGTATTTTCACTTTGCACCAGAGCTATTTCCTTTTCTTTCTGGACACATAGCTGACTCTTCTCATATCCTCCTGGCAGTCAGGTGTGGCCCCATGACTGTGTAACCGGGGGAATGTGAGAGCCATTTCATGTCTGGCTCATCGGAACCTCCAATGGATGATCCTTTTGAACATGCATGCACATGGTTCCTGCGGTGCTGAAGAATTCTGGACCTTTAACCTCCTGGGGTCTTACTGCTATGATCTGGCAACAACTCAACTGCTCACGCGAGTCCACTAGCAGCTGCCAGCAGAGGCTTTCAGGAAAGGGGGGCTATTGGTGACAACCTTTTGCAGTTTTCTTGGAGCTCCCCTAATATTTGCAATATGGCTGTCGCAGCCCCAGCTGTCATGTCTAAGGCAGGATGATGGTGGCAGGGCAAGGAGAGACAATCTGAGCCCTGCCTTCTTCCATTTTATCAAGAAAAGCAAAGTTTGAAAGACTCTGAAACAGCCTCTGGCTTTGGTCTCAAGCCCAGAATTAGACGACACCCCTCTTGCTACAAGGGGTGGTTGAAGAGTGAGGAGCAGAACTGTTAAGATGACTTAGACCAATCCTGGCCATGACCCAAGGCTGGCCTATGGTTGTTCTGAACCAAAGTGGGATTCTTCTAGCAGGAAACAAGGGAAGATGTTGATAATAAATAGTGTATGTCACAGTCTGCAAAGGAGCTTGGGATGAGGGGAGTGGTTTATAAAAATGAGGCAGGTGGGGTTGGGACTTGCCTTGTCCAGGAGGAGAGAGGTTCTGTGTCTGAAACACTTGATACAAATAAAGCCCAGATCAAGGTGGATATGAGAGCAGAGCTGGCATCGGAGCTGATGTCGATGTCCAGAATGGAATCCAGCACTTTCCTTGCGGTCAATTTAGTATCTAGTCACCAAAGCTTTACTGGGTTGTGGCTGAGTCTCTAGAGTAGAGGCCAGTGATTGTGGTCGATTATATCTATTCAATCCCTGGGTCAGGAAGATGCCCTGGAGAAGGAAATGGCAACCCACTCCAGTATTCTTGCCTGGAAAATCCCATGGACAGAGGAGCCTGGAGGGCTACAGTCCATGGGGTCACAAAGAGTTGGACACGACTGAGCGACTAACACATCTGTCAACTAGATGGTCCCTCAGAAGGATTTGAGCTTCGTGTTTGCGTTCTTTAGACTCAAGTGTAGCATTTCATTTGCTCTTGCACGGCCTCCCCCTGGTGCCTTCTTCGTTTTCTTTGCCCACTTGTGACAGGGGCAGCTCTGTTCACTTGTCACCCTCACCAGGCACGTGCCTCAAGAGCAGTGCTCCCCAAGAGAAGTGTAACATGAGCCATGAATGTGACTTGAACCTGTCTCATGGTCACATTTTAAACAGTAAAAAGAAACACATGAAAACAAATTAAAAACTACATTTTAGTTAACCTACTATATGAAAAATATCATTTCAACATGTAATGAGCAGAAAAAATAGTGACTTTTTTTTCACTCTTCTCCATACTAAGTCTTTGAAATATGTTTTGTATGGTACACTTTAAACATCTCAACTCAGACTGGCCACATGTCAAGTGGTCAATAGTCACATGGGCTAGTAGCTGTTGTTGTTGTTGTTTAGTTGCTAAGTCATGTCTGACTCTTTTGCAATTCTGTGGACTGTAGCCCACCAGGCTCCTCTGTCCATAGTATTTCCCAGGCAAGAATACTGGAGTGGATTGCCATTTCCTTCTCCAGGGGATCTTCCTGACCCGGGGATTGAACCCATGTTTCCTGCTTGGATATATATGTGGATATAGCCAATATATCCTCACTGTTGGAAATGGGTCATCTCAAATATAGGTACTTGGGAGGTTGACCAGAAAGTCCTGGAGCAGTGTAGCTGGTAACCAAGAGCACAGACTTGTGTTTATATCCCTGGGGTGGTGGCCTTACTAACAGTTGATACAGATCAAATCACTTAACTCTATGTCTCTGTTTTCTCATCTGTAAAGAGAGACAGCAAAATCTGTCTTGGAAGATGTCGAGGAGATTAAATGGGAAGATGCTCACAAAACGTGTAGTGCTTGGCACAGAGTAAGTCCTTAAGAAGCAGTGGCTTTCGTTATTTGAAACTAGATATTCTATGCATCATGAAGAACTTGAGTTTTAATTGCAACAGTAAGGTTTGGCAGGAGCAGTGCTGGTCCCGACAGAAGGTGTGGGTTCTCCCTGCTTTGGGAATTAGCCTGGGGGATCTCAAGGCCATTCGTGGTGTTTCTATTCTTGACTGAAGCTGGATAAAGTCAAGTGTCAACTGTAGGGCTAGGGAAGCGAGGGCTAATGCCAAGCAAGGGTGGCCTTTGCTCTAGGAGTTGCTAACTGTTCACCATCCTTCCACTGCCTGAGGATTCTGATTCCCACGGGAACTTGACTGTGGCCAGGCGCCTTCATAGAAGAGTGAGGATCTGGTCCCTGTCGCTTGTTGTCTCTGCTCCCACTGGGCCATCCTTCTGCTCATCCCTCCTCTCTGACCTCCTCGGGGCTCCCACTGACTTTTCTTCTCTTAATTGACTGCCTTGAAATATAGTTGTTCTGTGCAATGGAAACAAGCATTTCATTATTATCTTCAGTGTTGAAAATGAAAAGTGGGCAAAATAAGCCAGATGCATAGTGACGTTAGGAAAAGCAAAGGCTAACTTTGTTAAAAAGCTTCTTTGTGGTATCAGGCAGGAAGTGAAATGGCTTTAAATGGCAAACATTTCTCAATCATTGAATGCACCAGTAACCTTGGCACTCTTTTTCTTCTGTTGACTTGAAGGAAAAAAAAAAAAAAACCCACAATGCCCAGATACAACTCAGACAAGAGAGGGCGAAGTGTCTGAATCAGTGCATTGTCTCAGAACCTCTCAGAAGGCTGGTCATCCCTTCAGAGAAGACTCACGAATGAGTCGATGATGGACGTGTATAGTTGAGCCTGGGCTCCCCCAAGAATTAGTGGCTTTCGTTGATACCTTTGGCCAACTCACTCTCAAATCTGTTGTGTCATCAACGTCCAATTTTGGACTTTAACGTGTAAGTCCAGTTTCTAGGGATGGTGAAACCCCAATTCCCACATATAACATTTGCTCCCCTTGCCAGATGCCATCGTCTTTATTTCTACAGCAAGTTAGTCTCTTTGCTCAGAAAATAAAAAACACAAAGAAGCATGATTGGCTGTATTTTTTCTTGAAGAAAAGAAAAAAAAAAGTATGTACTGAGGACCAAATGGATAGACATGAAAGGGAAATGAGAAGACTGGTGCCACTGATAGACTCTTGCTTTGTTGCACTTTTGAAGACTTATTTATAGACGGCAAACAGGATATGGCACAAGGGAGTGTTCAGTAAATACTCCTTAATTGATTAAAACACAGAGATGTATTTGAAGATCTTTCAGGAGATAAGTATACCTTAAAAAAATACAGCAGTTGATCTTGATCAGCAATAAAAATGGTGCCAGATGGAATCCTGTTGATTAGGAGCAAAAATCTGTCTAATACGAAAGAGCTCTCAAATGTCATGACTCTAAGTTCTTTCCTAGAAATTCTCAAGATGGCGTCTCACATTTTCTCATTAACCTTTGCACTGTTCTGCAGTGACAGGAGGTAGGTTCTAAGAAGGCACTAAGGAAGGCAGAGGTGTGTCTCTAGATGTGGCTGGAGTTCCCATTTCTGAACTTTCAATCGCATCTTCTTATCCAGTCTCCATCCTTCTCCCTCCAGCAAAATCCCCTTGTCCTTGAACCCCAGAGTGGACCAGCTGGTTCCAATACCACAGGCTCTTATCCCTGGTGTGATGCTGGTAACGTAATTGTTTGCTTAGTATCTATCTTTCCCCTGTGAGCTCCTCAAGGACACAGATCCAGATTTATTCATATTTACATCCCAGTAAATACCTCCCAGTGTCTGGTAGGTAATAGTCTAACCAAGGTGAGTTGAATGAATGAAGCACAGACGTATTCCTGGGTGTTCAGAATTACTCGGTTTGGTGTTGGTGTTCTTTGCGGTGTATTTCTAGTCTTGCTTCCTGTGGTTCCCTTTTCTCCCTGAGATAAAAACCGAAGCCAGACTTCTCACCTTGCAAAAGGTTAGCCCCATTTCTAAAGCCGTTTTGTAAGCTCTTTTGAGAGGCTTGCAAAGTCTCCTATGTCCCTGGGGAGAATCCTAGGTGAGGGGTTGGCAAATGCTACCACAAACCCAAAGAAGTTGCCCTTGAAGTGAAATGAAAAGGGCATTGTGTTCCTTCCCTTTTAATTTCAATCCTGTCATTGTCATTTGTTGAGCAGGGAGCTAGGTAGATTGGGAAAGCTTGATTCCTCCCCCACCTCACTCTGAACTCTCTGTAGCCGGATATAGTTTGTGATTTACCCCCTCCCCCTCCCCCCGTTGGTTTTTCCCTCTTCAGTGTACTTGAGACAACCTTTCTGAATATGGAAGGGGCTTCAACACAGTCCTAGCAGCTAGCTGAGGGTGGGCATTACCCTGCCTGTACTGCACTGAGTTTACGAAAGCACTTTTCCCAACCCTGACGATAAGTATCCGCCTTCTCAGGTGGTGCTTTGTATAAATGTCATAAACAATGGCTACTGTGGTGACAAGCATAATTTCTTTGGCTCACATTTCTCCAGAAAGTACTCACAGGTTGATGGGCTGGTACAGGTTCTTCCTCGTTTCTATCCATCTGGTTATTCTAATGCTCCTCAGAGCTATGATTTCTTGTCTGATAACCCTCCAACGGTTAAAGGGAAGTGTGTGTCATCTCAGCACCTGGTTTCAGGAACGAAGTACTCACCTCCCAGTCGAGTAAGCCATTGCAAATAACCTTTGCTCAAGGATCTGCAAAAGCTGAGTAATTCAGCAGCCAGGACTGTCGCCCTGGTGGGTCTGGGGCAGTGGGGGCAGGGGTTTCAGGTGAGCAGGGCTTCAGCAGTTGCCATGGAGACTATAAATCCTTTGATGAAACTTTCTAGGGAGGGGTGTGGGGGCAGGGTGAGAAACCACAAGAAGATCATCTTTCTCTTAACAACACTGCTATCAGGCTCAAGAGAGTTGGACCACCGAAGAAATGATGCTTTCAAATTGTGGTGTTGGAGAAGACTCTTGAGAGTCCCTTGGACTGCAAGGAGATCCAACCAGTCAATCTTAAGGGAAATCAACCCTGACTATTCATTGGAAGGACTGAAGCTGAAGATCCAATACTTTGGCCACCTGAGGTGAAGAGCCGACTCATTGGAAAAAAACCCGATGCTGGAAAAGATTGAAGGCAAAAAGATAAGGGGACGACAGAGGATGAGATGGTTGGATGGCATCACTGATTCAGTGGACGTGAGTTTGAGCAAACTCTGGGAGATGGTGAAGGACAGGGAAGACTGGTGTGCTGCAGTCCATGTGGTCACAAGGAGTCGGACATGACTTAGAGACTGAACAACCACCAGGCTCAATCCTTTGGGGGCACTTGATTCTGGAAACAGAGGAAAGTCAAGCATTGTAACTTCCTTTAAGAAATACATCTGATTTGTGATCCGTGATCATCATAATCCTTCAGTGCCCTCAGAGCTTGTAGTTAATTTTGCGTGTTGGGGTTGGGCTGGGCCCATGTGCACAACTCAGTGCTGGCAGTGGGAATTCCTGGCCCCTGGGGGGAATCCTATTCTAGAGTTTTCTGTCTAGAAGCCTAGTAATAGATCACTCTCATTTTGGTACCCAGCCAAGTGATGATGATGCCAACTCTCCTGCAGTGAGGACATACTGTGTGCCAAGGGCTCTACCCATATCTTCTCCACTAGCTCTTATTGAAACAGAGCAGAACCCTATGGTCCTTCCCCCATTTGCCCTCCATCTGCCTTTTGTCCGTAGAGAAACTTAAGCCAAAAAAATGAATTTACTCATCAGAGAAGTGTGAGAAGGCAGAAGTGAAGAAAAGCAGTGAAACAGGACAGAACAATAATAGTTTAGTCAGTAAGCAAAGTCAAGGACCTTCAGTTCCTTCTCAAGGGCTATAGATAATATTTTGAGCCATATCCTGTGAGCTGTCTTGTAGATACTGAAACCCCCATCAGGTAGAAGAAGCTAACTACACAATGACCAGAAGGTAGCCATGACATAAGCTGCCACAATTCCAAGAACTGGCCTCAGAGATACGGGAACAAATCGACCCTGGGACAGAAGATTAACTGTACTTAAAACAATCAAGATGACGCTGATCAGACCACCGCATGACCAATTTCAAGGTGACTATCAGAGCTGACTGCACTGTTTCTACTCTCTCCACCTATGAAAGCTCTTGTCCCCTGATTGTCAGGGGTCGGGGCGGGAGTTGGACCATTAGACAGGTGTCTACTCTCCTCCTCATCTCCTCCTGGGTTGCTGGCATCCAACATAAAGCTAACATTCTTTCCCACCAACTCGCTTCTTTCTTGGCTTTATTGGTGAGCCCTGGGACCTCCATTTTCAGTTACATTATGATCCCTTTGTAAGGGATGTTGTTAACTCTATCTATACAGATAAGAAAACAAAGGTCTGAATAAAAAAAAAAAAAAAAAAAAAAAAAAAACCCTCTTGGAGGCCACAGGGCTAATAACTGTGGGAGCAGGGCCCTCATACCAGCTGAAGGTGCTTCTCTTCATCTGCCTCAGTGACCCTCGGGGGGCCTGGTGAAGTGACGCCCTTGGTGCTAACGGGCCGCCACTCGGCGCTTTGCTCCATCCTCAGCTCCTCTGGCTCCTCGGGTGCTCTTGTCCACCTTTGGTCTCAATTCCCTGTAGCTTTCCTCAGTTTACTTCAGCCTCTCACCTGAAAGGAGCCAGTCAGTACTGGCTCACCTGCAAATACCTGGTCGAGGGGTAGCAGTTTGGGACCACAGGAGAATGAGAAAAACAGCAATAGGCAGGAAGTTCTAGGGACTGCCATGAGGAGCTTTCTCTTGCTTTTGGCTTCAGGGTGGGAACTGGCAGGTCTGTGCTGTGTCTAAGTGGCAGCAGGACAGGCTCCCCCCCCCCCCCCCCCCAGCCTCCAGCATACAGCATATTTATAGGGTCCTCCCAACTTGCCGTCTTCCCATCTGGGGAGACAGCATGGCTAGAAACATATCCTGGAGAGGCAGGTGCCCAGGGCTCCTGGTAAAGAGCACAGCCAGGGAGGAAGTGCCCCAAGGCTGCTGGGCGAGCCGGAAGTGGGAGCTGTTTCTAGCACAGAGGATGTGGCTCAAGACAAGGTATGAGAAACGAAAGTCAAGGAGGAAGTAGAAGTGGGATCCGTAGGTGCCTTGAGGACAAGGAAGTGGCTTTGTTGCCAAAGGTGGAAGGAGGAAACAGTCTCAGGCAGAGGGCTGAGGGGGTGTAGAGGCTGTTTTCTCTCTTGTGATGTCTGCTGGGGTGGGGGTGGCGTTGGAGCCTGCAGGCTGGACGTGTGCCTCAGGGAGTCTTGGTCAGTGCTCATAGAAACCGCCCTTGAGGGGAAATGTCACTTCTGAAGGCCACGGAATATCGGGTTCAGGAGGTTAAGTTGGCAGGCCTGGGCTTGTGTTTTAGTTCCTGGCCATGGGGGACCCTGGAGGGTGGGGTGGTGCTGGGCCCCTGGCAGCCACTCCAGGAAGGAAGCTCTAGCGGTTCATAATGTCTACCACCTGCCTGCACTGATGATACACTGGGATTTACAGGTATCAAATACTTTCTCTCTCACAAGAACCCCGTGAAGTGGGCAAATGCTATGACCCATACTTCACAGAGATAGCACAGCTGAGAGTCACAGTCTACTAGAGTTTATTTGGCAGCTTGATTTCAATCGGATTGCAGTGTTGCCAGAATCAGGATTCTTTCTGCCAAGTTGCTTGTGCACATACAGGTCTTGCCTAGAACATTCTCCTGCTGAATGTGAACAAGGAGCATAATCAGAGGCTGTTGTGGGGTCCAGGGTCCCTTTGAAAATCACATGAAAGCCAGTCTATAAGAGCACATAGGTCCTTCAATTTTAGGGGTTAAGGACCCTCTGTAGTGCTTCTCTAAGTGTCTAAATGTCCACAGACTCCATTCAGGAGCTCCTGAGATAAGGAAAAGGAAGCTGAAAGAAGTCAGAAAAGAAAGAACCCTCAGCGGAAACAGATTTAGAAGTTGAGTTGTCAGTACAGCATATACATTCTGAATTTGCTGCCTTTAACCACATAAGCTTAAATAAACACAGTTGTATTATCTCACATGATAAACATTCTTCTTGTTCATAATGTACATTTGAAAATGGACAACTTATTTGTATATTCTACAGGTAGATATTTTTTCCGACTATAAAAGCCAAAACACAAAATAACTTTTAATAATGTATAGGAAAGCTTCAATGAGAGCCTTACTTCCTTTTTTGACCTACTAAGGTTGTTCAAGTTCAAGGCAGTCCTCCACTCTTCTAAGAAGACATTTAGAGATGTCTTCCATGGAATCATCCATAATCACGTTGTTACAGTAATCTTAAAAAGACTTGCATCTCATTGGAATGTGGTTCTCTCTCTGTTTTACTGAATTGATTATTTTTTGAATAATATTTAAAATTGCTCAGGCACAGAGAATCTTGGGCTGTCAGAGATGAGAACTGTATGGGGAGACTGCAAAGTAAGAGGGTTTGGACTGGATGATCTCTGAGGCAAAGAGAGTCTAAACCAACAGTTTCAGGGCTACCAGCTGGGTTGGAGGCAAGGTTGGGATGAGAACCCTAGTGTCCCAGCATCTTCCGTGGCTCAGTTCTTTGCCATCCCACTGACCCACAGACACTCAACATCTATCTGTTAAATGTGTGGCCATGGACTTTTTTCTGATCACCTTTTCTTCTTCCTTCTGCTCCAAAGTCCTGGCAGGGAGGGGACCTTTGGTTGCGTGGGGAAGGCACAGAGGTTTTGCTAGCAAAGAGGACCCCCCCTTGCCACCCTACTCATGATGAAGGCCATAGCCATGGTCAGAGAAAGGTGTGCTGGTCCAGGACATGTGCGTGGGTCTTGCCTCTGTCTCCGGGGATGGGGCCAGAAATAATGGCCATCACCACTCCCAAGGACTCTGGAGCTTCTCTGGGGGGTGGTGGTGGTGTCCCAGGGAGGCAGAAGGTCCAGAGGCATGTAGGGCAGGGAGAGGAAAGGGCTCCCCAGTGTCCTGCAAAGTCGGCTTGATGTGTGAGGCCTCTGGGTGTGTTTGGGTCCATTTGAGGTGGTGGAGCAAGCTCAGCAGTTAATGTCTGCAGTGCCTGCGTGAGCACTCTTCAGACCAGGCCCTGTGGGAAGTTAGTTGTACAGGAGCAGAAGTCAGGGTCTCCGCTTTCAAGTTTCTAACCTCAGAGGTTGATGTGGTTAGGCACCAAATTTAGCCGCTTAACCTTCAGTGTATTTTCAGATATTTCCCCCTTTCAAGTGGATTAAAACTCGGCTTGAAATTCAGTTCATACAATCGTTATCCGGACAACCGTGGATAAGTGAGTTCCTTTAACTTGTTTGGAGCCTCAGTTTCCTTGCTGGCCAAAATTGAACTTCTTCCTGTCCTCAAGAAACTATTAGAAATAACCCACTGTAAAAGTTCAACTATAATTCAAATTAGAGGAGCCAAAAAAGAAAAAAACCACCACCTGGCTCCAATCAGATCCCAGAATGCTCTTGTCCAAAGAAAGAGTGTGTGTTTCAGGAGGAGAACCGGCCATCTTGGAGGCAGAGGGAAGGGGCTCGGAGTGAGGGGGGTGCAGGGCAGGCACCCCCTGCAAGGAGAGCCCCTCCCCAGCCTGGTACTGTCGTCTCCAGAGCTGACTGTGCCCTGTTATGGAAGCAAGTACATCTGACGTCAGGACACATTCAAATCAGGACAAATTCAATTCTCCCAGCCCTGGCTCTGAGCTCACCAAGCAAACTTCTGGTTACAATCTGGCTTCCTGTGTGATTTGCCTACAGGGAGCAAATGTTCGGCCATAGGAAGTAAGTGCTGGTGCCCTAGGTGGTCACATTTTAACGATAAATGAGTACTCGGGCACTCTCGCTTCTGTGCTTTGGTTTTCTGAGGGCTGGGGAGCATGAGTCAGCATGGCTCTCACACACAGCCTTGGAGCCCCAGTGCCGAGTCCTTCCACTAAACCAGGCCGCTCTCTTTCCCCCCAGCTGCAGCCTCTGCCCCTCCCCACTGACCACACAAGGTCTCAGAGCCAGTCGCTCCCAGGGGGATGGCTCTGGGCCATCACTCAGCCCCCATGGCTGCATCCCATTGGAGGTTCAGAGGAGGGACTGTGCCCACAACTTGAGTCCAGTTCAAATTAATAGAGCAAAAAAACCTGGCTCCAATCAGATCCCAGCATGATCTTGTCCAAGGAAAGAGTGTGTGTTTCACTCTTTTTGAGGCACTTGGTCTCAAAATGCTAATGGCGTGAATGAATGATATAATGCCTGGACTTAAATAGAAAGATAACAGAAGGCACAGCTTTCTCATGGGGGAGGGGATCCCTATTTGAAGTTGGTGGAAAGAGTATTGGGCAGGGGAATCTGGGCTCTAACCTGGTTCTCCCTGTGAGTCTCTGTGTGGTCGTGGGTTATTTATAAATGAAGCAGTTGGAGTAGGGACCTTGGCGTGATGAATGGGGAGGTAAAATAGCACAAGTTTTTCAGTTAATATTAATCTATAAATTCACTGCAGTTCATGGAACTTGAATCAGTTCAGTTCAGTCGCGCAGTTGTGTTTGACTCTTTGTGACCCCATGAACTGCAGCATGCCAGGCTTCCCTGTCCATCACCAACTCCTGGAGCTTACTCAAACTCATGTCTCTTGAGTTGGTGATGCCATCCAACCATCTCATCCTCTGTCGTGCCCTTTTCCTCCTGCCTTCAATCATTCCCAGCATCAAGGTCTTTTCCAATGAGTCAGTTCTTCCCATCAGGTGGCCAAAGTACTGGAGTTTCAGCTTCAGTATTAGTCCTTCCAATGAATATTCAGGACTGATTTCCTTTAAGATGGAACTAGAATAGAGAACCCTAAAATTCACCTGGGAGACTAAAGTACCAACTATACACAAGATAATTTGAATGGAAAAGAATGTCATGTAGGGCTTGCTCTCTAAACATTAAGACTTATTAAAAAGCTTAAAATAAAAGTATTGAGGCAAGAATAGAAAGTGAATTGGTTGAGCAGACCAGAACCTCAGAAATTGATCCATATGGAAAGTTGGTCGAGGACGGAGGTAGAATTACAAATTAGTGGGGAGAGTCTGGATTTGCGGTGGAACATTTGGTTATCCATATGGAAAAAAAATGTTAAATTAGATCTTTACCTCACAACGTACAAGGAGGTCAACTCAGGTAGATTAAAGACTTACAAGGAAAATGTGGAAACTTGGAAGAATATCTTCCAACACTGGGATGGAAAAGCATATTAAATGAGATGTGAGAAGCAAAAGCCATAAAGGAAAGATTTATAAATTTGATATTAAATTAAAATTACTGTGCACTAATGATAAAGACAGCTATATATTGGGAGAAGATATTTGTGACAAATATTATTAGAGTCTGGAGTCACCCACCACGGTTAGTCAACAGCAAACACCTATGAGCATTGTGAGGGCAAGTCCTGGACCCCGCTCAGCTTTAGACCTCATGCCTAACTTGAGTGAGTGAGAGTTAGTTGCTCAGTCATGTCCAACTCTTTGTGATCCCATGGACTGTAGCCTACCAGGCTTCTCTGTCCATGGAATTCTCCAGGCAGGAATAGTGGAGCAGGTAGCCATTCCCTTCTCTAGAGGTTCTTCCCAACGCAGGGATCAAATCCAGGTCTCCTGATGGCAGGTGGACTCCTTACCATCTGAGCCACCAGGGAAGCCCTATAGTATAGTATGCAACATAAATGATTGCTTATGTATGAATTGTCACCAAAAAACACTCAAATAGGGAAAGTTGACTATAACTGGAAGAACTGTTTGGGGTTTAGAGGAATGAAGGTATCTTAAAAGTCAGAGGGCTCTGCCTGCTAGATCACAAAGGTAGCTTAGAAGATCCTTAGATTCCATCATTCCAGGTTCAAGTGAAACACTACATGTTGCCTCAGTAGGGTTGCTTATTTTCATCGAAGAAATTTATTTTACTTTTAATTAAAAAAATAAAAAATTATATATATATATATGGTGTACAATGGGCTTCCCAGGTGGCACTAGTGGTAAAGAACTCTCCTGCCAATGCAGGAGACATGAGAGATGCAGTTCGATCCCTGGGTCTGGAAGATCCCCTGGAGGAGGGAATGGCAACCCACTCCAGTATTCTTGCCTGGACAGTCCTATGGACAGAGGAGCCTGGCGGGCTGCAGTCCATGTAGTCGCAGAGTCAGACACAACTGAAGTAACTGAACATGCAACCGCACACAGATTTAGTGACATGATTACTATAGTCAAGCTAATTAACGTAGCCTCTTCCTGTAGTTGCCTTATTTCTTTGGTGATGAGAGCCCCTGAAATCTATCGTCTTAGCAGACTTTCAGTATTCAGTAGAGTATTACCAGCTGTAGTCATCATGCTGTACCTCAGCTTGCTGGACATTCATCTTATATATCTGCAGCTTTGTCCCCTTGGACAAATAATTCCCCATTCCTCCCACTTCCCTTCCCACCCTAGTAACCACTCTTCTGCTCCCTGCTTCTCTCTATTTGATTTTTAAAAACTGAAGTATAGTTGATTTACAATATTGTGTTAGTTTCAAGTGTATAGCAAAGTATAGCAAATATATTCTTTATTTTCTTTTTAAAAAACTTATTTATTTTTAATTGAAGGATAACTGGTTTACAGTCTTTTTTAAAATTCTATTCCATCAGAGGTTATTACAAGATATTGAATACAGTTCCTTATGCTATACAATAAATCCTTGTTGTTTATTTTATATATAGTAATGTGTATCTGTTAATCCCATGTTGTTTCAATTGCTAAGTCATGTTCGACTCTTTCGTGACCCCACAGACTGTAGCCTGCCAGGCTTCTTTGTCCATGCGAGTCTCCAGGCAAGAATACTGGAGTGGGTTGCCATTTACTTCTTCAGGGAATGTTCCCGACTCAGGGATTAAACCCATGTCTCCAGCATTGGCAGGTGGATTCCTTACCACTGTGCCGCCAGGGAAGCCCGTACTCCTTGGTTTATCACTCCCTACTTTGGTAACCATAAATTTGTTTTCTACGCCTGTCAATTTGTTTCAGCTCTATAAATAAGTTCATTTGTATTGATTCTACATATAAGTGGTATCTGTATTTGATTTTTTAAAGATTTCACATATAAGTGAGATTATACACTTTTATTGATTTTCTGTTTGGTTTATTTCATTTAGCATCATGTCCTCCAGATTCATCCATGTTGTTGTAAATGTCAGGATCTCCTTTTTTTTTTTTTTTAAATACTGAAATATATATATATGTATATTTAATATATTCCTTTTCTTTATCTAGTCATTCTTGGGAGACACTTGTTAACCATGGGTACAACCACAACCTCTCTGATGTGTGGCTGTTGATAATTGCTATAAAGTAATGCTCATCAAAATGCCATCTGCATCCTTTTCCTAAAAATGAAAAAAAAAAAAAAAGCCAAAAAAAAACTCTTTATACTTTCACGCAAGTTTTAAAATTAGGCAGGAATGAGTGGCCCTGTTAGGCTGAGCTGAGACCCTGGGCTTTAAGTGCAAGTGGCTGTGGCCGGAGGGTAGCTGATCATTATAGAAACGAGAGATGGGTTAGTTTTGTAAGGAGAGATTGCGTGTGTGACATAAGTGAAGAGAGAACAATAGCTTCCCTCTTCAGACTAAATTATTTGATTTTGCCTGAAGCCTGTGGCACCGTCAATGAGCCCAGAGCCATCTCATTTCTGGTCCACCAGAATCTAGTAGGCAGGGTCTCAACTGAGTGCAGAAGCACCAGGAGACCCTCTAATGAAAGCACCCCACTTCTGTGCAGAAGAAGGAGGGGGACAATCATGACCTTAGCAGCTGAGATCCAGGTAGACGATTCCCAAGTGCTGATGGCTTCTGAGATGCCTTTGCTTGGCCTCCAAATAATGACTGAGAATGTGTTTAATTTAAAGCAGAAAATTTGAAAATAGTGCCTAATTTGTTTAGTATGGAAGAGTGTGATTTTTTTTTTTAAATAATATGGACTTTAGGTAAATTTAGATTTCCTCTGAGTCATGAGGACTAGTGAAAGTTTTCATGTGCATTTATTGAGCACATAGTAATAACAGTGCACGAGCTGGATAATAAGGCAACGTGGCTGCAGACTGCCTTTTTCTTTCAGTTCACTGAAAGTTGAGTCCTTTTTTTTTTCATAACGTCTGTCTTGCTGAACAATGAAATTGGTTCTAAATTGAAATTAGAATGTCTAACTGTTCAGCCCAAGCGTATAAGAAAAATTACATTGGTAGGACACTTACTTCCTCTTGAAATGCTTTTGGGAAAATAGTTTCTTTAAATTGGCCTTGCAGAGTCTTTGAGAATATCCTCAGTCCTGCAGAAAGCTTTATGTAAGAATGCCACAAATCTTTCCCTAGCTTTCATTCTCACCAGTGGCGAGAGTGATATACTGTAGAATATGAGAATAATTTAGTGCTTAGTGTTTCATTTTAAAATACTTTGTGTAAAATATTTCTTTCATGTTGGCTGACCTCCCATTTAAAAAACAACCCACTCCTGGGAGAAATGGTTTAGTAGGATTTTGACTCTTGACTACCTTGAGGGGAATTTTTCTCTGTGAATGTCACATGGCAGGTCACTGTCAAGTGGTGGGTGGCAATTGGTAGAATAAGGGGTGGTGCTGGCTTCTCTGTCTGGAAAGCCCATTTACAATATTTACAAGGTGCCCAGTGCTGCCAGGCTGGGGTGGGCAGGTAGCCAGTGCCCCTACCCCCGCCCACCACAGGCCCAGCGCACATTTGCATGACTGCTTTAAATAGTAGAATCAATGTCAAATCTGCGGAGAAGTCACAATGTGTGACCGGAATGAAAAGTTGGGTTAAAAATTCAGAACCATGTCTTTAGTTCATTCTTTGACCTTAGCAGTTAACATTAATTTCTTTCCTAAGTAGGTGATTTGAATGCAGCTTATCGAAGGACTTTTTTTTTTTTTTAGTCTCTGTGGTTCCTTTTATATAGCTTTTTTCTTTCTCCCCTCCCCCCGACTAGGTGCTTAAAGAGGCACGACTTTGAGAAAATACTCATCTCTCTAGGATTCATTTCTGCTGAAGTCATCAGAAAAGGCATTCAGGAAGGTGGCAGGAATTCAGTAGCCAGCATAAGGGGACTGGCTGGAATGGAGGCAGAGCTTCCGTTTCCTGGTCTGACACCGCGGCCTGACTGCTGCAGGGTGCATCTGCGGTGTTTCATTACGGTTTTGAGGACTTGAACCAGAAGGGCATCGTCTGTCTTTGCTGGCATCCAAACTGGTGATGAGGTAGCCAGAGAGGGGCTCCCACTACCCGTGCTTCTGGGTTTGGGTGCTGCTGCCTGGCTTTGGAACTGTTCTCGGGGTCTACCCTGACCTTCTCCTTGGCCCCTTCCCACGGTTTATTTATTTTGAACCCTTTAAGGGTCTCTTCTTTCTAGCAACCCTGCCTCCCCCCCCGCCCCGCCCCCCTTCCATGGACTCCACGCTTCTCTTCACTGTCCTTGCTCAATGTGGATACCGTCTCCTTCATTGGCTCCTTGGTGAAGACAGACGTCTTAAGGAGCTCCGCCCTCCACATTTCTCCTCCCGGATTTCATCCACGAGTCTGTTTCAGCTTTTATATCTGTGCAATACTGCTCTCCCCCTCCATTCTGACTGTCAGCCTCGCGTGTCTATTTCCCGCTAGACCTCCCCACCTGGACACCCTGTTAGCCCTGACACTGAATTTCCCTTCCCTTCTTCCCTGTAGCGCAGCCTCCCCATCCAGCCTGCATTTCATAACATGCCAATTCCTAGGGAAGCTCCCTTTTCCCTTTCTCCCACCTCCGCTCTCCTTGTGTCCTCGTCATCTCCCTGGTACAGCCTAAGCCCTTTGCAGGGGCTTCAGAGCTGGTTCCCAGACTTGCATTTCAACCCTCTGACCTACCCTGACTACTGCAACTCTTACCTGCTCAGTCGGCTCAGTAGGCTCCGTCGCATCCCATGGACTGTAGCCCACCAGACTCCTCCGTCTATGGGATTTCCCAAGCAAGAATATGGGAGTGGTTTGCCATTTCCTCCTCCAGAGGATCTTCTAGACCTAGGGATGGAACCCATGTCTCCTGCATTGGCAGGCAGATTCTTTATCACTGAGCCACCTGGGAGCCCTCCTTTAGGTTACTCACTTTCAATGCTGCCAGCAGAAAAGTTGCATTCCACTTTGCATCTCCTTGCTTCTGCTGTTGTTCCCTGCTGTTGAATACTTTGAAAATAACATCCACTAATTGAGAAGGGTTCATTTCAAATACTCCCTCTAACTTCTTTAATTTTTAAATCTCTGGGGTGCTTTGCCTGTTGAACGTCATGTTTATCATCCTTACATTCTCAGGGGCCTCAGGGTCTGTATCTCTGTAGTGCCTATAAATTTGATAAATCCTTTCTAGAAACTTTGATGGTCTAGATGGTCTAGAAACTCACTTGGTCTTTGTTTTATCTCCCGAATTGCGTTTAAGCTCTTTTGTCTAGGTACCCCTTTGAGTTTTCTCTCAGACCTCCGCACGTAACATGGAAGTCCTCTGACTCTTTTACATCTGATGCAATAGCATCATTGCTTCTACATATGGAAACTCATCTCTTTTTCCTGCCCTTTTGCAAAACACTTTTAACTGTGAGATGGCATTATAGTTGAGAGAGCAATTCAGGGGCCATTGCTCTTCTGATCTTAATTTACATAGGGTCCACACGCTATTACAATAACACAGCCATAGGCTCACATCTATATTCAGTTCAGTTCAGTCACTCAGTTGTTTCTGACTCTTTGCCACCCCATGGACTGCAGCAAGCCAGACCTTTCTGTCCATCACCATCTCCGGGAGCTTGCTCAAACTCATGTCCATCAAGTTGGTGATGCCATCCAACCATCTCATCCTCTGTCATCTCCTTCTCCCCTGCCTTCAATCTTTCCCAGCATCAGGGTCTTTTCCAGTGAGTCAGTTCTTCACATCAGGTGGCCAAAGGATTGGAGTTTCAGCTTCAGTATCAGTCATTTCAATGAATATTCAGGACTGATTTCTTTTGGGATTGACTGGTTGGATCTCCTTGCCAGTATATGCCAAAAGGGCTCTCCTTCGAGATAGATGGAGTAATTCACAGCTTTTATGAGGTCTTCCCGAAAGAGCAACCTCCTCCCCTGCATGACTTCTTACCCTGTTCAGAACTCAGATAGGAAACTAAGCAGGAGGCCATGTGGGAGGGGATTTGGCTCTGCATAGCTGGGCAGAGAGCCTTTCAGGACTGATCTTGGTTTAGGCCAACGCAGCCATCCAGCCCGGGGTGGGTAAATACAGGTGGGGGCTGGTGCAGGTATGATTGCCAGAGGCAAGTCGACTTTGATGGATGGCGTTGACCCCAGGTGTGAAGAAGAACCCAAGGCAGCAGCAGAGAATTCATGTTCTTCTCAAACAGAGTGGAAAATAAAAGGGCGGAGCTGAACCAAGCTTGCCCAGTTATGCTTCCTAAACACCACCCAGAGAGGCATCTGTGTGCCTGGGCAGTGGGAGAAGCTTCTAGAAGAAAGCATAGGAGAGGGGAAGAGTGTTCTCTCCCTTAGGAGAATAGATGCCTAAGTATCAAGCTCATTCTCTTGGTCTCTGCTCAGATACCTTCAAGCCCTCAATTTTTGCACCCCAACTTTATTCTGCAAAAGGAAATAGCCTGCAAAACTCTGCTTTGTCTAATTCAATTTGTCTAAGTCAAAATTCAATACACTTGTCTTGAGGCTTTCCTTCTTCATCTGTGTTAAGTTGAAGACACTGCCAATCTTCAAAGACTTCCAGGACAAGTTCAACTGCCATAGCAATCACTGCAGGGGCCAGGACCACAGCCACAGCAGCAGCAGACCAATTCTGTGGGAGGCTTTCAACATGCTGCCTCATTCATTCTCAAGTAGCAGAAAATCTAACCCAAACTGACTCAAGAAAATGGGGAATTTATTGGGTCATGTAATCAAATAACTTCTTAGACCCAGTTCCCGCCCCCGCCCCCCCCCCCCCCCCCTCCCCGGCTTGCAAGATCGCCATAAGGGGTTGTTGTCTCTCTGTTGCTCTCCCTACATGGTCCGCGGTCCATTTTCAGGTCCCCAGTAGTCATAAGATTCTTCACAGGAGTGACAACCCACACCCTCTCTCCTCAACTTGAGGGGAAGAGCAAGCCAGCTTTCCCTGTGATCAAACACCAGCCTGGCTGTATCTGATTGGCCCTGAATGACCTGACCTGGGCCACATGCCCATCCATGAACCAGCCACTGTGGCCTGGACGATGGAATGCATTGATCAGTTGAGCTCCAAGCCCCGAGGGCTTGGTGACCGATTCACAAGAGAGAGGTTATTCCTCCAAAATGAACTGGAGGTGCTTTGTGAAGCGGAGCCTGGGGGCAGCAATAACCGTCTCCACATATTGCGGTCTTCTCAGACCCTAACCTATAGGTGGCTCATCATTAAAATGCAGATTCTCACTAGAAGGACTCATTAAAATGAAGATTCTCTTCCACAGACCTTGGGTTGAGCCTGAGAGTCAGTTTGTATCAAGTTCAAAGGTGTCGGCTGTGACCTCGACCACACCATGAGTTGAAAAGCATGATAGTAGCTAAGGTCATAGTGTAAGCAGGGGACAGAGCCATACTTGAGTCCTGGCCTCACTGTTTCCACAATTGGGTGGCTTCTGACACTGTCTCCATCTCTGTCAACACTGCCTGACCATGTGATGAAAATTCTCTTTTCCTCTGAGCCCCACCAGCATTTTCTATTTCTTGCATTGTGTTTAGGTTCCATATCTTACTCTAGTTGTTTGGGTAGGTGGTACAATGCATTACAAGTTGCTCTCTCTTTCCCCTTGAACTTCACCTAGAACCCTATGAAGACAGTCAGTTGACTGGACTGATGTTTTCCTGAGGTCAGAGTAGAGTCCCGTCCCTGTATGAGAATCCAGTGCTGAGAGCTGATTACTGTCTGGCCACAGGGAGACTGCCATGAAGACTGACCATTGGTGGAAAGATCTAGTCAACCCATCAGCAAGGATGTTTGAGCCCCTCCTTGTGTTCAGTCTCCACATGCTTCTCTTGGGCAGGACCCAGAAAAAGTAAAAGACACAAAGACATGGGCCCTGCCCACTTTGATCTATGCTGGGAGACCAGAATAACCCACTTGATGCTGTGGTGAACAACACAAGACAGCCTTGTAATTAAAGGCTTACTTGAAGGACTCAGAGTCATGTGGGATTGAGAGGCGGAAGAGATGCTGAAGAGTCAGAGTAGGCTAGAAAGACTTTGTGAGAAGGTGGGACCTCAATTCAGTGTTGAAAGCCAGCAGGATCTGGAGCAGGGCACAGGGCATTTTAGGCCAGGGAAACAAATAACTCACAATACTCACTTCTTCATGTAGAGACAGAACATCTCTGTAACCGTGTTTGCATTGGGCACTCTGACGGCACGGTAGGTAACTCCCATTGCTGCCAAAAGTGACTTGATATTTATTCAGACTTTAAATAAATTGGCCTATGACATCAGGCATAAGGAATCTCATTTGGACAAGGGCTAGACTTGAAGGGTCAAGTTCTTTTGCAACTTAAAAAAAATTCAGTGGCTAATTCGACAAATCAAAATTAAATTGAAAACTGAAAATTAATTCAATGTTTTAGCTCCATGAAATCTAAAAGCCTGGGAACCATATACCCTAAGATGCAGGGAGGAAAGGATAGTGGGGAAGAGAAGGGATGGGCAGTCACCTTGGTTAGGCATTGACTTGTTTGTTCATGCCCTCAGGAGGTATTATAGGCCTTACAGCCTACATTAAATTTTTTATTTAATTTGAGGCACTTCAGAATTTGAGCTTCCCAGGTGGTGCTAGTGGTAAAGAATCCACCTGTCAATGCAGGAGATGCAAGAGACTTGGGTTCCATCCCTGGGTTGATCCCCTGGAAGAGGGAATGACTACCCACTCCAGAATTCTTGCCTGGAAAACTCCACGGGCAGAGGAGCCAGGTGGGCTACAGTGTGTGGGGCCACAAAGAGTTAGACATAACTGAGCAACTGAACACATACATGGAATTTGAGGAGACTGGGGGAAAAATTATTCTCTGGGCTTGACAACCAAGGCTGTGTGTGTGCTGGCTTGGAGGAAGCTGGGACACTGACTTTAGGAACCCACTTCATGCTGCTTGGTCATGCTGCTTGGGTTGTCTGTCAGGGGAGGGGTCCTCAGGGCTAAAGGAGGAGTAAAGGGATGGAAAAAAATCTGGTACACCAGGGAATATTACTCAGCCATTAAAAAGAATTCATTTGAATCAGTTCTAATGAGATGGATGAAACTGGAGCCCATCATACAGAGTGAAGTAAGCCAGAAAGATAAAGACCAATACAGTATACTAACACATATATATGGAATTTAGAAAGATGGTAACGATAACCCTATATGCAAAACAGAAAAAGAGACATAGATGTACAGAACAGAATTTTGGACTCTGTGGGAGAAGGTGAGGGTGGGATGTATCGAGAGAACAGCATCAAAACATGTATATTATCTAGGGTGAAACAGATCACCAGCCCAGGCTGGATGCATGAGACAAGTGCTCCAGCCTGGTGTACTGGGAAGACCCAGAGGAATCGGGTGGAGAGGGAGGTGGGAGGGGGGATCGGGATGCAGAATACATGTAAATCCATAGCTGATTCATGTCAATGTATGACAAAAACCACTACAATATTGTAAAGTAATTAGCCTCCAACTAATAAAAATAAATGGGAAAAAAAAAAATAAAGAATCTGGAACCAAAACAAGTCCATCAGCTCTTAAGGACATTTCAACAGAAGAAGTGTGAAGAAAAGGAACACTAGAGGCATTCCTAGTACTTGTGGGTCCAACAGGAAATGTTGATGGGGCGTGGCATGTGGGCCAGAAGCTGTGCTGGGTCCAGCCTGGATTATTGAATAATGGTGCTTATTTCACCCACATAAGCAGTGTTTTAAAGACCAAATGAAATCGTGAAGTGGTCCAGAGTCACCCTACCTTCTGACTGTTCTTGGGGATCAGTGGTTGAGAAGGATACAGGTGAATGTGGAGAGTGAGATGTGTGTGTGCATGTGTGGAGAACAGTGGAAGGAATGACCAGGATGGAGGAGGGATGACGTTTCTACTGTGAAAGGAACCAAGGCAATGGCAGGAGTCAAAAAGGCTTTTGCCCCCTCCCAGTTTTGTTGAGAAATAATTGGCATACGTCATTGTATTAGGTTGAAGGCAAATGGCACGTTGGTTTGATTTATGTGAACTGTGAAATGATTACCATAAAAAGTTCAGCTGATATCCATCTTCTCCTAGAGATACAATGAGAAGAAAGAAGAAACTAAAAAATGGGGAAAAAATGTCTCCTTGTCATGAGGACTCTTAGGATTTGCTGTCTTAACTTTCCTGTGGATCATGCAGCTGTAGTCATTGCATTGTATGCTGCATCCCTAGGACTTATTTATCTTACTACTAGAAACTTGTACTTTTTTCTTTGGCTGTGCCATGCAGCTTGTGGGATTTTAGTTTCCTGACCAGGGATTGAACCTGGGCCCCTGGCAGTGGAAGTGTAGAGTTGTAACCACTGGACCACCTTTCTCCAGTTTCACCCTGGGTTTTGAAAATTCCACTTGGAGGGCTGATATAATTTGTGTTGCTGACCCAAACAAGATGCAGCTCACAGCAAGATTCCTCCCGGTCAGGTCAGTGTGAGTGGCGGCTGTGGCTCAGTGCAGAAAGGGTGGGGAGAGGTGGGTGGGTTTTAAGTCCCCCAACTCTTGCAGGCCTGGGTTGGAATGCTGACATCAGTTGAAACTCAGGACTCTGTTATGCCAACTTCTGGAAGCAGATCTGGTCACAGGCCGGCCCTGGAGCAGAGCTGACAGGCCTGCGGGGTGTGGGGCCCAGGGTGCTCTGCCGTCTGCTTTCAGCTGCGCGTTGGTGTGAGCATGAGCACGGATTCACATCCTTTCTCCCTTCACCATGAACTCTAGTGATGGGGTGAGCAAGGTGATCATCCTCATGGCAGTATGAAATGTGTCATAAATACAAAACGAACCAAGGACACCACAGGTGCAGACAGGTAGATAAACAGCACGTCAGTCTTCAGCCCGACCGGGCACCCAGCTCTCACCAGGAGCAACAACAAATCCAATTCTGCAGAAAGGAGGCAATTCTTCGTCTCCTATTGCATCCACCGGCTTGCATGTCACTTGAAAATGCCTTCGTTCCCTCTGTTGGAAATTAGGATTTTCAAGCAAGACACTAAAATTTGAAAAGCAAATAAATATTGCAGCCATGGGGCTAGGATCCCTGGGATTTCCAGAAATAATATGGATGGGAGGGAGGTCACGATGGGGAACACGATGTACACCATGGCTGATGTATGGCAAAAACCACCAGAATATTGTAAAGTAATTAGCTTCCAATTAAAGTAAAATAAAAAAAGAAATAATATAGAAACCAGACAGAAAATGCAAGGGATTTTCCTGTGGTGTACCCCAGTACTTGATTTTTAAGTTAACTATGCAATTAATATTCAATGTTATTTAACACCAGGAAAATTGACTTTGCTTGTTAGAGCATAGACCATGGGAGGGGGGTGGAGGTTAGAGTCATTCACAGATTTTAAACAGAATTACATCTGCCTGCTTGTATCGACAAGGAAGGTAACAGCAACAAAAAATCTACCTGTGGAAAAGTCCCGGGGAATCCAGTGAGATCCTAAATAAGTCCTGTGTGTGTGTGTGCAAGTGTGTGTTAGTCACTCAATCGTCGCCGACTCTGCGACCCCATAGACTGTAGCTCACCAGACACCCCTCCGTCCATGGATTCTCCAGGCGAGAATACTGGAGTGGGTTGCCATTTCCTTCTCTGGGGGATCTTCCCAACCCAGGGATCGAGGCTGGATCTCCTGCATTGCAGGCAGGTTCTTTATCATCTGAGCCACCAGGGAAGCCCAGTCCAGTAATAAAAGACAAATATTTCTATTCGGTAAAAGCCAAGAGTGGGTAGATACCAGGTAGGCTGCACCTGCTTTTCTTATCTAACCTTTTAAGAATGCTCTCACTAGTTTCCTGTTTATGCACACCCCCAGCTGACGAAGGAGCTTGTTCCTGTGGGAAGATTCTGTTTGCAGCCCCTTCTCCAGCTCCCTGAACACAAGGCTCTGACGTTCCCTTTTTTTTTTCACATGATGGATTTACCCGCCCTGGGGAAGAAGGTCACGGAAACCTGGCTTGGGATGTATGATTGTGCTTGTTTTCAGTTACTGATTTAATACAATTAAATATATCAATGAAACCCTAGTCATTTCTCGACAGTACTTTTTGCAAGGGCTGTGTGCGCGCACACACACGTTCAGGAAAGTTAGTAAAGAAAAGAGAAGCTTGAGAACGTTCGGCTACGCAGGGAGCTGCAAGGCGGGCTGAGCATCCGCCGCCTCGTCCCACTCCCGGCATCCGGGCTGGGAATCTAACAGCAGCAGCAGCCGCCTGCCTGCAGGGGCCCGGCGCCCGAGCGGGGTAGGCAGAGCCCCGCGCCGCGGGCGGGACCGGGGCTTTGGTGGGAGATAGAACCGCGGGTAGGGAGGGCGCGCAGGTGCTGCGGGCGCGGGGGTGGGTGCAGCCTGCAGACGGGCGCCGCTGCCGCCGCCCCGCCCCCGGCCCCCGGTCCCCCGCACCCCATCCCCGGCGTCCTGCGCCCCTGCGCTGCCACCTAGATTCCCCCAACCCCGCCAGAAGAGCGGGGCGGAGCACCTCCGCCAACCGGGCAGGTGACGCTGGTGACCCTGGGCTAAGCCCTTTATGGGTCCCTCGGCGCCCGCCCCAAAGGGCCCAGAGGGACTGAATTCCCGGATACCTCGCTGTCCTCCTCGGGTATCCAGTTTCCTCTCTGGGGGGACCGGGAGGCCAGTGTCCCCGTGCTCGTGGTCAGCGAGGCTGCCACTGGGCCTGGCCAGCGACCTGCAGTCCTTCCAGGCAGCCAGGTGCGCCCTCTGCCTGATTCCCCAGCGTGTCTGAGGAAGTCCGCAGGGCGTCTCCTGTGATACAGGTTTTCAAGGGCCTTCATGGTCACCTTGCTCATCTCAAAATAAGTGACCAAATAGCCCACGATCCAGGGCACAGCCTGGGCTGACAGCCCTGAGCTGGGGTTGGTGAACCGCGTGGTTGAAGCTTTCTCCAGGAAGCCTAAAGTTCTGCCAGAGTCCACTGGTGTTGGAAGAACAGGGAATCTCAAAGATCTGCTACTTCACTGACAAAACTAGCTTTCTCTGTGCGCCCTTCCCCCTCTTTGCTTTTGTTGTGAGTGAGGGTACAGATCCCCGGGAGTGGGGGGTGGGTGCTGGTGGAAGGGGCACCCCAGAGATGGGGCTGCAGACTCCAGCGCTCTAGGAGCCTTTGAAGGGCTTCTGGGGGAGCTGGGCGGTTGAGTTTCAGAGACCAGACTGCTTTCATTTTTTTTTGGTTGCCTTCATCAAGATACCTCATTCTTTGACATTTCCTGCCCAGAAACCTTTGAACCCTATTCTTTTTTGCTGATTGTGTGCTGTGCTCTGGGAAAGTTTTTTCTTTTTTTCCAAGTCTCTTCTGTTTCTGAGCGCTGGGCGGAAGAGACCAGGGGAAGGGGGATGAAGTGGATGGTGGTCCCATTCTACCCTAGATCAGAGACTCTGATATGGGGAGGGGCGCCAGGCCCAGAGTGACCCTCAAGATGTCAAGATTCCATCCCCGGGCCATGGTTCTGGGCAGGAAGAACCTGACCTAGTTTTAAAGAACTCAGGAAAAATATCCTGTGTCCTCCTAAGCCCACCACTGTTGTCTGAATACTTGTTAGTCAGTTGCCCTCTGACTTTGAGCTCCAAGCCGGTCTTTGTGAGTAAGCCTCTCACCGCCCTGGCCAAGGCCCCTGAAGGGGGCCTTCTGTGGAGCTCTGTCAATTAGGCCTCATTTAGTATCTGGGTCAAGATGGAAAAAAAAACTTTTTCTGTTGAAGGGTTTCTCACATGTCTTATGTGAAGACAGGGTTTTTGGTGTTCAGTAAGAATGATAAACTGGTGCTGGTGATCAGACTGAGGGAAGTTTCTACCCTGATTAGGGTGCTCCTAGCTCCCTGACTTTCCATGGACGCATCTGCTTTGATCCTGGGTGGGTCCGCTCCAGGTCTGTCCTGGTGGCCTGTCTTTGTGTGTTTCCAGCCTGGAGGTGGTGGCACGGCTGAGCCTTTCCTGAGTCTATGTGAATGCGGTTTCACTGGGGGACAGTTGACTCCATGCTTAGCTCCCTTGGGGTGACTTCCAGCCTTGGAATTCCAGTGACAGTTTCACTGGGGGACAGTTGACTCCATGCTTAGCTCCCTTGGGGTGACTTCCAGCCTTGGAATTCCAGTGACAGTTTCACTGGGGGACAGTTGACTCCATGCTTAGCTCCCCCTGGGTGACTTCCAGCCTTGGAATTGGTGGAGGCAAGGTGAGGGGTAGCTGCACCCAGAACCCCATCAGTGGCTCCTCTTTTGTGTGCTTTGGCCTGATTCTGCTTGGCCTCCACTGGCCAGATGTGTCTTGGAAGGTGGTGCTGGGCTCTTGGGGGCCTTACCTGCAAATGGCCCTAAAAAGACATAAGAGTCATTGCCTTCTGTGGTCCTGGTGGAGGAAGCAGCCTTCTTCCCCCTGCTATAGCCTGATTACTCAGTACCATAATTTGTTACCATTCCAGGCATCCTGAGGTTGGGCACCGTGGAGCGCCATATTGAATGGAAGAAAGATGGAATGCCCTTGGTGCGTGACAGCTGATGTGTGGGTATGGTTGGGTGCTGCTGCCTTAGAAAGGGTTGCAGCTTTTGACAGATTGTTTAAAATTTGTCTAGTGACTGTTATGCTTCTCAAAATCCTCTTCCATTAAAACTCTTGTTTTCATCTCAGCATCCAAAGATGTCTGGTGCCAGTTCTTGAACATCTGTGTTCAGGAGTGTGCACTCAGGAGCTGGGTAGTCTGGGTTGGAATTCACTCCTTGCCAGTTGTGAGTTGTGTGACTTCAATGTCTCTGTGTCTTGGTTTCCTCAGTTGGCAATTGGGGATAATAATAGTGTCAGCTTCTTTGTAGGGTTGTTGTGAAGATCAAATGAGTTAGCATAAGTGAAAGGCTTGGAATCAAGTCTGTGGACTTGGCAGACAGCTTAGCTATTATTTTACTCTTGTGTTGTTTGGCTAAATCATTGATCTTAACCCAGCTCTTGGTGTGTGATTCGGAATTTTCTTGTTTAAACAGAGAGAGAATGAGAGAGGGGGAAAAATATAATTGACCTATTTCTGTTTTAGACCAAGTGGAAACCATTAGCTAATATATTTTCCTGAGTTCTCAGTTACTTAGTGGATTCGTATTGGAATAGCTGGGCTAACTTCTTGTGAGTTTCTAGGTCTTCAGACAGTTTGGAATGGTGAGCTTGAGGACAGTCCTGAAGGAACTGAATCTGAACACTGGTAAACTGCTAACCCTGGCCAGGACTCCATGGATGAGGACCTATTCCAGCAGGTGTTGGTCTGGACATGATCAGAGGTACGTCCAAGTTTGTAGAAAATGCAGTTTCAGGAGATTATTGGTCATGATACCCCTAGGTCTTATGAATGTGAAAAATGAGAAAGTGTGGTGGTTGTGTCAGTTTGGTGACTCAGTACCAGTATCTGAAAGTAGCACACCTTGTTAAGGGGAAATTTCTGGACTACACCAGAGGCTAGGCAAAGGCTCACTGTCTGTTCCTGAGCAGCGTGAAGGCTGGGCAGCAAGTCAGGCTGGGGCATGTCCAGCACACGTGGGAGCCCCATGCGGCTGCCCCTGTTCTCCCGTGGAATCCCCTCCCTGGCTGGATGCATCCTTGGGTGTCATTCCTGCCGGTGTGTTCCTACTTGAAGTCTTTCTCCTCCAGGAAGCCCCTCTGGCAATGATTCTGAACTAAGAGCTCTGGAGAGTCGGCTTGGGGGCCTGCATTTTTAGTACCTGGATGAGTCGCTGGAGCAGGTGCTGACTCAGGGTAGAAGCCCCTGTTGGAACCACGTACATAATGAGCCGTAACTCCAAGCAGTTGCACGACAGACTCAGTAAGACAAAGGGGCTTGAGTTGTTTTTGTAGAAATGGAAACAAGCTTGCCCTGAGTCATTCATACCCTTGCCAAACTGCTTTTGTTAGCAATCATTCACGTTTCCTAGATCATCTTTTACTTGTGGGCTTTTCTCAAGCACATCTGCCTCCATGTGGTCTGGGCAGTGATCAAAATTATGACCTGGTGCCTCCTCACTAACTCTCTGCCAGGTGGTAAATTCAGAAAGATGCCCGGTGGAAATGTCACAAGGCTTAAGAAGGTTCTTAATGATGATACAGAAGAGAAAAGGTTAAAAATGGCTGCTATGTATTATTTATTTTTTTGAAGTACAGTTGATTTACAATTTTGTGTTCATTTCAGGTATGCAGCAAAGTTATTCAGTTACATGCTCCTGCTTGGTTGCTCAGTTCTGTTGGACTCTTTGCAACACTTTGGACTGTAGCCCACCAAGCTCCTTTGTCCAAGGGATTTCCCAAGCAAGAATACTGGGTTTCCTCCTCCAGGGAATCTTCCCAACCCCAGGGATTGAACCAGCATCTCCTGCATTGCAGGTGGATTCTTCACCCTCTGAGCCATCAGGGAAGCCCATATGTGTGTGTGTGTGTGTGTGTGTGTGTATTCCTTTTCAGCTTCTTTTGCATTATAGGTTAGCACAAGCTATATAGTTCCCTGTGATATGCAGTAGGTCCTTATTGTTTGTCTCTTTTATATATAGTAGTGTGTATTTGTTAAGTTGAGTCACTCAGTCCAACTCTTTGTGACCTCGTGGACTGCAGCACACCAGGCTTCCCTGTCCATCACCAGCTCTTAGAGCTTGCTCAAACTCATGTCCATCCAGTTGGTGATGCCATCCAACCATCTCATCCTCTGTCATCCCCTTCTCCTCCCACCTTCAATCTTTCCCAGCATCAGGGTCTTTTCCAA
This sequence comes from Dama dama, assembly GCF_033118175.1. NCBI lineage: Eukaryota > Metazoa > Chordata > Mammalia > Artiodactyla > Cervidae > Dama > Dama dama. Next base: position 17,704,505 of record NC_083691.1, on the reverse strand, counting down.
TGATTCAGTTCTTTGCATCAGGTGGCCAAAGTACTGGAGTTTCAGCTTTAGCCTCAGTCCTTCCAATGAATATTCAGGACTGACCTCCTTTAGGATGGACTGGTTGGATCTCCTTGCAGTCTGAGGGCTGTCTTTGTTAATGGCTGCTATTTATTGTACAGCAACTATACACATGTACTTGGCAAGGGCTGACCTCCCCTATCTGCAATCTTTATAAGTAGATGTCTGCCTGTCTGGACAGATAAGGACAATGAAGCTTAGAGAGGATGTGCTTTTCTTGTGGCAGACTTCTGAGTAAGAGGAAATGCTGCTGACACGCCATTAGGAGGTTGGCTTTACCCAGGGAGGGGCAATGGCGAGTGCTGCTCTCCAGCGACTCTTGCACGTCTTGAGCTCCTCTTTGTGGCTGGTGTCTTGAACCTACCAGGATCTGGGGGGTGAGATCCAGACAGTGAGTCCCTGGCAATGGACCACATGAGCACTCAAGTCATGGGCACCTTGATCATGGTGAGGTCGATTGATACGTGAGTTGTCAGTTTTCATTGCTGTTCTGCCTGTGACTCCTAGTCTGGAAAGCTCAGGGCAGGTGTAGCACAGCCAGGTACGTGCATGCTAAGTCGCTTCAGTCATGTCCAACTTGTGTGGCCCTCTGGACTGTAGCCCATCCGGCTCCTCTGTCCACGAGATTCTCCAGGAAAGAAGACTGGAGTAGGTTGCCATTTCCTACTCCAGGAGATCTTCCCGACCCAGGGATCGAACCCACATCTTTGATGTCTCCTGCATTGGCCATCAGTTCTTTACCATTAGTGCCACCTGAGGAACCCAGCACAGTGAGGTGGGGAATTCAGTTCTTGGCAGAACTCAGGATGTGAGCAACAAACACCAGCTCAGAGCAAGTTTCTGTTCTATGTTGCCCTGAGATTAAATAAAGGTTCTAGAGTTTGAAGAAGGGCAGAAAAGATCTGAGGTGTTGCCCAGGGCTCTGCCTTTTCCCACAAACCCCTCTCCAGTGCTGAGTCCTTGGTTGGAGCGCGTGGTGGTGGGGGTCCCTATGGAAACCTCAGATGTGTTTGAGAACTCCCAGAGGAGAGACTTGTCATCCTCGTCATCCCTGAAATGCCCTCAGTAGGACCTGGGGAAGCCGCCTTAACCCAGACTCTCTCTGGTCCCATCAGGTGTAATAGTTTTATCATGTTTTTGGGTGGACAGGCACCCTCGCCAAGCCCTGCCCCCCGTCTTGAGCCTGTAGGACAAGCAACAGGCCAGAATGTTGACTTCAGGGCCCAGGGAAGCCTCGGGGCCACTGAACCTGAAGAGGCCCCACAACTGGGACATGGAGGAAGAAGGGTGACCTCCTTGAACCTGCTTGAGCTGACACCAGGAGACCGGATGGGAGGGACTCTTTTGTGGATGCCCAGGTGTATCCACTGGTGGATGGTGGTGCCCAGGCTCAGAGGCACTCATGCCCTTATCCACCTCATCATCACTGCAGGGCTTTGATGTGAGCCTGTGAAGGAAGAGATGAGACTCTGAAATTAAATTTGGTCATAAAGAGAAACACACTGTATTTCTTAAGCCTTCAAGCCTGCAGGCCAAGAGTTGCAGCCATCGTCCCAGTGAACCAGTGATGACTCTGCGGTCAGATGATGCTGGCAAGGAGAGCGCTCGGCTGTGTTCAGATTTCAGGCCCATCTTAGTGAGAGCACTTCAAGGTCATGGGGTGAGGGGTCACAGCTGGTAGGAAGCCTGGTGTTTCAGTTCTGACCTTGACCTTTGCTCAGTGCATGACCTCAGCCATTGATTCACCTCTCTGGACCCTCAATTTTTTATTTATAAACTAATATTGGGTTAAATTATCTCTGATGTCCCTTAGTGGTCCAGTGTTGTGAGACCAGAAAAGAAGACTCAGATCCTAAATTCATTTCAAATGGGGAAAGGAAAAAACCACCTGAGTTCCTTATTACTCCCTGACTTCTGTTATCAAGCAGTTCACCATCTTTTCATTTTTATCCTATTTTATGCTCACTTTTTATGTAGCCTTGTAAGCAGCCACTTAAAATTATGTGGACAAGGTTGACTTGGTCCCATTCTGTCCCTTGGCTCACTGGTGACATTTCTCCTAGGTGACTGCCTAGGAATTCCAGATGTTTGCCTTGTTCCTTGGTTCTCCAGTAGCCTTCATTTGGTCTTAAAATAGGCACATGCTTTATCATGTGCTGACCTACTAATGTGAAGAAATCCCCAATGTCAGTGATTTAAAAGGGAGCCCCAGGAAGATCACTGTGTTCTTGACCCTGATGACAGCAATTAAGTCTGTAGCCTTCCTCATTTGGATGTCTGTCCTTGGATGTGAGTTTTAAAAGAACCATGGAACCAGCGAGACCAAAACAGAGTGTCTTCGGTACATGTTATTCCCCAAAGAGGAATATCTAAATCAGAAAATGTATGAATTCTAACATTTCATATTTTAACTAATGATGTAATTGTGGAATAGTATATTTATTTAGTTCCAATGAACGACTGAATAAAGATGAAGAGAAATAGTTAAACCTGTATATGGTGGGCATCTTTCTATGCATGTCCTACAGATAATAATCCATAGTTCAATGATACAAAAAGTGACTTTGTAGAAACAAGAGTCCTTTTTCTTCTGTCTGGAGGCAGTGTTAGGTGCCCATCTTCATGTTTCTTTGGCACCCTCAAGTCACCTCTTATAAAGCATTTCTCACCCTTTCCTGTGATTTCTGTTAATGAGTCTTCTTTCCACACTGGACTGTGACCTTTAAGAGAGCAATTGTATGATTTATTATTTTCTACAGAGGAGCCTGGTGGGCTGCAGTCCATGGGCTGCACAAAGAGTCAGACATGACTGAGCATGCTTGCATCAGTACCTGACAACTGTTGAGTGGCTGAAAGGGTGAGTGGATGGGTGATGGGTGAGGAGCAGAGATCGTGAGCAGAAATGTGTCACTGTTATTTGGACAATGAATGAATATCAACTGATAACGTGAAATTAAAATGATGCAAGTGAGCTGTTTGACCAAATAAAAGCCATCCCTAGAATATAAGTGCGGCAAGTAGCTAGAATCCCTGATTTCATGCAAGTTTTAAAGACAGTGAAGAAAATTCATCATGTAAACAACCCACTTGTCCATGAACACTAAGGCATATTTGTCAGTTACCAAGTTGATCCGTGAAATGATTTTGGAAGTCAAGGTTGGTTCATATAAAATAGGTGACCAATCATAAAGAGGATGTCTAATTTGAAACTCTGTTACGCTTGTTTCCAAAATATAAAGCTCATTATATTATATATTTAATAATTATATGTAGCTTAATTATACCTTAGAATCACCTGGGAAGGTTAAAAAAATCTTGGTTTTCAGGCTGTGCCCCAGACATTGTCTCATACTCCCTGAGGGTGGAGTCCGGCATCCATAGGACTTAAAGCTTCCCAGGTGGTTCTAGTGGGCAGCGTCATGTCTTACCTGGACCACAACACGTATGGGGACATTGGACTATAAATTGGAAGTAGAAGCTGGCCCCCATAGAGCAAGAACTTGGTTCAGAGCTTAACAGTGGATACTTTGAAAAAGTAGCTTCAGTGAATAATAATTTTAAAACTTAGGCACACTAAAAATAGAGTGGAAACACTCTCTAAATCAATTTTATTGTTTTAAATTCATTGTTAACTCTTGCGTGCATGCTCAGTCATGTCTGACTCTTTGCATCCCCATGGACTGTAGTCCACCAGGCTCCTCTGTCCATGGGATTATCCCAGCAAGAATACTGGAGTGGATTGCCATTTTCTCCTCCAGGGGATCTTCCCGACCCAGGGATCAAACCTGCCTCTCCTGCCACTCCTGCATTGACAGGCAGATTTCTTTATCCCTGAGCCACCTGGGATGTCCATCATTGTTAATTAAAACTATTGTTTTATACCCAGCATAATTGGATTTCATGCCCTAGATGGAGCTTTCTCTGTGCTTGGAAGGGTGAAGACGTTTCTAGTGCAGTGTTGATGTGGGTATGAGAGGGCAGGGGTTTCCTGGCCAAGCTGCCACTCACTCTGGAAGCCACCATCTCAAATGCCACAGGTGCAGCAGGGCCAAGTCTTTTAATACCACTTCCACTCCGGGGAATTAAATTCATCCCAGTGAAAAGGGATTCATAAATCCTGGCCCTGCCTTCCAAATGGCAGCCTGATTCCACCAGGGTGATAAATTGCTCCTATCAAAACAGACAGCAAGTCTCCCTGGGAAATAAAGGGTTCCAACACACCAAGTGGAACATCTTTAGCGCTTACGAACCAGGGACTCGTGATGAAAAATCAAGTCTTGGGAAATCAGTGACTGTGTGTGTGTGCTTGAACTTCTTTTAACCTCTCTTATAAACTGTTGGAGATATGGAAGAACAGATGAAAAGGCTAATGTGATTAACTTTATTAAAAAAAATTTTTTTAATTGGAGTATAGTTGATTTGCAATGTTGTGTTACTTTCTGTTGTACAGCAAAGTGAATCATTTATGCATATACATAAATCCCCTCTTTTTAAAGATTCCTTCCCCATGTAGATCATTATAGAGCATTGAGTAGAGTTCCCCGTGCTCAATCGTAGGTCCTTATTAGTCATCTCTTTTATATATAATATTGTGTATATGTCAGTTCCAATCTCCCAGTTTATCCCTCCCCTCCTTATCCCCTGGTAAGCATAAATTTGTTTCCTACATCTGTGCCTCTATTTCTGTTTTGTAAATAAGTTCATTTGTATCCTTTTTTTTTTTTTTTTTTTAAGATTCTGCAAATAAGCAACATCATATTTGTCTTTGTCTGACTTACTTCACTCAGTATGAGAGGCAGTCTACAGGTTCAATGATTAACTTTAAATGAAAGAGAAATTCCATTATAAAAGTGTCCCCGGAGCACATTTGTTTGAGGGTTGGGCTGTTCTCCGAAAGATGTGTGTGGTTATCTCTTGCGGAGTCTGGCAGGATTCCTGGGTGGGGATGTGGCCTGTCTGGGAGCAGTGATTTACTGCAGGCTGAGTGCGAGGCACTCCTGGTGGGGAGAGGTCTTCCTGCCGCCCCGCCCCAATTCCTTACAATTCTCACGTTCCTGGGGGTGAAGTCAGAGGCCCTCCGTGAAAAGGCAAATGTTATCTGGACAGAAAAACCCATTAAACTCTTGCCAGCTAGTAACTAATTATTATCTTAAATCGTTTTCCCCAAATAGTCACCTGGCTTCTCTAAGATGTCCTAGAAAAACATGGAAGGACAGAAGGGTGAGGTCACTCATCTTTTCCCCATTTCCTGACACGTTATCTCCTGCAGACCCTCAGTCTTGTCCCACTAACACACCAGCGTCTTCCCCAAATCTCAGTGCGTTTCCGGTTCCTAGGGCTGGAGGTCTCTTGGCTGCATTCTCTGGGACCTGGCTCCATGCCCTAGGAAGCTTTTCTGAATTCCTCCCACTTCACCCCGGAAAATTAACTGCTGCTTTTGTAGCCCTTTGTAGGTCCTCTATCACTTAGGGCAGCAGAGCATCGTCTGAGAGGATGGCTGGCTCATTCATTCATCCAGGGGTTTCTTCAATAGGTAGTTGTTGAGTTTCCAGTATGAGTCAGGCTTCCCAGGTGGCGCTAGTGGTAAAGAACCTGCCTGACAATGCAGGAGACATAAGAGATGTGGGTTCGATTCCTGAGTTGGGAAGATCCCCTGGAGGAGGGTGTGGCAACCCACTCTAGTATTCTTGCCTGGAGAATCCCCATGGACAGAGGATCTTGGTGGGTTACAGTCCACGGCGTCGCAAAGAGTTCAGCTCAGTCATGTCCTACTCTTTGTGACCCCATGGACTGCAGCATGCCAGGCCTCCCTGTCCAAAGTTTACTCAAATTCATGTCCATTGATTTTCAGTGATGCCATCCAACCATCTCATCCTCCGTTGTCCCCTTCTCCTGCCTTCAATCTTTCCCAGCATCAGGGTCTTTTCAAATGAGTCAGTTCTTCGAATGAGGTGGCCAAAGTATTGGTGTTTCAGCTTTAGCATCAGTCTTTCCAATGAACACCCAGGACTGATCTCCTTTAGGATGGACTGGTTGGATCACCTTGCAGTCCAAGGGACTCTCAAGAGTCTTCTCCAACACCACAGTTCAAAAGCATCAATTCTTCAGCGCTCAACTTTCTCTATAGTCCAACTCTCACATCCATACATGACTTGGACATGACTAAAGAGTTGGACACGATTAAAGTGACTTAGTGTGCACGCATGCACTATGGGTCAGGCCCTATGCTGGGTACACGGGACAGAAGAGAGAGAGCCTGGACAGAGAGCCAGATCGGTGTGCTCTGCATTCAACTCCAATGTGCTTTTCCAGGCAGCAGGGAAGCCTTGGTTCTGGGGCTGGTTCCCCAGAGAACAGCGTGGGGTGGGGGTGGGTGGGAGGGCTTGGAGTGGGTAAGGGGGAGGATGGGGAGTGGGCACTCTCCTTGCCAGGCTCTTGTTCCTTCAACAGTAGAGTGAGAGGGTTGCAGGAGATAAACTTTCTCCCAACTCAGAAAGTCTGTGAATTATCAGAATCTAAATCAGGAATTCTTTTTTAAAATATGATTCCTTCTGTCTCTGAATTCCTAAAGTAAAATACTTTCTATGTAGAAAGTTTATATGCACAGAGAATTGAAAAGAAAAATAAAATCATTATGATTCTAATCCTTATGGATAATCACCATTAACAGCCTACTTTGGTAATTAAGCTTTTATTATGCATATATTCCTCTAACGAGGTCAAGAACAACTCCTGTTTTGTTTCCCCATCAATTCCCACAGGTGTGGCTTCTTCCATCTGTCTGTCTTCCTCTTCAACATGATTTTTATGGTTTACTGTTTCTAGTGCTGCCAATATTACTATCACTCTTCTTACTAAGTAGCATTTATCAAGTATTTGCAACATGCCGGGCACTGTGTGGAGCATATTATAAATGTCCCAAGGACCAGATGAGGTAGGTACGGTTATTCCCATTTTACAAATGAGAATGTTGAGGCTGACGGTGCTTCTGTAACATGATGAAGATTTATCCTAGTGAGTGTCAAGACTATGGAACCCAGATGTCACGGGTTCCACAATGACCTGTCACTGAACATCTTTTCCAGGTCAGATCACTAAGGTGTCTGATCAGTCCCCCATTGTCAGCCCTTTAGATAGTTTCCCGCTGTTATGCACAATACTGTGATGAAATTCTTGCAGTTAAAAATGTGCACAAGATCTGTTCTTATTCTCTATAGATAAATCCTTACCTGAAGAACTGTGAAGTTGAAGTCCAGGTTAAGCCTTGAATATATCTGGGCAATTTGCTCCTCTCTCCGCCACTAGAGGTGTTAACAGTTATCACTCCATCAGTGGAGTGACGGACTCCTAACAGGGCAATGACAGACAAAGGGAACTGATGGAATGCTGAAGGAGAGATGAAAATTTCAGACACACTCGGAGACAGACAGGCATGCTGGGGGTGGAGGGCAGCAACTGACCCCAAACCAGCAGCTCCTGGTTTCTCTGGTGCCAGGGACCCTGATTTGCAGCAGGTAAGAGGACCACCTTATAGGTCATGGGTTTTACCCAGTTGGAACTTGTCCATCGACAGATGAATAGATAGAAGATGTGGTATATACACACATATAAAAATGAAATATTACTCAGCCATTACAAAGAATGAAATAATGCCATTAGCAGCAACATGGTTGGACCTCAAGATTATCATACGAAACGAAGTAAGTCAGAGAAAGACAAGTATCATATAATGTCACTTATATGTGGAATCTAAAAAAATAATATAAATGAACTTATTTACAAAATAGAAAAAGACTCACAGAGAGAAAAGAAACTTACAGTTACCAAAGGGGAAGGGTAGGGGGGCGGTGCGGAGGGAGGGATAAGCTGAGAGTTTGGGATTGACATATACATAGTACTATATTTAACCAAAAAGGACCTACTGTTTTTTAACCAAAAAGGACCTACTGAACACAGGAAACTCTGTTCAACATTTTGCAATAACCTAAATGGGAAACATTTTTGAAAAGGGATAGATATATGGATATGTATAACTGAATCACTTTGCTCTACACCTGAAACTAATGCAATATTGTAAATCAACTATATCCAATATAAAATAAAAATTAAAAAAGAGTTACTGATATTTCACAAATACTTTGTCTCCCATATTGCAGGCAGATTTCTTTTTTTTTTTTTTTTTTTTTTTACCAACTGAGCCACCAGGGAAGTCCAAGAATGCTGGAGTGGGTAGATAGCCCATCCCTTCTCCAGGGAATCTTCCTGACCCGGGAATCGAACTGGGGTCTCCTGCATTGCAGGTGCATTCTTTACCAGCTGAGCTACCAGGGAAGCCCAAATGGGAAACATTTTTGAAAAAGAATAGATAAATGAGTTTGTATAACTGAATCACTTTGCTGTATACCTGAAACTAACACAACATTGTAAATCAACTACATCCAATATAAAATAAAAAATTAAAAAATAAAGTTACTGATAGTCTACAAATGCTGACTTTTCAATTGCCTTGAATTAAAAAAATAAAACTGCCTTTATTGTGTTTTTCTGCTCTAGCCAAGGCTGATGCTCATGCCAACTTTTTTCGTATAGAAATGTCAGATGAAATTCCAGTGCCATCAAATGAGACCTTTATTCCTCCACCTGCACATTATGACTCTAATAAACACGTTATCAGCTCATGAAAATGATGGCAAACAGGTGACTGAAGGATTTGATAAGTCAGCAGCAAAGATTAACAGTTCTTTTCAGAGAAAGCTGTGAGAGGTTCCCCTATTTAAAACAATTGTGGCATATGAATTTACAGCACTTAAATCATTATCGGCAATTAGTTCTTGTCAAAAAGGTTGCAGCTGGCTTCAATTACAGGTAAGATTTTTATAATTTGAACTTAGTAGTGTGTCTGATAAGTAGGACTTGGATGAACACCCTTAGGGATATTAATAATTTGAGAAAAATTCCAAGGCATTAAAATTAAAAAAAATTCATTATTTTCAGCAATGCTTTGTTACTGACATTGATTATTAAGCTTTCAGAAAAATTTCCATAGTCTTCATCCTTCAGCTCTTTTCCTCATAACATAAAATTATTGATTAAAAACAGCTTTTATGTTACAAAAGCACTGCATGCACATTATAGAAAAATTCTGAGCAGCATAGAGGATACAAAATAAAAATAACTCTTTCTAAACATTCCCTGGTGGGTCAGATGGTAAAGAATCCGCCTGCAATGCTGGTGACCTGGGTTCAATCCCTGGGTCAGAAAAATCCCCTGGAGAAGGGAATGGCTACCCAGTTGGGTATTCTCGCCTGGAGAATTCCGTGGATAGAGGAGCCTGGTGTGCTAGAGTTCATGGGGTTGCAAAGAGTCGGACATGACTGAGGGACTAACACACACACTGTAGGTTTTTTCTCTTCCAATAACTCTCCTTTCACTGGGATCATTTGTCCATTTCTTTCTCTTGAATTTTTTATTTTTTTCAAGTACCTGGGGATTTGGGGTTGAATCTTCATGAATGAAGAACTGTGTTGGTGAGCAAAGGTAGTTGATGTGGTTTCCTTTGCAAATGTGTGGGTCTCTAAGGCAGAACCACCTGCCCCTTGACCCAGAAGCTGCCTGCAATCTCTATGCACAGGGCATTTCTGGTGACAGATGTGCCTTTCCTGAAGTGTTACAGCAGAGAGCAGGCAGGCTTGGGACCTTCCGTAATTGGCACTTTCCCCAAAGCATCTCAATCTCTTGGAGTTGAAAAATAAATCAATAAAATTAGGGTGATTGTTTGTCTCATGGCTCAAACCTGTGTGTTAACTGAATTTTCTCTTCTTTCATTATGGAAGCGAGAAGGCACATTACAGGGGAGTGATTTGTAATAAGAGATTAGATAGAGAATTTGTAGATCAGCATAAAGGCATATGCTTTTATGCATGTAAAAAAGGTATAGGCTTTTATGCCAGACAGGGAAGCCTGGTGTGCTGCAGTCCATGGGGTCACAAAGAATCGGACACGACTGAGCGACTGGACAACAAATAAAGGTGTATAGAGATGAAGCCCAGGGCGTGTCTCCATTCCTGATTGCCTCTCGTGTACCCATCCTTTTGCTGTTATTGAAGCTGAACACATGGTGAGCTTTCACCAGTTCCCTCCGTTCATCCCTGGTAGCATCACTTATCAGGTCCTCTTGGCTGAGTCCATGCAGTAGTCTCCTTAGTGTCCACCTACTCCTGCCATCTCTCCTGAGGTGTCAGCCATCCCCTCTGAGCTGATACACCTCCCAGGTCTCTCTCTGATGTTCCACTTGGGGGTCCCCACAGGGTTCTTCCACCCACAGTTCCAGAGGTGAGGTGGGCGTTCTTCCCGCTCGCTTCTTCCCAAATTTCTATGTTGCTTTGTAGTCCCCATCAGTCTAGTGCCCAAGACTGAAAGCAGGAAACATCCGACATAAGGGACCTTTTCTTTCTTCTCCACCCCAGTAATTCCATAATCAGTACTGTCTTTCTTAGCTAATTTGGGCTGCTGTAACAAATATGACAGACTTCAACAGCAGAGGTTTAAGGATTTCTCACTCTTCTGGAGGCTGGATGTCTGAGATTGGGGCGGCTTCATGGTCAGCTGAAGGCCTTCTTCCTGTGTCCGCGTGGCAGAGAGAGAGATTATCCCTCTCGTTAGCTCAGTCATGTCTGACTCTGTGCAACCCCATGGACTATAGCCCACCAGGCTCCTCTGTCCATGGGATTCTCTAGGCAGGGACACTGGACTGGGTTGCCATTCCCTTCTCTAGGGAATCTTCCCAACCCAGGGATTGGGTCTCCTGCATTGCAGGCAGATTCTTTACTGTCTGAGCACCAGGGAAGCCCGGTTTCTCTTTATAAAGAAATTATAATTATTTTTTAAAATGTGATTATAATCCTTTCTAATTCCACCATGAGGGCTCTACTTTCCCTAACAAAGGAATTAGGTTTCAACACATAAGATTTTTTTTTTGGTAGGGGGGAATAGAGTGGACACAAACATTCAGTCCATAGCACTGTCTTGTCATCTCTGGCATCTCTCCCAGGATGTGCTGTATTAATAACTTTTAAATCTCTATCTTGATGTGTATGTGTGTATATGGGGCAGGGGATGCGGTGGTTGCCTTTCAGAGGCCTTTACCTAATTTTCCCCACTGTGGTTACTCTCTTACCTCCTGTTCCAAGAAACCCACATAGTTGTTCCAATCTCCAAAGGTTGTTTGAATTATATATTTGAGGGCTGGAGAAATGACCGTGGTTGGGTCTGTGGACCCAGGGGAGGCAGTGAGAACCAGACCCAGACAAGTCTTCCTTTATAACTGGCTGCACACACCTTTTCTCTAACAAGGGGGCTCAGGGTCCTGCCTCAGGGTCCCAGTTACGAGAGTCATCTCATATCTTGTGCCCAATGGTCCTCAGCACGTCTGGGCATTCCGGGCCCTCACGTGTGTGGCTACCTGTGTACGCGGTGTGGACTCTTTGGGGAAAGAACCGGGGAGGTCGTTCACATGTACGCCTGCTCTGACACAGCAGGTACTTCCTCCTGCAGATCCACCTGCCCTTCAATCAGTGGGTTCCATTCTTGAAAACTGGCTCAGGTCCAGACACCAGGTCCAAGGCTGAGATTCGGACTTTTATTAGGGTAGTTCCTCCAGTCTCTGGGTCATCTTTCCTGGAAACTTTCTGCTTTGAGTGTATAGACTGAACGATACCCTTTTGACCATCCAGCTCTCTCACCCCTTGGCACGCTGTGTCCTTCACTCTGTATGGTTCAGGGCCCTCTGGCTGCCTCTCCAGGCACATGCCACATTGTAATTGTGCCCCTTTGCTGCTAATTAAACACCACACTCCTCCTGCTAAGTCGCTTCAGTCACGTCTGACTCGGTGTGACCCCATAGACGGCAGCCCACGAGGCTCCCCTGTCCCCGGGATTCTCCAGGCAAGAACACTGGAGTGGGCTGCCATTTCCTTCTCCAATGCATGAAAGTGAAAAGTGAGAGTGAAGTAGCTTCAGTCATGTCTGACTCTTCGCGACCCCATGGACTGCAGCCCACCAGGCTCCTCCGTCCATGAGACTTTCCGGGCAAGAGTACTGGAATGGATTGCCATTGCCTTCTCCCAAACACTACACTAGCTTCTATTATTTCAAGTTTCCATTAGGGAGTTGGTTTTGTGACAACAGGGTGGTCACGTCTGAACTCCTCAGCAGTGCACCTCTCAGCAATGCACGTCTTACCAAGTTGAAAATCGGCTGGGCTCTCTTGATGAACATGGATGATTGGTTTTCTAATCTCACATGATGCATCTGCCCTGGAATGCCCCATTCCTGGCCTTCTTCCTCCCTTACTCTGCTATCAGAATGACTCCTGATGTTTCTGCTTCCTTGGTGGGACCACTGCTTTCTCCAGGTTACTGGGAACCGTTCTAGTAGCTTGGTAGCACTCCTGGGGAACTTGCTGGAATTTAACTCTCTATTAGGAGAGAGTATGCCCACACAGATGAACGCTTTTGCAGACTTAGGCTCTGCCCCTCTCCGTTGGCTCCTCATGCATCCTGGTGCCTACTAAGGCTGTGAGTACATGCAGAGTCTTGCCTCCCAGGGCAGACCCAGCACTTTCCCACTGGCTACTGCTGTTGTCCATGGGTGGAAGGGCAGGTGGACTCATTTTAAAAGACAAAATGATGTTTACAGTTGCCAAGACTTGAAAGCAACCTAAGTGTCCATCAACAGATGAATGGTTAAAGGAGATGTGAACTATTTCTACAACAGAATAATAGCCATGAAAAAGAATTAAATAATGTCATTGGCAGCAACATACATGGACCTAGAGACTATCAATTAAATGAAGTAATTCAGACAGTAGTAACTGTGAAGTAATTCAGCTGGTAGGTGTTGTGAGAGGGCCTCAGAGGGCAGACACACTGAGACCACAATCACAGAAAACTAGCCAGTCTGATCACATAGACCACAGCCTTGTCTAACTCAATGAAACTAAGCCATGCCGTGAGGAGCCACCCAAGACGGTTGGGTCATGGTGGAGAGGTCTGACAAAACATAGTCCACTGGAGAAGGGAATGGCAAACCACTTCTCAAGGTATTCTTGCCTTGAGAACCCCATGAACAGCATGAAAAGGCAAAATGATAGGATACTGAAAGAGGAACTCCCCAGGTCAGTAGGTGCCCAATATGCTACTGGAGATCAATGAAGAAATAACTTCAAAAAGAATGAAGGGATTGAGCCAAAGCAAAAGCAAGACCCAGATGTGTATGTGACTGGTGATAGAAACAAGGTCCAATGCTGTAAAGAGCAATATTGCATAGGAACCTGGACTATTAGGTCCATGAATCAAGGCAAATTGGAAGTGGTCAAACAGGAGATGGCACGAGTGAACGTTGACATTCTAGGAATCAGTGAACTAAAATGGACTGGAATGGGTGAATTTAACTCAGATGACCATTATATCTACTACTGTGGGCAGAAATCACTGAGAAGAAATGGAGTAGCCATCATGGTCAACAAAAGAGTCCAAAATGCACTACTTGGATGCAATCTCAAAAATGACAGAATGATCTCTGTTCATTTCCAAGGCAAACCATTCAATATCACGGTAATCCAAGCCTACGCCCCAACCAGTAATGCTGAAGAAACTGAAGTTGAACGGTTCTATGAAGACCTATAAGACCTTTTAGAACACCCAAAAAAGATGTCCTTCTCATTATAGGGGACTGGAATGCAAAAGTAGGAAATCAAGAAACACCTGGAGTAACAGGCAAATTTGGCCTTGGAGTACAGAATGAAGCAGGGCAAAGGCTAACAGAGTTTTGCCAAGAGAACTCAATGGTCATAGCAAACATCCTCTTCCAACAACACAAGAGAAGACTCTACACATGGACATCACCAGATGGTCAACACTGAAATCAGATTGATTATATTCTTTGCAGCCAAAGATGGAGAAGCTCTATAGAGTCAGCAAAAACAAGACCAGGAGCTGACTGTGGCTCATATCATGAACTCCTTATTGCCAAATTCAGACTTAAATTAAAGAAAGTGGGGAAAACCACTAGATCATTCAGGTATGACCTAAATAAAATCCTTTATGATTATACAGTGGAAGTGAGAAATAGATTTAAGGAACTAGATCTGATAGACAGAGTGCATGATGAACTATGAACTGAGGTTCATGACATTGTAGAGGAGACAGGGATCAAGACCATCCCTATGGAAAAGAAATGCAAAAAGGCAAAATGGCTGTCTGAGGAGGGCTTACAAATAGCTGTGAAAAGAAGAGAAGCGAAAGGCAAAGGAGAAAAGGAAAGATATTCCCATTTGAATGCAGAGTTCCAAAGAATAGCAAGGAGAGATAAGAAAGCCTTCCTCAGGGATCAGTGCAAAGAAATAGAAGAAAACAACAGAATGGGAAAGACTAGAGATCTCTTCAAGAAAATTAGAGATACCAAGGGAATATTTCATGCAAAGATGGGCTTGATAAAGGACAGAAATGGTGTGGACCTAACAGAAGCAGAAGATGTTAAGAAGAGGTGGCAAGAATACACAGAAGAACTGTACAAAACAGATCTTCACGACCCAGATAATCATGATGGTGTGATCACTCCCCTAGAACCAGACATCCTGGAATGTGAAGTCAAGTGGGCCTTAGAAAGAATCACTATGAACAAAACTAGTGGAGGTGATGGAATTCCAGTTGAGCTATTTCAAATCCTGAAAGATGATGCTGTGAAAGTGCTGCACTCAATATGCCAGCAAATTTGGAAAACTCAGCAGTGGCCACAGGACTGGAAAAGGTCAGTTTTCATTCCAATCCCAAAGAAAGGCAATGCCAAAGAATGTTCAAACGATCGCACAATTGCACTCATCTCACACGCTAGTAAAGTAATGCTCAAAACCCTCCAAGCCAGGCTTCAGCAATACGTGAACTATGAACTTCCAGATGTTCAAGCTGGTTTTAGAAAAGGCAGAGGAACCAGAGATCAAATTGCCAACATCCACTGGATCATCAAAAAAGCAAGAGAGTTCCAGAAAAACATCTATTTCTGCTTTATTGACTATGCCAAAGCCTTTGACTGTGTGGGTCACAATAAACTGTGGAAAATTCTGAAAGAGATGGGAATACCAGACCACCTGACCTGCCTCTTGAGCAACCTATACGCAGGTCAGGAAGCAACAGTTAGAACTGGACCTGAAACAACAGACTACTTCCAAATAGGAAAAGGAGTACGTCAAAGCTGTATATTGTCACCCTGCTTATTTAACTTATATGCAGAGTACATCATGAGAAACGCTGGGCCGTATGAAACACAAGGTGGAATCAAGATTGCCAGAAGAAATATCAATAACCTCAGATATGCAGATGACACCACCCTTATGGCAGAAAGTGAAGAGAAACTAAAAAGCCTCTTGATGAAAGTGAAAGAGGAGAGTGAAAAAGTTGGCTTAAAGCTCAACATTCAGAAACTGAGATCATGGCATCTGGTCCCACCACTTCATGGCAAATAGATGGGGAAACAGTGGAAACAGTGTCAGACTTTATTTTTGTGGGCTCCAAAATCACTGCAGATGGTGATTGCAGTCATGAAATTAAAAGACGCTTACTCCTTGGGAGGAAAGTTATGACCAACCTAGACAGCATATTAAAAAGCAGAGACATTACTTTGCCAACAAAGGTCTATCTAGTCAAGGCTATGGTTTCTTCAGTGGTCCTGTATGGATGTGAAAATTGGACTGTGAAGAAAGCTGAGTGCCGAAGAATGATGCTTTTGAACTGTGGTGTTGGAGAAGACTCTTGAGAGTCCCTTGGACTGCAAGGAGATCCAACCAGTCCATCCTAAAGGAGATCAGTCCTGGGTGTTCATTGGAAGGACTGATGCTGAAGCTAAAACTCCAATACTTTGGCCACCTCATGCAAAGAGCTGACTCATTGAAAAAGACCCTGATGCTGGGAGGGATTGGGGGCAGGAGGAGAAGGGGACGACAGAGGATGAAACAGCTGGATGGCATCACCGACTCATTGGACATGAGTTTGGATGTTGGTGATTGATAGGGAGGCCTAGCGTGCTGCAATCCATGGGGTGGCAAAGAGTCAGACATGACTAAGCGACTGAACTGAACTGACTGAATTCAGACAGAGAAAGACAAATAGGATATCACCTATATGTGGAATCTAAAAATATTGCAAATGAACATATAAAGAAAACAGAGACAGATTCAAAGACATAGAAAACATATTCATGGTTACCAAAGGGAGAAGAAAGGAGAGGTAAATTAGAAATATGGGATTAACAGACATGCACTACTTTACATGAAATAGATAAACAACAAGGACCTCCTGAATAGCATGAAGAACCATATTCAATACCTTGTGATAACATTTAATGGGAAAAATTGGAAAAAGAATATATGCATATGAATAACTATACTGTACATCTGAAACTAATGCCATCTTGTAAATCAACTAAGCTTAAAATAAGGAAGCGTGACTAAGACTTGATAGCTAAAGATAAAGAAAAACAAGCTTTGAAGCACCTGGAACTTTATATTTCACAGAACTTATTGTCTTAAGATTTTTTTTAAAACATACAAGCAATTCTTTTATTCCCACCATCATAGTAATCAACAAAACCACACTATCTATCATTTGCCTTTGGGAAGACCTGGGAATCGTTTGTTGAGACAGGACCTTGGGCACCCATCAGCTCCACTTCTGCCTCAGTCCACCCACCCTCCTGTCCGCCCATCCCTTCCTTGCGTATACATTTATTGAGTGCCAATCCCATGCCAGGCCCCATTACAGTTCTGGGATCACAGAATTAGATGGGTATACTTTGTCCTTTCTCAGTGGCCTTGTGGGTTTGGGAATGGCTTCTGAGAATTTGAGATTTCCAGACCATGCTCTGACAGATTCCTTCTCTAATGCATCTAGATCTCTTATTGATATAGTGGATGGAAGAATATTTTATATCAATTTAGTGAGCATGAATCATTATTTATAAAGTGTGTTAAACATACAAAGCATAAAAGCACCAAATGTGAACTTAGATTCAAATTTACTGAGTTTCAGCAATGGCTCATGTGCTGCCTAGGAAGGTGTCCTAAGTTAAATTTTTACCAATTGCATTTCCTTATATTAAAAAAAATCTCATTAAGGAAAAATGCGTACTTTTGAGTTATCCTTTATACAGGGAATCACAGAGAAGCCTGCAGGCATGGTAGTTGTCTCTTTTTAAAAGGCAAAAGCCAATGCATATAGTAATTAATCTTTTGTTTACTTGAAACTTTCACATTCAAATCTTTAATTTTCACATCCAATCTCCCTGCTCTTTTGTGCACTGAGTAGTGTATTTCTAATTAGCCTCCTTGCAACTTTTGAACACACTTTTCTCCACCCTTTCCTTTTCTTTTAGTAAATGCTTTTGAAAGCATTATTTTCTCCAGCTTGAATTTCCTATTTTGTAGGGTGCTCTGTTTTGGGCTCTCTTTTCCATGTTTGAACTGCTGTAGGGCTTCCCCGGTGACTCAGATTCTCAGACAGTGGAGAATCTGCCTGAAATACAGGAGACCTGGGTTCAATCCTTGGGTTGTGAAGATTCCCCTGGAGAAGGGAATGGCAACCCACTCCAGTATTCTCTCGCCTGGAGAATTCCATGGACATAGGAGCCTGGTGGGCTACAATCTATGGGGTCGTAAAGAGTTGGCTACAACTAAGTGAGTAACACACACAGTATAGATGTAGTTTACTCAAGATGCCTACTGGCAAGGATCTGCTTTTTTGTAACCAATCCTTTCAAGCCAGATTTTTTTTTAAAAACAATAAAAAGAATTTATAATAAGCCTCCCCTGGGAGAAGCTGTCAGGCCACACAGCTTGTAATTACAAGAGGATACCTGATGTTCACTTTCCTTTGTGTTTCCAGCTGATTTCCTTTCAGTCATGTTGCTTTAATTAAGTTTGGTCACCCTAGGTAATAGTTCACGCCCTTGGGAAAGTCGTGGAATGAACAGGCTACTGGTTGCCTGCTCCAGTGTTCGGCCCGTGGGAGAAAGGGATGCTGGCATCCTCATCTTTGAATTTTCATGGTTTAATGGGAAGAGCCAACTCACTGGAAAAGACTCTGTTGCTGGGAAAGATTCAAGGTGGGAGGAGAAGGGGGCGACAGAGGATGAGATGTTTGGAGGGCGTCACTGATTCAGTGGACATGAGTGTGAGCAAGCTCCGGGAGATGAAGGACAGGGAAGTCTGGCGTGCTGCAGTCCATGGGGTTGCAAAAAGTCAGACACGACTGAGCGACTGAACAGAACAGAACACAGAATATTTTCCCCAAAGAACCAGCTCTAACTTCTTCACTTCTGTGAAAGAAAAATCAATCTGTGAACTGCCTTCACGGTGGCAGCATTGAGCTCATAATGTAAGAAAAAACATTCCTTGAGAGATGGAAAGGTGTCCTGTTTTTGGATAACTGGTGTCCCCAGTTCCCTGATCTCCATTCTGTTGGCCCCAGCTGCTACCTTCTGGCCTGGACAGTCCATCCCTCTGGGTCATCTAAAGTACAGGAGTTGCTGCTGTCCACCACACCTGCCATACAAACGACTGGCTCTGGTGCCTGGGCAGTTTCCTTCCCTGTTTTCAAGAGATGCCACAGCCTGATTTAATCAGTTCATATCAAATCCCTACCTCACACCAAGCATCACGCTGGAAACAGAGGTTCAAAGAGCTCCAGGGATCGCCTGGTCTGGGGCCGCATTTCTCATACTCCAGAAATATAGTGACTCCTTTTAAAGGACCAATAACCAATAACAAGTGCTGTTGATGCAAAGACAGCTAGGAGTTGACCCTTTTATGCCTGTGCCTCCCACATTATCTATGAAACAAAACAGTTTTTCGAATTAGGTGTGAACCCAACTGACATCCACTAAAGTTCAAGTGAGTGTGATGACGCTCTGCTGATGCACACAGGTCCCGGTGCCGGCGGGAGGGCCAAGTCCTGGTGAGTTTAGCGGCCTTGCTGTCCGGCTTGGGGTGACTCAGCCCTCCCACTGGAGGCCTCTGTGTGAACTGCTGAGACACTTTCATTCGCGCTGGGCTTGGTGATGTCATTTGACCTTTCACTCAGCTCGGCTTCGTTACTCGTGTGTCAGGGCTGCCTGTATCCGTGAGAGTGGAGCTTGGCCTGCCTACTCTGCCGTGCACACAGGGACGGTCCAGGTGCCCAGGTGGCCTGGTCATTAGGAGGTTCATCAGGTCACATGGAATAGACAGAGAGCATCATCTTTTAAGACGAGGATCACAATGAAGACAGAAAAATGTAACTGTTTCTAAGAAAAGAATATATCCTGGAGTCTGAGTCTGCAAAATATCAATCTGGCAACCCCAGCTCGAGGTTTTCAGGTCACTCCCATTTCAAATGCACTGCTTCTTCATCTGTTTGTTACCCCTTCTTATTTTGGTTTGAAGAACTATGACCCCAGATTTGTGTTCTGACCGCCAGTCCTGAGTTACCTGTCTTGGATCTTTGCTCATACCTCCCTTCACCCCGGAAGGCTTCTGTCCCTTTATCCCTGTTGAAATTTTCTCCTCCTTCAGGGAGACCAGCACTGATTGCACTTCTTCCAGGAAGCCCTCCGGGCAGTTGAGGGCTTTGTTCTTTCCCATCCCAGCACTGACTTTAAACCGCCGAGTGTGATCTGCCCGTCTCCTGCTCTGGGTCCTGTCCTCACCCCTCAGTGCCCAGCCGAGCATCTGCACCACCGGGTGCTCAGTGAGCCTTCGGAATCCAACTGGATTTGGATTGGATTGGCTTCCTCTTCCACATCAGGGATCCACCAGTGTGATGTGTGTGAGTGTGTGCTCAGTTGTGTCTGACTCTTCACGATCCTATGAACTTTAGCCCACCTGACTTCTGTCCTGGGATTCTCCAGGCAAGCATACTGGAGTGGGTAGCCATTTCTTACTCCAGGGGATCTTCCTGGCCCAGGATTGAACCTGCATCTCCTTCATTGCAAGCGGGTTCTTTTCTGCTGAGCCACCTGGGAAGCCCCGGAGCCACCAGGGAATAAGTGATATGATGCTCTGGGCACAGGGGTTGCTGCTGCCATGTCCCTAGAATGACTTTCATGTAACTCTGCAACACTGGCCTGTGAAGGAGACCCAGAAGATTCCTGCAAAGGGGCAGATCAGGAGGCAGCTGTGTGTATCTGCATGTGAGTGTGCGTTTGTATGTGTGTTTGTATCCTGGAGGGCTTCCCTGGAGGCTCAGATTGTAAAGAATCTGCCTGCCAACACAGGAGATGCAGGAGAGGTGGATTCGATCCCTGGATCAGGAAGATCCCCTAGAGAAGGGACTGGCTACCCACTCCACTATTCTTGCCTGGGAAATCCCATGGACAGAGGAGCCTGGCAGACTACAGACCGAGGGGTCCCAAAGAGTCAGACACGACTGAGTCACTAATACTTTTGTATCCTGGAGGTCAGCGTACCTGCAAATGGAGGTGAGGACAGCACCCAGGTAGGTGCCCCTTCCAGGGTCCCCTTCCATTCCTTCCCCATCTTATCTCCTCCTTCCTCCCGTAAGATGAGTGATGAACTAGAGAGGCAGTGTGATGCTCTTGAGGAACTTTTCTTATTGGCCGTGTTTCAAATGGACTGTGTGAAATGATTTACTGGGTGAACACTTGCGTCACCTTCCTTTGATGTGTGGTACCCTAATTACACCCTCGGGGTACTGCCAGACACAGGGCACTTCTGGCATCTCTTATTCCCAAATGGTGCGATTATATCTCAGGCTTTTCATAACCCTCCAGGGTGGTTTTTTTTTTTTTTTAAACTTGTATAAATAAATCAATTATTTAAGGCGATTGCTTTGATCACCATGAGCTGCAGGTTTGCAGTGGAGAAGCTTAGCTGATCTTGGGAAGCCCTGTCCCCTGCCAGCATGCCATGCAGCCCTGCCCTTCATCAGGGACTCCTAATTGTCAGGCATCCTGCTGTCACTAGCAGGCTTGAAATCGGTCACCAGGTGCCCCTGGGAACCCAGAGCACTGCGGGCTGCATGGCATTCCCACATCTGAGAATCTACTCTGGGCAGATACCCCCAGAGTAGTCAGGATGCCTGTGGTCTGTGCTCCCCTCAAAGAGGCCCAAAGGGGGAGCCACTTCTGCCCTCCTGAGAATCCAGGCATCATGTTCTCCAAAACAATGTTGACACTGGTGGCGAGAAAGGAATTTGGGGGTCCCTTAGGGTCTGTATAATTAGCATTTATATCATATTAATGAGGTGCTAATTGCCCTTGCTTCCTTGTAATGCAGATTCATCTAGTCCTGTTTGCAGTGTCATGTACTCGGTGTAACATCTTCTAGCCTGTCCGTTGCTGTCAATCATCATTGGAGAGCCTGTGAATAAATAGCATCTTTCATGGCAGTTCACTACACACTGGGCACACCTTTGGCGGAGAGGGGGAATAAGATTGTTCTAAGCCTGTTAGAGTCATTTGAAAGTTACAGTCTCTGCCTAGGGGAGGGGCATTTGAAAGGGTATGCTGCAGTGACTTTAGTGTAGGATTTGCATGGACAGGATGAGCCAGCTGGCCCTGAGTGAGTGGCATCAGTGACCCCAGGAGCCTGGGAGCTGGCTAAGGCTATTGGAGGTTCCCCTCTTTGTACATCTCCTCTCTGCTTTCTGGGTGCAGAAAAAGCTGAGCAGTTGGAGGGAGGGGGCCACACTGGGGCCTGAGGCAAAAGTAGATATAAGATGCCCCATATATACTTAGCAAAACCTCCTCCCATGTTTTGAATCAGGCAGAAAAAATAAACAGAAGCTCTGCAATCATAAAACCATGACTATAGATAACCCTGCATTTCCCAGTCTGTTTGCACCCCTTGTGGAGCTCAGGGGGTGCCCAGACCACAGAAGTGATGGTGAGGGGAGGAGCGTGGCAACCACAGCAGGTCAGAAACCGCTGTTTCAGAAACCACAGACTCAAACGCACAAAAGCCTGTCTCTGCTTAAAATATTGGACGTTTTATTCACGATGGATTTTGGCATTGATTTTTGTTTTTAAAATTATTGCGTTAAAAATTCTTTATCTTGATGACCGAGATTCCGGCTCCTTCTTCCACGGTGCCTCCCTTGCCACACCCCAATCTTGGCCTGGAGTTGAAAGCGCTGTTGATTCAGTATCAGGGGTGACAACCTTGGCTTAGAAGAAGGATTGCCAGAGGAGTAGGGCATTCTGGGTCTTTCCTGGACTTCCCACCTTCTTAGACATTTGGGGAAAATCCCAACATTTTTGTTGTCTTTGAAAACGAGGGGCAGGTCATTCAGCTGTGTTTTATAGACTTTTTTTTTTTTTAAAATAGAGGTAGTTGTTTTAAATCTCTTCAGAAATAGTTTGGGTATTAAGAATGATAAAAATCATTCTCCAGATCAAATTGGAGTTATCTGGACATGTGAAATGTGGAAGATGAACCTTGGGTTTGCATTGCGTTTGGGTTTTGATTGGCTTTTCCACTTTTAAGCTGAGTTTTCTTAGGCTGGTTATTCAAGGTCTTTTGAGCCTTGGTTTTCTTATCAGTAAATGAAAATAATGCCATATATGGGCTTACCTGGTGGCTCAGTGGTAAGCAGTGCTCTGCTTACCACTGAGTGCAATGCAGGAGATGAGGGTTTGATCCCTGGGTTGGGAAGATACCCTGGAGAAGGAAATGGCAACCCACTCCACTATTCTTGTCTGGAAAATCCCATGGACAGAGGGGCCTGGCGGGCTACAGTCCATGGGGTCGCAAAAGAGTTGGACAAGACTTGGCGACTAAACAACAACAACAATAAAATGGGTTGTTTTCCGGACTCAGTAAAAAACAATCTGGACAAAAGAATCTTTCATACATTATTAGGCTTGACAAATTCCTAGTTTCCCTCTTCATTGAAAAAAAAAAATGCTCTGCGTTCACAAATGATTTCTGAATTCATGTCCCAGAAAACGGACATTTGGTCTTTTATTTATTCAGTCACACAGTTACTAGATTCTAGCTGCTGTGTTTCCTGAGGACTCAAGCCCCAAGATCCCAATGCTGTTTCACGCGATGCAGTACTTATGTATCCCCTCACCCTCCCCCAGCCATTCCAAGGGGAATACAGGGCTCTTTTCCCTGTATCATCTCCCTTCATCCTCTTTCCCCTCTCCAGCTCTTGGGGGAGAACGTTGCACATCACAGAGGCTTCTTCCAGACTTCACGATGGTCCTGCGGGACAGCCCGCTGCTGCGGGGGGAGGGACACACCAGTGAGGGAGGCCCTGTCGCCGTGTGGGGAGGTCCTTGAGGTGCCCGAGTCACTCTGTGCTTTTTGTGGGCATCAGGGGAAGCCGTTTTCCAGGTTTGGGGCTGCGTCCTCCTGCCCACCCTAAAACTGACTCTGGTGTTGTGGGACTCCCCTTGGTGGCAGATCCCACTGGCTGGTGCTCCCATCCCCCAGATCGGTCCAACCCCCATGACCTTTGCTAACCGCCGGCTACTGGTGGCACCGGGTCTAGTGCTGGCCGGAGGGCGAGAGGAAGCAGAGTTTGTTTAGAGTTCCTGAAAACTTGGGCTGCGGGACTGACTTCCTTTTTCTCTCTGATGGCGCCCACACAAAGTGCTGGGTGGGGCAGGTCTTGACAAATGGAGCCTCGACGGAGCGGCTGTGGCAGTCTCAGAACGTGGCCACCGAGCCAGAGGGCGAGCCCCTGATTTGTTTAAGCCACTGTGGTCAGGTTTGCTGTCACTTTCAGCCAAAAGCCTTCCTCTCTGGTACACCACCAGCTCCTGTGATCCAGGGAGCCACTGAGGAGGACGCTCAGGGTTGGGGGGGATAGATAGGAGGCCAGGCCTGCCTGGTGCTTGGGGGGTCGCCCCTGTGACCTGATGCAGCCGGGCCCCTGGAATTCTCTAGACTCCGGTGAGTCACCCTGCTTCCTGATGCCTGGGGAACCCTGGAAGGTCCACCCCACCCTTTAGCTGGCTCTGCCCAGAGATGTCAGTTATGGGTGCAGACTTTCGTCAGGCTTCAGCTGGGGCCCCTGCTTCTGGAAATGCATGGTGGCCCTTGATTGGGAAAAGATACGTTTCCATAGAGTGAATATCTGTAAAGGAGGGGTGAGGTAGGCTTCATGGGGAGCACTATTAGATGCCAACATATGATCTTGTTATAAGAAATTCTGCAAACCCTACCCCTATGAGAGCTTGTTGACGAGATGAATAGTAACTTCTGTAAAATTGGAGGGTAAAGCAGTTCAGAGACAGAGTAAGTCAAGAACTGTGATTTTTTTGAGGGCGGTGCCTACCAAGTGGATTAAATCTGTTAGAGGGAGGGGGTGTCATGTGTCTACTTCTCACCCACGCTGAGATGCTGTGATGCAGGCACAGGGGTCCTGGGGCTGCTCATTCTGGGCCCCTTTCTCTTTGATCCTGTGGCACTGTCCTGCCCTGGGGTCCCACTGGCCTCTCCTGTCCCTTCCTCCAACTGGGTCCTGCCCATCACCAACGGTTGGCAACTGAGCCAATCACTAAAGTTGCCTCCCGGTTCACAGAGGTGAGATGAATTCGGTTTCCTGGATGTCACTGTGAGTTTTAACTCAAAAGTGTGAGTAGAATTTCAGGCACCAGGAGAGACTTGGTGGGGCTGGGGGACTGATGAGTGCTGGCCAGTGGTGGAAGAGGGACATTTTTATCAGATGGTAAAATGCATAACCCTCTTCAAAGTTCTGGTTATATATAAGAGTGACATATGTTTATCTAGACTAGATCCTGATGAATCTGCTTTTTAAAAGGCTCCAGACGAAAACAGTCTTCTGTAGGTTGTGGCAACTGTGAGGATGCTAATTTTACAGTGAGCCATAAATTGATTGACAGGAGGCAAAGCAACCACGGGGTGGAAGATGATGGCCTCAGAGATTGAAGGTGGCAACTGGCGGGAGACAACCTGGGTGGCCGAGGGGCTGGGGTACTCAAAGCAGACACCAGGAAAGGATTCCAGCCAGAGAACTAGTCAGGGGCTCCAGTTGGGCTTGGGGGAGCAGAGGCTCTGGAAGCTGGTCAAGTTGCACTGTCCAGGGAAGAGCCTTGCTGAAGGGATGCTGGGGAAGGGGGTGGTTCCCGGGGGGACGTGGCAGCAGCAGCTTGGCTTGGGCACCAAGAACCATGCTGCCATGACCTGCAGAGAGCTCCAAACAAAAGCAAAAACACAAAAAACCCCAAAGCAAACCAACACTTAATGGTCTAGGAAAAGGGTCAGAACTAGAAGAAGAGCCAAGCCTATGGATTTTTAAAAAAGTTATCTATCTATTTATTTTTGGATCTTCATTGCTGAGTGAGTGCTTTCTCTAGTTACGGAGAGTTGGGGCTACTCTTTAGTTGTGGTGCGTGGGCTTCTTGTTCCAGCGGCTTCTCTTGTTTCCGAGCACAGGCTCCAGTGCCCTTAGGCTCAGGCATTGTGGCACCCTGAGGCATGTGGAATTGTCCCAGACCAGGGATCCAACCTGTGTCCCCTGCAATTGGCAGGCAGATTCTTTACCGATGGACCGCCAGGGAAGCCCCATTCTATGGATTTTTGATTTCATCTTTATCCCTGTGGTTCACTCATCTTTGAGTGAGTTGTTATTTAAACTCAGTATCAAGATGCAAATGACTGTACCATTGGGGGTGGGGTCTTTATTCTCTTCATCTCTGCGTGAACCCTGATGCTTTGCACATGGCAGCCACCCAGGAGTGTTTGCTGATTGGATGGAAGAGCTCCCCTCCGCAGACTTGAATGAGACAGGGCTGGGGTCCCAGAGAGGAGAAACCCTTACGTTCCCCTCGGTGGTGCTGGAGGCTCAATCCTCTGGTTTGGGGAATTTCCTGCTGTGGGAGTCTTTTTGCCCCGGTAGACTCAACCCTCTTGAGAACAAGAGATGAGAGACAAGGCATTTCACCTTCCAGGCCAAACATGTGCTTCTGGGGCTGTGGCCCCCCAGTGATGATAGCAACAGAAGAGGGGTGATGGGCCCAGCACATCTTGGTGTTTTCCATCAATGGTCTTCTTCTGTAACACTGCGACACTGTGTAAGTGTAAGCTTGACTTACACAGTGTAAGCTTGACTTTTTACTTTTTCTGCTCTTTAAAATAGGCTCTGTTTTGCAGAATTCATTTATGAGCTGAAATTGACCATTCTATGCCCATGGGGCCCCGGAATAAGCCTCTACCATAACATCAATACACAGAGTTCACTTTGCTGTCCTTTTCACATGGCGCTCCCCATAAGATGGGGGCATATTTTTACCACCCACACTTGGCACATAGTCCACCCTCACAGGTATTTTGCTGAAAGTGACTCCAATGCTGAAGATTCTTTTAAAATATATTTTTCATATCTAGTGGGAAGTAGATGTTTCAATCATTCGATTATTTCAAACCAAGAAATTCCCCTTGACTTCAGCTGTCTCTGTGTTTAGGGCAAAACTTATTTTTGACCTGAAACATATAGATAACTATCCTCTGCTTCAATGCTGCCCCGATAAACATGTCATTGATCTTTCCAGGTAGAGTGTAGCCTGTGGGTGCTACCATGTGAAACACTCATAACATAAGATTTGTAAACAGTCGTAATTCCACAGTTTGCTTTGGCTGCCCCCCCCAGCCCCCGGTGTGTGCGCATGTATGTGCATGCCTGTGGTGTGTGTTGTGTGCAGACTGACAGCTGGCATGCACATGGCAGGGCATGTACTACGTGGCAGCTCTCTGCTAGGTTCCTGCCCGAGCTTTCTGCTGCTCTGGGTTGCAGACGTTATAAGAAGTCAGATGATTTACAGAGGTTAACAAAATCCTGGAAGCCTGATATGGAAAGAGAAAAGAGAAGCCCGTATTTCTGTTTAGCAATGCCTTGTAGTAATTAAAATATTTCTAACATGATAGTAAGTTGGATTAGAGTGTAAATTTAACAACATTAAATCAATTAGCACTTGGTGACAGCCTTTTCTGATGGGTGCAAAGATGAATCAGAAATGGTGCCTGCTCCCAAAAAGCTGATAGTGAATGAAAGAAAAATAAAAAAGTTGCAAATATAAAGAGACAGATAAACAGAGAGTAGATAGATTAAGTGTATATTTAATTGAGTGTTTATTGTAAGTCTGGCTCTGATGACTTAATCACAGCTTCACAATGAGTCTTAAGACCCTCCAGTGAAGTTAGGTATTGTTACCGTTCTCGTATGTAAGTAACCAAGGCACAGGAAAACATGTGAAGGTGCACACAGCTAAAAAGCAGGAAAGCCAGAATCCAACAGATTCGATGACCGTGAAGTCAATATAGTTCCCCCAGATGCCAGGTGGGCACTTTTCCTTTTAGCTTGCTCATCTCTGCAGTTGGCCCAGGAGGATGTGCCCAGGGGAGGGATGAGGAAGTGGGTGAGGGTAGACAGACCCTTTCTTCCTGGTGGCGGCACCAGGATGAGGCCCTGGCACGTGGAGACAGTTAGGCACAGGCTGCCTGAGTTCCCCAATCTGGTTATTGAACATGACCATGTGGTTGGCAGGGCAAGAAGTTTTAGAGGACATTTGGAAAACTAAAGTGCAGGTTAGAATTAAGTTTAATCAGAATATTGAAAGTTAGGAGCTGGTCAAGGTTAAAGGGGTGGTTCAAACTTTGGAAACAATTGCATGAAGTTATGGAAGGTTAACTTCTGATTCGTTTTCAATTAAAATAACATTTTGGAGTCAAGATAACGTTCTTTGGCAACAGATGTGTCGGTGGTGTTGGTGGGGGGTGGGTAACAATAAAAAATCTGAGGTCAGAAGGGAATGAAGTCCAGCTGCTTGTTTCAGATTAGTGAAAACACTACAATATATCTGAAAAGAAGGCAGCTAGAAATGCTTTCCTTACGGAGTCACGCATTGTTTGCATTCATGGGCTAAATAATTCATGCTGTATTTAAGAGGGCCTTGACATAAGCCCACCTTGAGAATACCAGGACTTTGTTCTCCTGCTTGGCTTATTGATAGTATTGGATTTCCTCTTTCCGGAAGACAGGCTCATCGTTACGAACAGGTAATGTCACCTAAGTGGTGCTGTTGCAGTGGAGGTGAGGACAGATGCCAATGATGAGGTAGCAGTTGAAAGAGGCCAACTGAATGTGGGGCACAGCCTGGCATGAGGTGAAGATGCCTGAGAAATCACAGATGTGGGTCACAGAAACCGGAAGCTCCTTGTCCACTCAGCTGAGGGACTTTCCACTCTGGGGGAATAGTAAGCACCTTTGCAACTGTCTGATGAAGCTGACATTTAAAGATGATGTCTAAAGTGCTCGGGGCTGGTGCACTGGGATGACCCAGAGGGATGGGATGGGGAGGGAGGTGGGAGGGAGGTTCAGGATGGGAAACACATGTAAATCCATGGCTGATTCATGTCAATGCATGGCAAAAACCACTACAATATTGTAAAGTAATTAGCCTCCAACTAATAAAAATAAATGAAAAAAAAAAAAAAGAAAACAAAATGCCAAAAAAAAAAAAAAAAAATGATGTCTACACTCCAATGGGGCATCAAAAACTGATTCAGGAGGACTGCAGGGCAAAAATGTGTCAGCCTGATTTACTGCTGAATTTCTAAAAGCTGGGCAAAGTTTCCATAAAAAGGAATGTATAGGAAAGTGTACATTTGTTCATTAATTCCTTCATTTATTCATCAAAGCGCTATTGAGAGTTGAACTTATGCCTGGTTCCAGTTGTTGTTCAGTCACTTGGTCATGTCCGACTCTTTGCGACCTCATGGACTGCAGCACGCCAGGCTTCCCTGTCCTTCACCATCTCCTGGAGCTTGCTCAAACTCATGTCCTTTGAGTCGGTGATGCCATCCAACCATCCCCGCCTCCTCTTGCCCTCGATCTTTCCCAGCATCAGGGTCTTTTCTAATGAGTCAGCTCTTCCCATTAGGTGGCCAAAGTATTAGAACTTAAACTCTAGCAACAGTCCTTCCAATGAATATCAGGGTTGATTTCCTTTAGGATGGACTGGTTTGATCTCCTTGCTGCCCAAGGGATGCTCAAGAGTCTTCTGTAGTACCACAGTTCGAAAGCATCAATTCTTTGTTTCTCGGCCTTCTTTATGGTTCAGCTCTCACATCTGTACAGGACTACTGCACAAACCATAGCTTTCACGATATGGACCTTTGTTGGCAAAGTGATGTCTCTGCTTTTTAATACCGTGTCTAGGTTTGTCATAGCTTTTCTTCCAAGGAGCAAGGTTCCTGGTAAGATGCTGAAAATGCCCAGAGGCACAGACTCGGTCTACCGCTAGGTGTGGAGAAAGATGACTGGGTACACAGTGCCGTGCACCCCGCCGTACAAATGGGGGGTTGATGCACTCATTGGAGTGAAAGGACCCCCTGGAGTAGTTGCTGAGCTGAATTTTTCAGACACACAGGTGACCAGAAGTGATGTGGAAAGGCGCTCCCAGCACATGTCACACCACTGCCTCCTGAATATTCTGTTCTATTCATTTTTCTTGCTGAGGTTTTCTATTTTGCCTGGACTCTATACCATAGGATCTGGAATCCAGCTATTCTCTAATCTCACCCCCACCCCCATTAGACTCACTTCTTCTCTAGGACACGGGGCCTAAGTCCGGGCACATAGAGAGTGCTCATTCAGGGAGCAACTGGAGTGGTGTGGATCTTCACTTCTGACTCTAAAAAGCAGCTCCATCAATACCACCTTCTGCTGGGAGACTAGTATCAAATGTTGTAAAATCCAGTTGCTAATGTTTACTAAACACAGGACCCTTTTTGTTTCAGATTAAACAGGCTGGCATTCATTTGCAGTAATTCAGGGAGCAAGCAGTCAGAATTTTAGACTGTTTGAGAGAGTCACAGTAACACAACTAAGATAGAAATGTTGCTTTTCATGAAGTCTTCAGGGAGCTGTGATACCCAATATTTAACCATGACCCATTTCCTGTAACAATTATTTGTGAGCAAGTGCTTCCGATGTGTTGAAACAATGTCTTCCTTGACACATTTTGATACTGTCTCCTCCATATACTGTTTATAAATTTGAATTGCTGTGTGAAAAGAAGAGTAGGATTGCTGGTCAGAGTTAAACCTCAGCCTGGCGTGACTGATTTCAAATCAGTGAAGACTAGGTTAATGAATTTTTTACCAAAGGTCATAGTAATAGGTTTTGCTCTGTTAAAATGTGAAATGTACTTGGGGAAGGGGACGCGATGGAGGCAACATTTTGGAGGATTGATGAGGCCAGTCAATGGAAATCAGAATTCTTGGAAGTTCTGTTTCTTTTGCAGGGTTCACCCAGACCTTGTGTATCACACGGGGTGGGCAGGGGGAGCTTGGAGGAGCTGAGCGCTCAGCTGCCTGCTTTTTGCACAGTGTCTGCATCTAAGAAGCAGCCGAGTCAGAGCCTGGCCTCAGGAGACACAGGACTTTCTCAAGACCCCTCTGTGGGTGTGCTGAGCCCAGAAGGGGAACCTGCCACTTCTGTCACAAGCACTGTGAAGACTGCCCTGGCTCAGCTTGGCAATGACCATGCTGCAGTGGAGATGAGCAGCTCTTTTTCCTTCCTGTGAACATCTTAACAATACTTTCCTCGTTAACCACATTAAGCTGTCACCAAGAGCCTTGTCACGACATGATCCCACTAAGGGAGAAGTGTGAGAGGCTGGAGACCCTCTCTCCTTTAGATTTGCATTGACTGTGGGTGAAGAAGACTCAGATCTTTTTTTTTTTTTTTAAATGAAAAGATCCAGGATCCAGGGGTTAGAAATGTACTATCGAATAGAAGACAATGTGGCAAGACAACCCCCCTCCAGTTTTTAAACTCATGGTCAGCTTGATTTCAACTATTTCGGATGATTTTATTTGGTGGGGGTGGGGAGAGGAGGTACTGGAAGAAAGCTTGTCTCTTAATTATTTGACCTTGAAGTAACAGACAAGGGCAGTGTGTCTGAATCAGCCAGGGGGTTCTGAAATTCTAAAGGAAGCTTTGGAGTCACCTGCCTGCATGTTCCAGATCTGATCCTCACCTCTTTTTCACCATCACCTGATGGTTAATTTTTGTCATGCAGAAACACTTGGACTTGCGAGGCAAGGCTTCACTTTGATGGCTTATTTTTAAAGGGGAGAAACTGAGCCCCAGCTGACAGTCACCTTGGGAGCATCTGTTTGCATCTCCAACCAGCTTGTGCACCTCTTGCTAAATGTTTTTTTTTTTTTTCCTGTTTGTAGAAGCCCGTTGCGTGGCGAAAGAATTTCACAAGAGCCCTGGCCTGTTTCTCTTACAGTTCTTCCCATATTTTATTGTCTGCTTTTGCTGATAAGAAATGCCTGTGCAATTTGGGTTCAGACTACATCAGGGAAGAGTCCAAGGACTAAGTCCAGAGAGATCTTTTTAAAAAAGTACATTTTGGCTTTTATAATCTAGGTGCACTTTGTCCTCCATCTAAGGATTTAATTCAGGAGGCACCACTCAGAGCCAGGAGACCACGCTTGCTCACTGTCCTCAAAAATGTCTTCCTTTGACAATATGTGTGTAACATGGGCATCACAGTCAGAGATCACTCTGTTGCATCTCTGGCTCACAGATATTCTGAAACCCTCCCGGTTTCTTTCGGTTTCTGCCCCAGCTTTTACTCTGCATTCACAAAGCTGCCCTTTATAGCCAGTCCTGTGTAGGGAAACAATCCCTTTTATTTCAAAGTCATTTTGGTATTATTGTTCATTGTTCAGTCGCTAAGTCATGTCCAACTCTTTGCAACTCATGGACTGTAGCACACCAGGCTTCCCTATCCTTCACTATCTCCTGAGTTTTCTTAAGCTCATGAGTCAGTGATGCCATTCAATTATCTCATCCTCTGTCATCCCCTTCTCCTTCTGCCTTCAGTCTTTCCCAGCATCAGGGTCTTTTCCAATGAGTTGGCTCTTCACATCAAGTGGCCAAAGTACTGGAGCTTTAGCCTCAGCATCAGTCCTTCCAGTGAATATTCAGGGTTGATTTCCTTTAGGATTGACTGGTTGGATCTCCTTGCTGTCCAAAGGACTCTCAAGAGTCTTCTCCAGCACCAAAGTTCGAAAGCATCAATTCTTTGGTGCTCAGCCTTCTTTATGGTCCAACTCTCACATCCATACATGACTACTGGAAAAATGATAGCTTTGACAACACCGACCTTTGTTGGCAAAGTGATGTCTCTGCTTTTTAATATGCTATCTAGGTTTGTCAGAGCTTTTATTCCAAGGAGCAAGTGTCTTTTAATTTCATGCTGCACTCTCCATCCACAATGATTTTGGGGCCCGAGAAAAGAAAATCTGCCACCGTTTCCACTATTTGATTCATAGTGACCAATTATTTTGCTGACGCCTGGCTACTTTAGAAAAACAAACAAAAAAATGTCAAAGTGTACTTGATGCCTTTGGACCAGTTTTCAAGTGCAGAGTAGGGAAGTATGTGTTCCGAATTTCTCATGCCCTCAAACTCCTATGTGCTGGGGATAAAAGCCATCTTTGCAGCCACATTCACAGGGGTCTGGGGCCCCTTTGGATAGCCTGCCTGACTGGGGGCTGCGTGGTACCCTTCCCTCCCCAGGAAAGGGGCTGTGTGGCCATGATGCTCTCATGGAGCTTGTTACTCTAGCCTGCTGTCTGTTGCAGTTTTTATAATGTAATGTCCCCAGATTCCTTGAGGAATGTTTCATCACAAAGGCCTGCTCTCATGATGCCCAGGGGAGTTATTCTGTCTCTATTTTCCCCTGCGCTTTTTATTGCCCGGCGCTTAATGAACTTTTCTTGGCTATTTAAACTGTCAGCATTTAAAGTCCACTGGTGAATGCTGGTTGGCTTTGTCTGTGCTAAACTGGACTGTTCAGTGACAATTATAGTTCTTAATCATCATGAGAAATTCAGGGGAAAGGTGAACCTTCCAAAAGTCTGTCAATGCAGCAGCAGGAACCAAGTTTGGCAGAAATAGAGATGTGGTGGAAACGAAGGTCCATTCTGTTCCCCTGAGACAGAATGTGGCATGCGTGGCCTATGGAAAGAAAGCCAAAAGTAAAGAAAAAGAGACGCCACACTGATTTCTCCCTTCACTGGTACTGTTTTTGTGACACAGTTGGTATCTGATCCATTCACTGCTGGGCTAATAAATCATTAATGCAATGCCTGCTGTAGACCAGGCGGTGCCTGGGCTTTACTGCAGAGACTTCTAGATAAGCATGAATAATTGTGGACTTCAGGGAACTCTGAGCTTAGCGGGGTGACCAGCAATAAAAGGATTCTTAGGGAATAGTCTCTGAAAGGAGAGATAGACCTGGAGGATCTGACAGCTGATGGGCTAGTAGGGAGCCTGCTGGACTTGGGTGAGGGTGGGCAGAAGGCTGTCTTCCTGGGTGATACATCTAAGTATCAGAAAGAGTTCCGAAGGGCCATAGGAAAGTTCTCATGGGGAACCTGTGGAAGATTCATCCACTCCCTCATTAATTCTTCATTTGTGGATAGCCTTTTGAGCAAACTCCGGGAGAGAGGGAAGGACAGGGAAGCCTGGAGTGCTGCAGTTCATTGGTTCACAAAGAGCAGGACACAACTTAGTGACTGAACAACAAGAGGGGAGAGCCTGCTCTGTGCTCAGTGTGGGAAGCTGACATTTGCGAAGATGAGACGAAAGGGCAGGAGAGATCCTAGGAGATTTGAGTATAGACATCAGCCATGGAGAGCCTTGGGAGGGCATAACCAGGAGAGCCTGGCTGGACCTGTGTGTTGGCTGTTGTCGGGGAGTCACATGTGAGGGGGCAGCCTGGACAGAAGAGAAATGGGAAGTGAAGGGGAGTGGGAGGAGGTTCATCCAGTGATGGTATTTTTATTGTACACCAGGACTGTTTAGGGTCAGAAAATGAAGGGCAGGTCTAGGACAACTGTCTGAATTCTGTCCTGGGTAACTGCTGGACGGTGAGGCCCCTCACCTGGATCAGAGAGGAGAGAAGAGGCTGAGGACAGATGATGACTTCAGTTTTAGATGGGTCTGTCCGAATGGAGAGAATTACAGGTGACGTCCACCAGACGGCTGGATTCACAGGGCTGACCATTGGGAAAGAGAGCTGAACCTCGGATACAGACGGGGGGATTGTCAGCTTACAAATTAGCAGGTGGTCAGAAGAAAAGCATAACTAGTAAGAATTGAACTTTATGGGCACTCACTCTGTGCTGGGCTTCCCCTGTGGCTCAGCTGGTAAAGAATCCGCCACAATGCGGGAAACCTGGGTTCAATCCCTGGGTTGGGAAGATGCCCTGGAGAAAGGAAAGGCTACCCACTCCAGTATCCTGGTCTGGAGAATTCCTTGGGGTCCATGGGGTCACAAAGAGCTGGACACGACTGGGCGATTTTCACTCTGTGTTAAGTGTCCTGGGAGGGACCAATCCATTTTATCTGCTATAGAACCCTCCGAGTTACTATTTTTTTAAAACTTTTTTAACTTTTTCTTTTGTGTTGGAGTAGGGTCAATGAACAGTGTTGTTGTAGTTTGAGGTGGACAGCAAGGGGACTTCACCATACTGAGATGTTATTTCTAACCCTTCCCGTTTACAGAGGAGGAGTTTGAGGCAGAGAGCAGTTGAGGAGCTTGCCCAAGGTTGCAGAGCATGTGAGGAAGTGGGGGTGGAGTGGGGTGGGGAGGAGCCCTGCAGGATGGTTGAGGAGGAAGTGGAGAGTCTGGACGGGGAGCTGAGCAAACCGGTGGGCGGGGCTGCTCCCCCTTCACCCTGACTCTCCTGGGTTCCAGGTCTGATAACTGCCTCAGTAACTGCTGAATGTCAGTGCCCTCCTTGTAGGCATATCCCAGTTTTAAGAGAGCACAGCTTATGAGCTCAGGCTAAGGTGGGAGGAGAAGGGGATGACAGAGGATGAGGTGTTTGGATGGCATCACCGACTCAATGGACATGAGTTTGAACAAGCTCTGGGAGTTGGTGATGGACAGGGAGGCCTGGTGTGCTGCAGTCCACGGGTCGCAAAGAGTCGGACACGACTAAGCGACTGAACTGAACTTCTGTGGCTTTGCGAGCTCCCAAGACTCCTAAGAACTTCAGCCCAAACTAATGATGCTGGGAAAGATTGAAGGCAGGGGGAGAAGGGAGCCACAGAGGATGAAATGGTTGGATGGCATCATTGGCTCAATGGACATGAGTTTGAGTGAACTCTGGGAGATGGTGAAGGACAGGAAAGCCTGGTGTGCTGCAGTCCATGGCATTGCAAAGAGTCGGACACAACTGAGCGACTGAACAACAACCCTTGCATGTAGGCCAGCTGAAATCCCACTCTTTCCTGGAGGCTTACTGCAGGTGGCCACACCTCCAGGAAGCCCTCCAGATTCTCACAGTCAAACAGGGCTTCTTTGGCCTCCACACTCCCCTGGTCCTTTGCACGAGCAAATAACTTACTGCAATATCATTTATGTCCCTGTCTTTAAGTTCCAAAGTGGAGAAACTATACCTTGTTTATTTGTGTGCCTTGCATGTAGTAGGTGCTCAGTAAATGCTTGTACTAGTAGGTGCTCAATAAATGGATTTGAATGGAGGGAGAAAGTTCTGAGAAAGTGTTTTTTTTTTTTTTTTTCTTCCTCAACTTTCTGTTTTCTGGCTTATTTTACACCCAGCTGTCTGCTCTCTTTGCAGATTCTCCTTCTGATGTATTTTGTTTGTTTCCTCTCTTGATATTCCTGGGGTTCTGGATTATTCCCTCATTCGTGCTTTCATTGGCCTGATGTATATCAGAATGAGCTGTGTCTCTGTGTATCTCGGAAGCCCCTAGACTCTAAGTCCTTGGGGGCCGCATTCTTAATCTCCCTGAAGTGCCAAGTCAGTGGCAGCAAAGCAGAGTGGAATTCCAGGCCCCCCAAAACCCCCTCTGCAATCTTCCTTGTCCGTCTCGCCCGCACACCCCGCTCTCCCTGGGCCGATTAGCTGTGTCCTCCCCGCACCCCCACTAAAGGGGGGAGCAGGTGGCCCAGCCCTGCTCCGTGTCCCCTCGGAGCTTCTTGTTGGTCTTCCCAGACCCAGGCTCACACATGATGTTATGATGATATGGGCTTCGGCTTTGATCAAAGCTGAAAACTGCAGCTGAGACCTGAATTGGTTGATAAATGAGCAAAGACTTACTTCAGCCAGTTGGGCCAGAGTCTGTAGAGAGTGGTGCCAAGTGTCTCTGCTGCGGCTACAAGTCAGAATCTCTAAGCCATTCTTCAAAGAGCGACACGCCGTGGGAGGGGGGAACAGGTGCATCGCGCCCAGGTAGGATGATGGCTAAGGGCTTGGGTGACTGAGAGGCAAGCGGCTGCATTTGTCATGCTGATTTTCTGCCAGGTCCCTCCCACTCCCTTGATAAAGAGCAAAAGCAAAGAAAAGAGGGTGCATGTTTCTGTTGCTTATTTCCAATGTAAACATTACAAGCAAGCTCATGAGGGTAATATTTTCAGTGGAAATAACGTATTTCCACTGGACACAGTGCAAGAATTTTTTGCTCATGGAATTTTCACTCAACAATAGGGAAAAAAATTGTTTTCACACAGGCAGTTTTGGCTCCAAACATGGATTTGACAAGTGTTTCCCCAAATGTCACCAGGACCGAAGTCTGCAGCTGCTATGGAAATTTCAGAACTCTCCAAAGAACCCCAAATGCTGTTGTGTTTTTTTTTTTTTTTTAAATCACTGAATCACATATTTAAACTGGGCTTTCTATTGTTATTAACCCTGGAGTATGATAATTAGAGAAACCTCAGAAATCTCGTCTAAGAAACCCGAAACATTCATTTTGCTGTTGGACTTTTCTGCACTTTCATTTAGCATCATGGCGAAATACAAGCAGTCTGTTGGGCTAGTTTCACATCCTATTCATTGTCAGTTTTACTTTCTGGGCCGAGGATGTCGATGTTTGGGTTTTTAGAACAGAAAGATGATCTTGAATATGAAACTCAAATCTTTGTAGTGTTTTTGGTGAAGTCTCACCACGGGTCTCTGCATCCTGGGTCAAAAGCTGTGCATGTGTCTCTCCCTTGATCCGATGTGATTTCTGGTCAATTTAATGCAGCTCCCATACTGCATGCCATAGAAATCAAAGAAAGGCCATGTCTTCCATTCCGAGTCACAGGGCCATCAGCTCGGCCCAGGGACGCCCATCACCACAGGGCTGGATGCGAGTGGTTGGCTCTGAGAAAAAGAGAACTATGCGATGCCCCCAGCCCACCCCATGCTCACGCTGGGGACTTCCACAGGACCTTGAAATTAGGTCAAAAATGACTCAGCCTTCTCATGATTTTATTTTTCGAGCTTTTTTTCCACTCCAGCCTGATATTGGTTTTCTCTCTCAGTTCCTTTTGGTTAATCTGATTATCTTCAAAATGTAAAACTATGCTGCTCAATTTAAAATGAATTTGCATGCTGAGGATTCTTTTTAGGTGACTTTCTGCCATGATGACATCCAGCAGGGAAAGATCTGCTCAATTCTTGGAGTCCGTTTGAGGTGAACTGACAATTCCATTCACACACATCAAAAATCTGTTGGAAAAGTTCCCCCAATATTCCCATTCACTGAATGAATGGCTTATTGAAGGTAAGCCATTGCCCTTTGGGCATCGTTGTCAGGATAGAAACATGAGGTCTCACGTTTCATAGGCTTTATTGTGGACACACCACAGACAGCTAGGTGGTAGGATTGAGTAGCAGAGTGAGAATAACGTTTCGTTGTAAGAGAACTTTCTTTCCCAGTTTTCGGTGTTAAATCTATAGAACTTTGACTCAATTTTACCTTTTCCCCAGTCACCTGAATTGGCATTGTTACTAGGATTGTCATTGAGTAAAACTGTACAAACCAGATTTAACTTTCCTTTGATGATTGAAGTGAGGGGTTGAGAATTCACTTTTTTTCTTTAAATTAACTTTTGTTGGCATATAGTTGATTTACAATATTGTGCTAGTTTCTGCTGCATGCACAGCAAAGTGAATCAGTGATACATGTACACATACTCACTCTTTTTTAGATTCTGTCTCTATATAGGTCATTATAGAGAATTCAGTAGAGTTCCCTGTGCTCTACAGAAGGTTCTTATCAGTCATCTATTTTATACATAGTAGTATGTATGCTTCAGTCTCAATCTCTCAGTTTATCCCTCCCTCCCTTCCGCCTTGGTAATCACAAGTTTCACTTTGGTGAAGTTAGGAGGTGGCAAAATCTGAGAGTGAAAGGGTTAATAGCTCAGTTGTGTCTGACCATTAGCGACCCCATGGACTATAGCCCGCCAGGCTCCTCTGTCCATGGAATTCTCCAAGCAAGCATACTGGAGTGGGTAGCCATTTCCTTCTCCTTGGAATCTTCCCGACCCAGGGATCAAACCCCCTTGGTTTGCATTGCAGGCAGATTGCAGGCAGATTCTTTACCATCTGAACCACCAGGGAAACTCATAGAAAATATTCCTATCTTGAAGCTCAGGAAGTACTATCAGGGAATTGCTGGTTCTGAGGAAAGCTAGAGAGGGAAGTGATGCTTTTGAAAGGAACCTATCCATGCTGGGTCTGCCTGGGAAGTGGACTGGCTCTGCAGCCTTCTGTGCAACTTTAACAAAGACTGCACTGGAGTTCAACTTCTCCCAGACTCTGGGAGGTGGAGAGGGACAGGGAAGCCTGGCTTGCTGCAGTCCAGGGGTCCCAAAGAGTTGCACACAACTTGGTTACTGAATAGCAACATTGGTGGTTTTGTCTAGTATACCGAATAAGCATGGAAATCCAGGATGAATGAAAGGCTGGCTCAGTCTTTCCATGTTGTCTTGTTACCTGAGAGCTGGGTCTGAGGCTCTTGTGTCCTCCTTGGGTCCCAGGGCAGGCAAATCCTGAAGCTGGGGCTCTTTCACCTGTGTCACAAGGCTGTGACCATTAGATGCCATTTTAAAGCAGTTCCTTTGTAGAAGAATGACGGCACAAGCTTTATTTTCATACCAGGGTGTGTGTGTCTGTGTGTGATGTCTCGCTAGTTCCCCAGATGGTAACTGAGGTGGTTTGTCTCCCAAGTTCCTGAGAAGTAGGTAGTGGTTATGGCACCATTTGAATTGGAATTTCTTTAAGGATAACTTTTAAACAAAATACTTTCTAATTTGGAACAACAATATTTTTATTAGAAGATTTTCATTTCAGGATCTTATTGGTAAGTCCTAAATTCCCTGATGACATCCAGGCGATACCATATTTGAAGGGCTCTTACAATGCCTGGCCCTTGTCTCGGACCACGAGATGCCTGCAAGCTTTGAAAAAGCACCTTCTCAGGAAATGGGTTCCTTTTTTTTTCTTACTTATTAGAGCGAATTCTTGCATGTGTCTACCTTAAGGAAATTTAAAAGCACTTTATCTTCCTCCTTTAGTGAAGGAGCAATAAGCCTAATGAGTTATTCTTAAAGCTCTTTATTAAATTACTCAGTTGATTTTCTTCCTTTTAATGCTACAATGATCATAGCTCCTTTAGCTTTTCTTCCTAGGTCTTAATCTCTTCTCTTTGAATCATTTCTGCAGATGGAAATTGCCCATTGAGGGCCTTGCAGTACTGAGTTCTCTCTGTCTCCCTGAACCTGACCCCCGGGCAGCCTGTTAGCTGACCCCTCCCCATAGGGGCGTCACTCTACAGTGACAATGACTGCCATCCATTCAAGTATGAAGTAGGAAAGAATTTGAATTTGATGCAACCATCCATTAATTTTGCAAATGTTTACTGAACACTTACTAAGTGCCGGATGTGGTAATGGAGCTTAAAGTGTACTGGGGAGTGGCTTGCAGCACACAGGACACATGGGGATTATAGTCAGTGATAGTAAATTACAATGATAGTGCATAATGAAAATTTGCCTATAACCAACAATAAGCATTATCAATTATAAGTGTGATGAATATGATGGAAGAGAAGAATGCATTGGGGGTGTCCTTGGAGACCCAGGTCCGATTTTGCTTTCCAGCCTTTGACTCCTCCCATCCTTGGACCCTGTGAGGGACCCACTCCTTGGACCCTGATCACAGTTTGTGTTCTTGCTTTTTATCCCACCTGTCTTTTTGGCCCTGAGGTGAGCTTACAGTTTTGAAGGTCAAGACCATATTAGTTCTTGACCTCCTCACTTCCTAGCAGCCAGTGGGGGCAGGGTAATGTCAAAGAACTAGAGGATCTGAAAGCTGAGATCCTGGGTTTGAGCACAGGGGCTGTTGGCTACTAGCTGTGTGGTCCTTGACAAGTCGCTCCAACGCCTTTGAGGTGCGACGTCCTCAGTGATGAACTGGAAACAAAGGCCACTTCATTCCCATTTACCACATGATGACCCAGTGGGACCAGGACAGACCTCGGGGTTCACCTTCTCCTACAGTGAACATGCGCTGTTGATTTCTCCAGCACACTTTGGGTGCTGCACAAGTAGTGGGCAGTGCGGGGGTGATTGGCGGGCACATTTGTTCATCTGGTCAGACCATGGTGTCACGCCGTGGGGAAGATGGTGGATGTCGGAAGGAAGAGACTGGGTGTACGGATGCAGGTGGAGAGGATGCTGGAGAGCTGTGACCACACGGAGGTGGCCACGGAAAGTCCTAGTATGTCACCTGAGAAGCAGCTTGGAGCCTTGACCCCTACTGGATGTGGGCATGGCCTGGGGACAGGGAGAGGGAAACAGCTGGCTTGTCAGGGCTGTCGTGTGACAGAACGAGCCTGGGAAGGACCTGGGAGGTTCTCCGGGATGCCCAGAGCCCCTCTGAGACAGCGAGCTGTGGTTCATGAGTCTGGAAGTGGGTGGAGAGCCGGTCTTGCAGGCAGGACAGCTTCAGAAACTGGGGCCATTCATGGCAAGGACTTTGGCTCAAACAAAGGTTTGGGGCTCAAGTCCACTCCAAATCAATGATGATAGTTTTGGGAGCCCCAAGTGCTCAAGGGACTTGTTAGTCTCTCCGGCTGCCACTTCCCATCACAGAGAGAAGGGCTGGGATTGAAAGCAGAAGATGGAAATACAAAAAAAAAAAAAAAAAAAAAGTCAGTGAAATAAGAGGAAATGAAAAAACAAAACAAAACATAGGGACAAGAGATGTGGCCTCAGAACAATGTGTGATTGAGAAGAAAGCCACCTAAAAGGTTTCCATTGTAGGAATTCACTGTGGGACGGGATCTCCTTTTTCTTCTTCTCTCAGGCTGGCCTTTAGGCATTGTTGTCCAAACTGTGACTTTAGCGTAGGGAGAACCTGGGCTTGCTGGCAGTGTAAACACACTCTCCAGCACAAAGAATGCCCTGAACCCTCTAAATTGTTTCACTGAGCACAGTCCCAAGATCATTTCTTGCCTAACTGTTAGCGCTGTAGTCACTTTCCCTCTTGATCACTCCCTGAGATTTTCCTTTTCCCTCTCAGTTCCCATCATCAGTGCCGGGTTTTGGGGTTAAGGTAAGTAAATGAGCTGAAGATGCTTCCAAAGTGGCCAACCCAGGGTGGGAAGAGCATCAGGTGCCCAGCGTCAAGTCAGCTGTCATCCATCATTTGATGTCTCCCCATCTTCTCCAAGTAGATGACTTCTGAACCAAAAGAGAAGACTCTTGAGAGTCCCTTGGACTGAAAGGAGATCCAGCCAGTCCATCCTAAAGGAAATCAGTCCTGAATATTCACTGGAAGGACTGATGCTGAAGCTGAAACTCCAATACTTCGGCCACCTCATGTGAAGAACTGACTCATTTGAAAAGACCCTGATGCTGGGTAAGATTGAGGGCAGGAGGAGAAGGGGCTGACAGAGGAGGAGATGGTTGGATGGCATCACTGACTCGATGGACATGAGTTTGAGTAAACTCCGGGAGTTGGTCATGGACAGGGAGGCCTGGCGTGCTGCAATCCATGGGGTCGCAAATAGTCAGACACGACTGAGCAACTGAACTGAACTGAATTGAAGCTATGTTAGAAAGGGAGGGTGAGATTGAGTTTCCAAGCAGTAGATACAGAGACCCTGGCTATCCATCCTACATTCTGGAACTTTGTTATTAGCTGACTCAGAAAGAGAGATGGCCCTTTTCAGAAGATGCTGAGTATGGAGGAACCTGCAGGCAGTGGTGCTGCTGACCTCCAGGGCAAGTGATGAAAGACACAGAGATCTGGCAGGACGAAAGTCAGCGGGCGAAACAATGATTTACAGTTGTCAGTCGGCACGCCACCGGGAACCTGGGTAGAGTCACAGGTGAGAGGTGATTTGCTTTCATGAGTTTAAAATCTCACTAAATGGTGTCTGAAAAAATATACTGAAATAGGCTTGTGAGAGTCATGGATGAAGGAGAAGCCTGTGGTTAACGTGAGTCTGCAGTCATTAAGGGGAAGCCGGGGCTGGTGGTGGGGCCGAGGTCACCTCTCTCCCCTCCAGCCCTGCAGCTCTAGGGGTGCTGCCTGCCTGGACCACTGGCTGCAGGGGTCCTGGCACTAATGGTGACAACGTGGATGAGAAAGATGAAGTCTCCTGCTAAGCATACCTGGCAGGCCAGCTGTTTTCTGCAGGATGACTGAATTCCACGGGTGGGTGGGGTGAAGACCAGAGTCCCTGAGTCCCCTCCGTGGACAGCAGGCCCAAGGTGTGCTAAGGGTCCTGGTTGCAGTGTGGGCCTGGAGTTTTGACCGGGCAATGAGGGGTCAACTGTGCTGGAAGCCCAGGTCAGGAAAGGGGCTGTCCACCTCCAGCCCCACAGCAGGAGAAAGGGTCCAGATTCAGGGTGGGGGTGCTCCACGATCCTTGGGGCCACAGGCACAGATGAACATGCTGGGGGTTTTGCTAGAAGGGCAGCCAAGATTATTTCCCCTCCTCCTCCCCCCAGCTGGATGCTCTGGTCTCAGAGCACATTCTTGGCTAAAATCGGTTCTTGCTGGTGCACGGGAGGTCTGGGTCACTCTGCCTTCCAGTTTGGCAACCTGCTGGTTAGGGACACTCCCCTTTTCCAGCCAAGGCTCCAGGAAACCACCCCCAGGGCTTCCCTCAAGCTCCGTCTGCCTCTCCTATCTGCAGAAGATGGGAGCTGAGATACTCTGGACTGGAGAATGACTTTCCCCTTCTAGAAGCAGGAGTGAAAAGCCCCTCCAGGGTCCACAGGAGTGTGAAGTCACAGTCATCAGAGCACATGGGCATTTGTGAGCTGGCCTGGGAAAAAAGAGTCGGATGCGACTTAGCAGCTAAACAACAGCAAATGCACTTTTAGAACGGGTTTTTTTTGGGGATCACCTCAAAAACGTTAGAGAAGTTGGAAAAGGAGCCATGTACATGCCCATCCTGAGCTCGTTTTCTCCCTCGGCATCAACAGTTTACATCATTGCCATCTTGGTGCTGATCGAGTTTTGCAAGTTTGGGTCATCTTGCAAGTTTGGATTCCAGGTCCAGGCTATACGGCTGAGAATCCTTGCAACCCAGTGAGGATAGCAAGTGAACGGCTTGCTCCTGAATGAATGGGCTGTGAGTCACTCAGGTCCCCAGGACACAGTCTGTATGAGACCTGGGAAGGGCCCGGAAGGGCCCACCCTTGGACGTTTCATTCAGAGCATCATTCAGAGTTCTAAAAAGGGAATGGAAAAATTAAATGTCAAGTCATAGGAAGTGTAAAAATCAGGGTGTCTCCTCACACCTAATTAGTCTGCCAGTAATGTTAGGCATCTCCTGCTAGAAAGTATAGTCATGCAAGAAACTTGGGGTCTGAGAGTGTGTTTTGATGAGTTTTCCTCCCACCTCTTTCCCCCTCCTGCACGGCAGACCTCAGCTCCTGGTCTTCTCTGCATTTCTTCCTGCTCCAGCTTTTGGTCTTCACCTGTGCACCTGGAGATGCAGGCTGTATAATAGGAGGGGTCCTAGGTGGGTTTGTGGGTGCTGGGGCTCCTCCTCTACCCTCCTCCCTGGATCCACCCTCAGGGGTTTGGATGAAGCTCAGATATGATGCACTTACCTCGACCTTTTTTCAGGTTGCCTGAGATACCGCATTAGTAGCAGAAACGCTGCTGTTTTCAAACATTTTAATTTGGGTGCAGAGCCTGGTGGGAGATTGTACACCAAATGGCCCTCGGGGAGCATTGCTTTGGGTATTATTTTGTGATGAGCTTTTATTTTCTGGGGAGCAGAGCTACTTCCTGACATGGGAGGTGCTGATTTGGGTGTCTTCTGTTCTTTATGGTCTAGGATGGCAATCTAGCTGTGAGTCTGGTCCTGGGGCATTAAAAGCCAACAAAGGTTCCAGAAGCCACGTGTTCGTTAGTCACTGTTGGGGACGGGAGCGGTGAGAGGACAGCTTTCCTCCAGGGAGGTGGTGGTTCGGCCAACGTCATCAGAAATGAGGGAAGTGACCGCGGGCAGTGGCTGGTGGACTGTGCCATTCACCACACCAGGAGATGCACTTGGGTCTCCTTACATCCTCCCAGGAGGCTCGCGAGGCCAGCTCTAGAATTCCATCTTACTGATGAAAAAACAGCACTCAAGGAAGACCAGCCCATCACTCTGAGGCTCAGGGGCAGCCCAAGCCTCCTCCTGGGTCCGGCTGAGTCTGTTTGAAAGGACTGTGGCCAGCCCCCTCCTGCGCTCCGAGCAAGGGGGCAGGGGAGAGAGTTGTGGGGCAGTGAGCACGACTAAGGGCTAGCTGGCTTTATTTTCAGAGCATCTTCTGATTCTAGCCCTGCAGCGCATCTCACCCTAGCGCTGATGCAGACCTGTCAGCCACCGCCTTTTGGGGCCCAGTGTCTGTTACCTGGAGCCCCACGCACTGCCCGGCAAGGCTTTCTACACTGTTTTCAAAACATTTAAAAGTGATCCAATTGTGCTCCCAGAAACAAATAAAGTGAGATCAATTGC
Source organism: Dama dama (assembly GCF_033118175.1). Classification (NCBI taxonomy): domain Eukaryota; kingdom Metazoa; phylum Chordata; class Mammalia; order Artiodactyla; family Cervidae; genus Dama; species Dama dama. Next base: position 17,659,572 of record NC_083691.1, on the reverse strand, counting down.
CAACTGAACAGGTAACTCATGAGCTATGCAGCGTCTCCCTCACATTTTAAAGCGTAGAACAAAGTGAATCAAGTCAGCTTAGAATTTAATAAAGCTCCTCTGACACACATTTAAAACACTGAGTTGTGTGCTGCCATGAAGCTAAATTTAGAGATGGAAAATTAGAACAAAGCTTCCTATTTACCAGCTCACCCCTTGACCATGAACCCTTGTCGTTATTTGGGCTAGTTCTCTGGATACCAGATGTATATCACCTTCCTGATGGAAACCGTAAAATTTATATTTCCTGGGGCATCTTGCTTTTGATTAACTTTCCTTATGCTCTATTTGCAGAGCTAGGCTTCCTTTTCATCCTATTTCTTTACTAAATATATATTTCCTAAGGTTTTGCACTTTTCCTTCATGGAAACAATTGGATTTCACCGTGGTTCTTTCTGTGTTTTCAAGTCTAATGTTATTATTAGCTGCCAATTACTCTTTTATTAAGGGATCCTCTAAGGTTTAGGCTTCTCCAGTGGCTTAAGGGTAAAGAATCTGCCTGCCAATACAGGAGGCGCAAGATACACGTTTGGTTGGATCCCTGGGTGGGGAAGATCACCTGGAGGTGGGCATGACCACCCCCTCCAGTATTCTTGCCTGGAGCATCCCACGGACAGAGAAGCCTGGCTGGCTACTGTCCATGGGGTCGCAAGACTGGACACAACTTAGTGACTAAACCACTACCACCAGCAAACAAGCGATGTAGCCTGCTCCAAAGACCTAGTGACTTCCTTCTTCCCAAAGCCATATTGAGCCCTGCAGAGAGGAAGGGATGCAAAGGGGGCCTCTGGCTCCTACCCGGAGAGTGGGGGATGCTCAGGAAACAGCGTGTGCTGAAAGTGGGGACCCGACCCTTCGTTAGAAGGGAAACTGTCAAAGTAAGTGTGTTTCTCTCTAGGCAGCCTGCTCTTAAATGTTGAGCATTGTAAAGGCAGACCGGGTTTCTGAGGAGGGCAAATGGTGAGCATAGTCATTTGTTAATGCATGTCTTCTATTTAAAAGATCTGTTACTGAGGTGCCATAAAACCAGAGTCCAGAGATTCACACATCTTGCACTGCATGTCCACGGCATGGGGCAGCCAGTCCTTAAAAGCACAGGGAACGCTCTCTCCTATTTTCTGTAAGAAGAGGAGTTCTTGTTGAGATATCAGCTGCATTGCCCTTGGGACTGTTGACTTTCTGGGTGGGATGAATCCTGGTTGTGGACTGTCCTGTGTCTTGAAGGATGTCTGGGAGCATCCCTGGCTTCTGCCAGGCGCTGGCGTGTACCCCTCCCTGCAGGAGTGACAACACAGGGTGATATTATCAAGTGTCTCCAGGGGCCACAGGGCAAAATTGCCCCTAGTGGAAATAAAATCAATTTTAGAAATGCATTTTATAGGCTCATATTTCTTCTTACTTTTTGAAACAAACAGCTGTAAGGGTTTGGCTTCCTTGAAATGGATATGATGTCACAAATATAAGTCACAGGAAAGGACAAGAAATCACTGATTTAGTATTTGACTTATCTTAGTTGCCATCGAATATGCAGCTACTGTGCAAGAGAAAATTAAAAATACGGATGGGCTGACTCCAAATGCTTCTAATTCTTGGGGAATCATGAAAGCAGACAGTTTGTGTCCTGTGGGAGAGACAAGGCTGCTCTTCCTGGAGAAGGCACAGTCCACACCTGGGTTTCCAATCTGCCAGCTGACCCCCCACTTTGGGGCTCATGCTTTGCAACAAACTTTTGTTAATGTTTATGAAGACACTTAATGCCCTTTGGTGTTAAAAAAAAAAAAAAAAATCTAAATGAGCATCACTCACAGGAAGGAGCCTGACCTTCCCAAACATATAATCTTCTTTTTGGGGAGTTGGCAAAGTTTGCAAAATGCCTCTTCCCCAGTGCCACACATGACTGCAGGGTTTATCTCCGACACCCTGAGCCATTGAGGTTCTTAATGCCTTCGAGCTGACTTCAGCAAACAAATTTAACAACCCAGTTATAACCAAATAGTTTTATAGAGATGCTGTAACTTCTTTTTTAAGTTCCAGCAGGGCAGATTTAGACAGGCAGACAATGAAAGTCCCGTAGTTGCTTGTATACTGTAGATCACCGCTGAACACGGGCGTACAATGCTGACCCCAAGGCAGCCCAGGACAGCTGGCTTCTGGAGTCCAGGGCTCCCTTTGCTGGTCACTCTTCGGTGCTGGGACAAAAGGCATTTCAATTTCCTGCTCTATTGCAGCATTTCAGGACATGTGTTTAATGATTTTTTTTTACCCTAAATAAACCATAACAGGAATGAACCATAACAGAAATTAACCATAACAGAAAGTGGGCTTTGATGCTGTGACAAAGAGCAAAGCTTCCCAAAAGTGTGGGATGGACTCTCTTCCTGGAGAAGCCATTCCCCCTGGAAAGGGTGTGTTAAGCTATTGAGGTCGGGCCGCCCACAGAACAAGTCTCCTGAGTCCTGGGGTGAGGGATTGCAGCCTTTGCCTTATTTTTCTTCTGCTCCAAATTAGTTTAAAGAATATTGATTGATCGATGATTGATTGATTGATTATAAGGAATTGCCTTGTGCAATTAAAGAGTCCCAGGGCCTGCTGTATGAAGGCTGGACACCCAGGGAAGTTGGAGGCATGATTCAGTCTGAGTCTGAAGGTCTGAGAGCTGTCAGCACCAAGGACAGAAAGGGATCAAGGTCCCGGCTCTGCCCTCAGGGAGAAAGGGCCCAGATCTCCCTTCCTCCGGGCTCTTAGAGGATTGAATGCCAAGCCCCCTCCCGACATTGGGGAGGGCAACCTGCTTTATGGAGAGTCCACCTATTCACATGCTGATTTCACCTGGAAGCACCCTCAGAGAGTCTTCAGCAGAATATCTGGGCACCTGTGATCCAGGCAAGCTGACCGTTAACATGAACCATCACAACGGGTCATTGGGGAAAGCTGTTCTCATTTGAGTGATGCGGGTTTCTCTCACAAAAAGAGAGTTTTATTACTGAAGGGAAACCTAAAGAGCTCCAGAGGCAACTAGCTCAGGGGGCAGAAGAGGAGACTGAAGTTCAGAGTGAGGCTCAGAGCCATGGTGTGAGTTGCCCTGAGTCTCAGGCTAAGTGAGACAGACAGAGGTGAGAACCTCAGTCTTTGGAACCCCAAAGAGTGTACACATCACCCTAACACCTTGTGTTGATCCCTGGGCCTGACTCCCCAAAAGATGAAAGGCAAAAATGGCGCAGGAGTTCTGGGCCAGCTTGGCAGGCCTGGGTGGAAGAGTGTACCTGTCACACTAGCACCATGGTTTGATCCCACACATCATACTAGCACCTTGGGTTGATCCCTGGACCTGACTCCCCGAAAGATGAAAGGCAAAAGTGGCGCAGAAGTTCTGGGCCAGCTGGGCAGGCCTGGGCAGCTGGGCCCGGGGGGTCGGCCTGTTTCAGCGTGGCCAATGGTGGGCAGTCCCCTGTGGCCAGTGCCTGAATGGGGATGTGATAATGTTGCCTTCTTTGTGTCTCCACTGAGACACACTCTTTCTCTCCTTTTCTCATCGTCTTTGCTTTCTGGTCGTTTGCCATTCACGTCTCAGGAATTAAGTTAGTGACCGCTCCCAGGGATTTGCTCGTTGGATTCCAGCGCTGACTTGAGCAGAGGCTCCTGCCAAGCCCTGGGATGAGGTTCTCTGTGCTGAGACCCTCCGCAGATTGGGGGTCATGGGGGGGGCGGGGCTCTGACTCTGTGGCCCTCACAAATTCCCCTCAACACAACCCACCTGCTAGAAACCTGGGGAAGCCTGCAGTCCCAGCTCCTGGCTGTGTGGGGAGGGAGCCTTCCTGTTTTCAGTTCTGGAAGACGGTGGCCCTCAGGAGCTTCTGCAAATGACCCTGAAATGGCTCCTGGGGCCCCAGTCTGGGGCGTGTCCTCCGGGAACGAGAAGTTGCCTGTGTTGTTTTGCCTTAGCTGAGCAGCCAGAGCAAAAGGACAGAGGATGCTGGCAACACCCGCAGGCACCTCTCCTTCTACTGCACCCCGAGATACTGCGTTTCTGTTTGTTTTTGTTTTTCTAACAAATGGAAAGTTTGTGGCAACCCTGCCTTGAGTTCCTACTGTCACCATTTTCCCAACAGCATTTGCTCTCTTTGTGTCTCTGGTCACATTTTGTTAATTCGCACAATGTTTCCAGTGCTTTAAAATGATGGTTGTATTTGTTAGAAATATCTAGGATCCGTGATCTCTGATGTTTCTACTAGGACTGGCTGAAATCTGAGACGATGGCTAACATTTTTTAGCAAGAAAGTGTTTTTTAATTAAGATATTTACATTATTTTTTAGACATAGTACTATTGCATATTTAACAGACTAGAGTGTCAACATGATTATTTTTAAGTAGAGTGTTTTATTTTTCAATAACTGTGTCCACCACATGTACAGTTTTCCTTTAACCATCAAGTATGGTAATGTTTCAGAGCATCTTTCTCTCACTAGGTAAGGCTCCAAGAAGAAGCATAACTTTTATATGCACTGGGAATCTGAAAAATTCATGTGACTCACTTCATTCCAACGTCTGCTGTATCACAATGGCTGGAACTGAGCCTGTGATATCTTTGAGGTTTGCCTGGACAATGATTTTTCAAACAGAGTATTCATTTTGTGTCTCCATGTTTAGAACTTCTAATATATTTAAAGGCAGACCCTCTTTGTTTTGCAAATGTGAATTTCTCGCAGAGAAGTTTCCAGTTTGTTAGTTTCCTGTATTCTGAGGCTCTTTGGTAAACTCAAGTAAAATGTTCACAACCAGCAGACATTTACTGAGTGTGGAATACAGAATACCTGTGTTAGAGATTCAAAGGAAGGTATGACAGTCTTTTCTTCATGGGCTCCTAATCTAGAAGGAAAAAGAAGCTGAGGCCAGGATGAGTCACCTAACAATAAAGCAGCCACTTTTTAAATGATAAGGATTTCCCGGAGCAGTCAAAGGGCCCAAGGTCCAACACACTCTGGTTCCCAGGTGAGCGGTGTCTGTCTGGGTCTCCAGGTCTGGGCTGGCTGCTTAGTGGGAGAAGCACAGAAACTTCTGCAGTTGTGCCTATGGTGGTAGGAACACACTTTTCCTGATTGAAAAAAATTTGCTCGATATTGGTTTTCAGCCTCAAAGCCGAACTTTCTAGGAGACAGATTCCCTTCCTTCTCAGGAGGCTACAGGAACCTAGGAACTGCGGGCTAGGCATGCTGACGGCTGAGGTCTCTGCTTGGGGACAGCAGCTGCTGGAGTGGCACCTGCCAGGCAGAGAGGCCGAGCAGAGCCAGCGTCATGGTCATCTCCGCCTTGCAGCCCCGGGAGGACCCCCTTGTGAGACGGGGACCTTTGCCACTGTCACCTACAAGGAAGACGGGGTCCAAGACTGCCCCTACCATCCCCTATTGTGCGGCCGCCACCTGCCTGAACCCCCCATCTCTGCCTTGGAGGATGCAAGCGCTGATAACTGTCATGTTGATTTTCAGGTTGTAAAATGCCCCGTCTGAGGACTGACCGCAAAGCCCGTGTGAGGAGATAAAGAAGCTATGGAGGCTTTCAGAGCTGAACTCAATTTATCTAGAACGTTTCTTTCTTCTTTTATTTTTTCCCCTTCAGATCAAGATAGTGCTTTTTCTTATAAATACTAAAAAAAGAAAAGAAAAAGGAAACGAAAATCCACCTTTGTTTTCTTCCCCATGTGTACCTTACAACCTACTGAGATTTCTTTACTCCAGAAGCACTCTGAAGCAGTGAAACCAGGGAATGTGAGTGAATCACAAGGACAGATGGTCGTTTGGGAACGAACTGGTTCCCTCAAAAGTGAGAAACAGCCTACTGTGTGACCCGGGGACTCCACTCACACTCTGCAATGACCTATATGAGAATTTTGTTCTTGTTCAATCACCAAGTCGTGTCCGACTGTTTGAGACCCCATGCACTGCAGCACGCCAGGCTTCCCTGCCCTTCACTATTCTCCTAGAGTTTGCTGAAACTCGTGTCCATTGAGTAGATGAATATGAGAATAGAATCTAAAAAACAGTAGTTTTATGTATAACTGATTCACTTTGCTCTACACCTGAAACTAAAGCAACATCTTTAATCAAATATACTCTAATAAAAATTAATTAAAAAAAAAAGCTGAGCAACAATCAGCTAACAGCCTTACTGTGACGGAGGCGTTGTGTTATGGTGAAGTGGCGGATAAAACAATTTGAGCAGTAAACAAACCAAAGTTTGAAAAGACCCCCTCACCCCCACCCCAAAAAAGAGGGTCAGCTGCTTGGGATCTAACCTGCTTCTGGAGCCATGATGCTAATGTCTATTTCTTAGCATAAATGTCTCCTCCAGCTTGGGCTTCTGTCCACCCTTCTCAAGGGCGCCTCTGTGTCCCCAGGACCCAGGCTGGAGACCGGGGGCTTCCTCCTTCTCTCTGTTCTCTGTTTATGCCAAATAGCTGCGGAATTCGCTCGCGCCTTCTCTCCCAGAATCATCACCCCAGGGTGACTTCCCTGGCCTTTTAGTGGGCTTACTGAGAGGTGATGGATAAGAAGGCTTGGAGGTTCCCCCAAGGCCTGGGCCCTGCCCAGGGCAGGATTAAAGTGGATGAAGATGGGGGCTGACCGGGGGACCCCCTAGATCCAGCAAAGACCAGTGGACTATGGAGCAGGAGCCTTGGGGCCGAGACCCTGAGGGGAGCCAGGCAAGGTGGGCTTGGCCTGGGGCCCCTACTTTGTTTCAGAGCCTGGTTGGCTAGCAAGGCCTTGTGCTACTGGTGTGCTGGGATCTCAGGGCCTCCTGGACAGGTCCTGTCTCCCCAGACCTGGCGCTGGAGCTTGAACTCTGCTTGGGCCTGAAAGCATTAGGTTCAATCCAAGTGAGTTCTGTTGATCCACTTTTCCACTAGCAGTGAATACACTCAGGTCTGGAAGCCCAGGTCGGCACAGGCCACGTGCTGCTTGTCCAACGTCTGCAGGAGTATTCTCCTGGGCTCTGGGAATTTGCTTGAAGAGGGGCTGCACACACCCTACCCTCTTTGCGTTTATTAAACATCTGCTTGGGCCTGGGTCCACTGTCCACACCCACCGCTCACTAGCTGTGTGTCTCTGGGCTGCTGTTTAACCTCCCACAGCCTCAATTTCCCCATCTGTACAAGGGAAAGTTACAAGCGATTCCCCTTTGGTGAGTGAGGACTTGCCAGGAGCCTGGTGAATGACGGCAATGCCTCTTTTGTTTGTTGCCACGTTCACGCACAAACAGAACCTGACTTTTCCACCCGGTGTAAGTCTAGCCCAGTTGTCAAGTTCCAGGCAATGTTCCTGAACCTTCTCACATTACTCCAGCCAGATTCAATGTTGTATTCTACCTGGGCTTCAGGAGAGATGATTGAAAAAAAAATTGAGGTAGAAAAAAATAGAAGTTAAATGCTATTTATAGCTTCTCAGCTGCTTCAACAGTTTCTGCGCCTTTTTTGAAGGAGCTGGGGGTGGAGGACGCTTACCCGCGGGTGGTGTGGTTGTTATCACTGTCCACATTGTCACACAGCCATTTATACCACAGGCCTCTCTCCCCCTAGGGCGTCAGCTACTGAGAGCAGAATAAAGGAAGGAAGGAGGGAATATATGAATAATTCTGAGCTTGCGATACTTGACCCAAGATTTTCAAAGTGATTAATATACCCAGCTGTCTTCTCCTTTTCTGGTTAGGGTTTATGATTCTCTATCATGCAGTAATTGCTTTTTTAAAATTTAAGCAATCTTACAACTGATGCTGTCTCAGAAATATTTAAAAGAATGTGTTTCACATCACTTTTTTTCTATGGACATTGCGAGGAAGGTGTGGGATATGGACCCTGGTTGGAATTTGAAAATGTAAAAGGATAAAATTATGCATTTTCTGACTGCTCAGTTTCTATTTATAGCCTTGCAATGACTTTCCTTCACTACTAGTCAGGATGGAATTTTAAACGATTGGCCAAGGAGAAAGTAATTCCTTTCCTTCTGCCATCTTATCTTCTTCTCTTGCCCTCTCTTGTCTTGTGTAGCTGCTATTATGGTCTCTCTTTGTTGAGGGCATTTCTCACAATTAAGTGCTTGTATCTGCTGCTCCCCACTGTATCTGTTTGCATAGATTTAGGACAGATACAAATGCTAAAAACACCTTACATTCCCTTTAATCTAGACAGAAACCCAAGGAAGATGGTTAACTAATGGCATTTGGCTCGTTTAAATCATAACAAAGTTATTCAGCTTCGAGTTCTAGATTCCTCTAAAAGTCTAGATTTTTTTTTTTTTAAGAAAACTTAAGAAGTTTGAGTGAAGTACCCAGTCCACTTAGTCCTTTTGGTTAAGTTGCTGGGAAGACCCACAGGAAACACAGGGTGCTTTGATCCAGACCTGGACCCTGACTCTGTGTGAAGCAGGTGATGGAGTTAATACGAATCTCTTGCTTTAAGCCAGTTTCCTTCTGGTGAGATCTGCGCTCGAAGTTCCTGTGCTAACGTATGTTTGCAGGTGGGCAGAGCTGATGGAGAGACTTGACCGACAGCCCTCCCACCTTGGGGCACTTTCAGTAACCACCAGGTCTGTGGGGAAGTGCAACTCGAAGGCTCGTGGAAGTGAAAACTGCAGTGGGAGCCCCCAACCCCAGGGTCTATTTCGGGACGCTCACCTATCTGAAGGGCTGGCCTCTGTGGACTCAGGACCTTTCTTCACAGACCTCAGAAACTTTTGTTGTAGTCTCACTTTTTTGTCCCCGTAAGATCCCCTGTCACCAGAAGCAAAGACATCTTCAATTACCACCTTCCATAACTTACATTTTGTTCCAAGTTCTGTGGTCATTGATGAAACTGTGGGTTCCTTAGTTTCTGCATAGCTTGGTGGAATGGGCGCTAAGTTTGGAGGAGGTGCTTTTATTCTCAGTGGTTTATCTGTTGCTGAACCTTTAAGAGCACTAAGTCTCTGAGGCTCAGTGTTCTTCCTGAAAAATGGGCATAATATTTACTGTGTGTACCTCACCATTAGCAGATTAAATGAAGTGACATATGGTGATGAAGTACAAAGGTGTACCCCTTTTTAGATCAGATGCCAAGGAGTTTCAGGTTCATGGATCTGATGATCTATACTATATAGCTTTTGGGTGTCTTATCATCATCTCAATAAGGCCAAAACTCAACTCTTGATTGCCACTTCCTCTCTTCAACCCTGTCCTCTTATCTTTTGTTTATGTGCTCAGTCGTGTTTGACTCTTTGTGACCCCGTGGACTGTAGCCAGCCAGGCTCCTCTGTCCATGAGATTTCCTAGGCAAGAATACTGGAGTGGGTTGTCATTTCCTCCTCCAGGTAATCTTTCCCAACATAGGGATTGAACTTGCGTCTCCTACAGCTCACCACTGGCCCACCTGGGAAGCCTCCCGCCTCTTATTTTACTTGTTTTAATTAATAGCACCACCACCCACCCTATTTAGTTCAGTTCAGCCCCTCAGTTGTATCTAACTCTTTGCAACCCCATGGATGGCAGCATACTGGGCTTCCCTGTCCATCACCAACTCCTGGAGATTGCTCAAACTCATGTCCATCCAGTCAGTGATGCCATCCAACCATCTCATTCTCTGTTGTCCCCTTCTCCTCCCACCTTCAATCTTTCCCAGCATCAGGGTCTTTTCCAGTGAGTCAGTTCTTCACATCAGGTGGCCAAAGTATTAGAGTTTCAGCTTCAGCCTCAGTCCTTCCAATGAATATTCAGGACTGATTTCCTTTAGGATGGACTGGTTGGATCTCCCTGCAGTTCAAGGGACTCTCAAGAGTCTTCTCCAGCACCACAGTTCAAAAACATCAATTCTTTAGCACTCAGCTTTCTTTATAGTCCAACTCTCACATCCATACATGACTACTGGAAAAACCATAGCCTTGACTAGATGGACCTTTGTTGGCAAAGTAATGTCTCTGCTTTTTAATATGCTCTCTAGGTTGGTCATAGCTTTTCTTCCAATGAGCAAGCATCTTTTAATTTCATGTCTGCAGTCACAATCTGCAGTGATTCTGGAGCCCAAAAAATTAAAGTCTGTCACTGTTTCCACTGTTTCCCCATCTATTTGCCATGAAGTGATGGGACCAGATGCCAAGATCTTAGTTTTATTAATGTTGAGTTTTAAGACAACTTTTTCACTCTCCTCTTTCACTTTCATCAAGAAACTTTTTAGTTCAATGAAACTATGAGCCATGCCATGTAGGGCCACCCAAGACAGAAAGGTCACAGTGGAGAGTTCTGACAAAACGTGGTCCTCTGGAGAAGGGAATGACAAACCACTTCAGCATTCTTGCCTGGAGAATCCCATGAATAATATGAAAAGGCAAAAAGATAGGACACTGAAAGAGGAACTCCCCAGATCGGTAGGTGCCCAATATGCTAGTGGAGATTAGAGGAGAAATAACTCCAGAAAGAATGAAGAGACTGAGCCAAAGCAAAAACACCCAGTTGTGGATGTGACTGGTGGTGGAAGTAAAATCTGATGCTGTAAAGAGCAATACTGCATTGGAACCTGGAATGTTAGGTCCGTGAATCAAGGCAAACTGGAAGTGGTCAAACAGGAGATGGCAAGAGTGAACATCGACATTTTAGGAATCAGTGAACTAAAATGGACTGGAATGGGTGAATTTAACTCAGATGACTATTATATCTACTACTGTGGGCAAGAATCCCTTAGAAGAAATGGAGCAGCCATCATAGTCAACAAAAGAGTCTGAAATGCAGTATTTGGATGCAATCTCAAAAATGACAGAATGATCTCTGTTCATTTCCAAGGCAAGCCATTCAATATCACAGTAATCCAAGTCTATGCCCCAACCAGTAATGCTGAAGAAACTGAAGTTGAACGGTTCTATGAAGACCTACAAGACCTTCTAGAACTAACACCCCAAAAAGATGTCCTTTTCATTATAGGGGACTGGAATGCAAAAGTAGGAAGTCAAGAGTTGCCTGGAGTAACAGGCAAATTTGGCCTTGGAGTACAGAATGAAGCAGGGCCAAGTCTAATAGACTTTTGCTGAGAGAATGCACTGGTCATAACAAACTCCCTCTTCCAACAACACAAGAGAAGACTCTACACATGGACATCACCAGATGGTCAATACTGAAATCAGATTGATTATATCCTTTGCAGCCAAAGATGGAGAAGCACTACACAGTCAGCTAAAACAAGACCGGGAGTTGATGACTGTTATTCAGATCATGAACCCACCCAATTGTATGATCAAAAAACTCAGGATTCTTTTTGGATTGTCTGTTTCCTTTACTTCTAACATTGTTAGCTTTACTTCCAAGGTGTTTTTTCAATCTAACCACTTCCCAAAATTTTCAGCATTGTTAGCCTGGACCAAAGCAACATCAGTTCTTTTCTGGTTTACAGTTCTTGTGTCTTAATCTTGAGTTGATCTTTCTACACCCAGTCTTTCCCATCCAAATTCCTTTCCCCTAAGGTAATCTGATGACCTTTTAAAAAAACCACACAGTAGAACATACCACCCCTCTGCTTAAAATCTGATAGATTTTTCTGGCACTTACAATAAAATCTAAAGTCATCCCCCTCCATCCCCACCACCCTATATCTCAAAAGTTCTACGTGATTTGCCTGCTGTCTGACTCTCTGACTTTTTATCTTTATGTTCCAGCTACGCTGGTTTTCCTGCTCCAGGCTGGGCTCATTCCTGCCGCAAAGACCTCTGGTTTACTGAGCCCTTAGCTGAGAGCATTCCTTCTTAAGACCTAGCCTCAGGGCAAAGGTCACTTTCTCAAAGAGGCCTTCCTTCCTCATCCCTGTAGGATGTGTTCTTGTTTTTGTCTGGCTTCTGATTTTGTGTTTTCTCCCTCTTTATCCTGATTCTTTCCCTCCTGCTTGCGTCCCATTGCCTTTGCATTTGTCTTCTCCCCCTTTTTTGCCTTTTCATAGATAAGACCTGACTTGGCACACACTGGGCTTGGCTATCGTTGGTGCCTTTTACTGGAATCATTTTGTGTGTTCCACTCTTAATTGTAAAGACAGTGAGTCAAATTATTCATATTTTTGATCTCTAAATGCTCTCTGCAACTCAGCAAAAACATATGGACTTTAACATGTTTATAGCTCTTAACCAGTCAATCCTAAAGGAAATCAACCCTGAATATTCATTGGAAGGAATGATGCTGAAGCTGATGCTTCAATACTTTGGCCACCTGATATGAAGAGCTGACTCATTTGAAAAGAACTTGATGCTGGGAGAGACTGAAGGCAAAAAGAGAAGGGGGCAGCCGAGGATGAGATGGTTAAATAGCACCACCGACTCGATGGACATGAATCTGAGCAAACTCTGGGAGATAGTGGAAGGCTGAGTAGCCTGGTGTGCTATAGTCCATGGGATCACAGAGTCAGACATGATTTAGCGACTGAACGACCACAACATAGTTCTTGATGCATATTTCTGTAAGTAGATATTTCTTATTAAGAATAAAAGAATCCTGAGGAGGTCTGGGAGCCCAATGGCATCATATATGACCAGCTTGTAAATTAGGGAAAAGAATTCTATTCCATCCAAAGCTGATCTACCTTAGTACCTAAAAGAGGACAGCATTTCTGTAAAACCCCAACCTGGGCAGTGCTCTATAGTACCTTGGGTTGCTGGGGGCTGACAATTTGGGAATGCAATCCTTGCTCCATCCCCTCCTAGAGAGTGATGACTACATACAGATTTGAGAAGATGCATAGACCTACCAAACTCTAATGTCCTTACCTGCAGTGGAGGTAGAGAAGGTGAGATTTTATAAATTTCCATATTGTGTGTTTACAAGGACCATGTCATTTTCTTGTAAGTAGCAAAAAAATTCTATAGAATAAATAATAATCATAGGAGGAGACTTGAAAACTTTCTGAGAAGTCCTATCATAAGGAAACCTCGCACTTTCCAAATGTTTGTGGTCATGCCACCTGTAGCTGGTTCTCTTGAACATTCTCTGGGCAGTACTGCTAAAGAACATCCATCTTCTTTGCATAAATCTTAGAATAATTCATCTTTAGAGTCAGAAGGAAATTAAAACATACCTGTATGCCTCATAAAATGAGGCCTCAGATCATGGCATCTGGTCCCAACATTTCATGGCAAATAGAAAGGGGGAAAAAGCAGAAGCAGGGACAGATTTTCTTTTCTTGGACTCCAAAATCACTGTGGTCAGTGAGTGCAGCTATGAAATTAAAAGACGCTTGCTCCTTGGAAGGCAAGCTATGGCAAACCTGGACAGCATATTAAAAAGCAGAGATACCACTTTGCTGACAAAGGCCCATATAGTCAAAGCTATCATTTTTCCAGTAGTCACGTATGGATGTGAGAATTGAACCATAATGAAGGCTGAGCACCAAAGAATTGATGTTTTCAAACTGTGGTGCTGGAGAAGACTCTTGAGAGTCCCTTGGACTGCAAGGAGATAAAACCAGTCAATCCTAAAGGAAATCAGTCCTGAATATTCAATGGAAGGACTGATGCTGAAATTGAAACTCCAATATTTTGGCCACCTGATGTGAAGAACTGACTCACTGGAAAAGACCCTGATGCTGGGAAAGATTGAAGGCAGGAGGAGAAGGTGGCCATTAAGGATGAAATGGTTAGATAGCATCACTGACTCAATGGCCATGAAAGTGAAAGTGTGAAAGTGAAAGTTGCTTAGTCATGTCCGACTCTTTGCCACCCCATGGACTGTAGCCTGCCAGGCTCCTCTGTCCATGGAATTCTCCAGACCAGAAAACTGGATTGGGTAGCCGTTCCTTTCTCCAGGGGATCTTCCTGACCCGGGGATCGAACTCAGGTCTCCGCATTGCAGGCAAGAGTCTTTACTGTCTGAGTCACCAGAGAAGTCAATGGACAGGAATCTGAGCAAATTCTGGCAGACAGTGAATCCTGCTGTGCTGCAGTCCTTGGGATCACAGAGAGTGGGACGTGACTGAGCCACTGAACAACAGCAAGTGGAGATTAGAGCTCTTGCCTAAGGTGACATGGTCAGGGGTAGCAGGGTTGGGGAATGGATCTCCATAACCCACTCCCTCCAAGGCATCAGCAACAGGGCAGTGCAAGCAGAGGTGGGTACTGGGAACGCAGGCCTCCGGCGTGCTGTGCGCTTTGCAGCAGCAGCGCATGTCCTGACCTAGGCTCTCCTCAGAGATAAATACGTTCTCAGATCTGGGCGCACGGACACACTGTCACTGCGCTGGGCGATGAGAACACATTGTCTTGTCTCTCCTGACACAGCAGCCTCTGCCAGGAGGGCCTGGCAGGGGCTGCCGTGCCTCTGAGCCGGCTCCTGGGCGTTGCAGCTGTGATCTCGTATCCTTACTTCCTTGACACGCTTTCCGCCTGGCTTCCCGGAGACCTTGCAGGTGGTGGATGGAAGGGGGAGGCGCGGGAAGTGACTGACTGGACGGCTGTCGCCCAAGCCCCAACAGGACATTCTGTGGGAAACTTGGGTGGGTGTCAGTCAGCTTCCTCCACCGAATGAGGAAGCCACCTGCTCCCAGAGCTGTCGCTCCTGCAAAGGCCAGACTGCTGTCTCCGCTCACATCCCAGGTGAGCAATCCCAGGTAAGGAGCTGTCCTTGCAGGTGGGGGACACGTGTTAGGGCTGGATCTCTACAGCCGGCATAGTGCAGGGCACAGAGCCATCGAATTTAATTCTGACATTCCTTAATTTAAAACAAAAACAACACAGAACACACCTGGCGGACTGGCAAAAACTGGGTCTAAAGTCCCTGTGGGTAATCTTGAGCAAAGGCAGAGTGACGGGGGTGGACCTCCCCATTGGAGGTCCCCCCCCCAAGTCATTTATAAAAGGCATTGCCGCTTCGCCTGGGGACCCCGAGTGCCACACTGCAGGTATGATTCATGAGGGAGAGACTGGCTATAAATCAAACCCCTTTGTCTTAAGCGGTAGTTTCAGGGCAGCCGATCAATTCATATGCAAAAGGGAATGAGGAAAACCTGCACCATGCTGTAATCTACAAATATCGTAGAATGTAATTTCAAGCATGAACCAAGTTTCCACTCTTTGACCAAGGCCCCTCCATGGAGTTTTTTTTTTTGGGGGGTGTGTGTGTGTGCTGCAGAGGCCAGAGAGTGATTGTTGGGAGTCAGAGGGGGGTGACTTGATGAGCCCCAAGGGAGGGGATTCAGAGCTGGGAGCCAAGGGATTCACTCCTTCCAGAGCTGACCTGATGATGCCCGGGGCTCTCCAAGCATCCTCGCTAGGGACAGACCTTGGGCCACCATGGTTATCATCACCATCTTTGCTTCCTGCTGAGTTGCTGCTTCCATGCTCACTGCATCAGGAAGGAGTAAAGATAAGGCCCCAGGCTGATTCTCACTAGCCCCACGTATCTGGGGATGAGAAAGAAGGTCTGGCTCAAGAACATGCAACCGGCTCTTGGCATTTCTATGATACATTTGTTCTACTGATTGGAGGTTGGATACTCTTTCCCATATTAATGGTTCATAATGATTTCACTTGTTTCCTTTGAGAGATGAACTCCAGAGAGCAGGGCTCAGACGTTGGTCCTCTTGCATTTCTCAAAACGCCTAGCACTTTGTTTGGGAAATAAGAGATTCTGAGCTTGAGTCAAATATCTGTGGAAACAGGGCAGAGCCAGTGCGTGAATCATCAAAACCCAGGGGAGAATCAGAGCCCGCATGTGAACTCTGAAATTTCACACTCTTTCCCCTCCAACCTTTTATCATAAACACCACCAGAAAAAAAAAATAAATAAAGGAAGATTATGATATCATCTCTCTTAGCTTCTCCTAGCCTCCTGCTGGTATTGAAATGATCGAGACAGTAGAAAAGTGGCCAAAACCAGATAGAAGGAAAGACACAAAGGACTTAGGGAACCACAGAGAGGAGGCTGGCATTGCCCGACTGGCGCTTTCAGAACACCTGCCTGTGTCTTTCGAAACTGTCATGTCTCAAAGTCCACAAATAACAGAGCTTCATTTTGGTGTGGCGGTGGCTTTCCCAGTGGGGCCGAGTTCCTTCGTACACATTTGCATATGTTTTCACAGTGGGGTTTCAGGTTGACTTTGAAGCTCATTCTTTCAAGGACAGAAGGGAATTCCTAAGAGTTCACTGACTGTAAAGTTTATGAAAAAAAAAAACAAAAAAAACACACTTCATCTGCATACCCGAGCTGTAGATTTGGATGTTCTTGGAAATTGTTCTCCATTTTGCTCTAAAAGAAAATCTTCTTGCTGAATACAAATGCTCTGTTTTTAATAACATTTTGGAGCATCCTAGGTGTTCCTCATGGCTCAGATGGTTAAAGGTAAAGAAACTGCCTCCCCTACTGGAGACCCAGGTTTGATCCCTGGGTTGGGAAGATGCCCTGGAGAAGGGAGTGGGAACCCACTCCAGTATTCTTGCTTGGAGAAGCCCATGAACAGAGGAGCCTGGAGAACTACAGTCCATAGGATCACAGTCAGACACAACAGAGTGGCTAACCCTTTTGCTTTCACTTTCAGGCATCCGATAGAGGTGATCTACTGGTGATCGGTGTTTTCTACATTGTCACTGCTGGCAGGAGAACCAACCACGATACCAGGGAGTAGCCTCAGTGGATTCCAGCTGAGACAGAGACCATGTGGGTCAAATCCCAGAGGGGAATTGAAGTCGAATTGGATAAAAGGGAAGCCAGAAAGTTTCTGGAACTTGCTTCAGCAACCATTTACAGAGTGCCCTGCACTCACTGAGAACACAGTGATGAGGACTTGGGCCTCTCAGAGGAGAGGAGCTGTGGTGATGAACAGGCCCAGGGCCACAGAAAAGAGAGGAGGGGCTGACTGAAGGGGTCATGCAGGACAGGATACTTGACCTGCTTTTGAGAGATGGGCTCTTTAAACAAAGAAGTAAGGAAGAGTGTTTCAGCTATGCTGATAGATGCCAGGGTTTGTACAGAAAATATCTGGGTAAGGCATATTTTGCAAAATACAAATAGGATACAAATAACCCCCCTTCATCTTAAAACATTGGCTATTGGCACATTAGAGAAGGCCTTAGACTGTGAGTTGCTCAAAAGCATACCCCCTGGCGTATTTTCCGTATGCTCAACAATAAGCATCGATCGCCTCCTGGCACAGAATAAGTGCTCCATTTATGTTTATGGAAGAATCAGTCCAGCTCTGAAATGTGTATTCCTACGTCTTCTTTTGTGCATGAATGCATAATTGCTGAGTCGTGTCCAACTGTTTGTGATCCTGTGGACTGTAACCCGCTAGGCTTCTCTGTCCGTGGAATTCTCCAGTCAAGCATACTGGAGTGGGTAGCCATTTCCTTCTCCAGGGGATCTTCCTGACCCAGGGTTTGAACCCAAGTCTCCGGCATAGGCAAGTGAATTCTTTACCACTGTGCCACCTGGGAAGCCCACATCTTCTTTGAACAGTAAGCAATGAGTAATAGTAGAATAAAATATCACTGTAGCTGGTAATTCAATGGCTATCTTGGAGATAAGGATGAGATTTTTAATTGCTAAGACAGTTTACTCTGCTTGTAGTAGCCACATTATCTCTGTATAAATCAAGGTGGTTCTTCCAAGGTGATGAATGCTTTTGCTAAGTGATCTACTCCCTCCTGGGCCCAGTGGAAGAAAGCAGTGGTTTTTATTTTTGCGAGTGAGAATTTTAAAAATAAGAGAAGTTTGTAAGCTGTGGGTTCCCTGTGTGCCAAGCTCAGAAGGAGAGCATAGGTTTCTGGTTTTTCACCTTCCCACATGAAGAAATCACAAATAGGGACTCAGAGTCCAGAGAGTCCAGCATCACGGACATACCTGAGTTAACTCATCCTCCGCCCACAGCCTAAGAAGGCACTTGCTTCTCAAAGCAACTGAACTGAGTCCCCAGATCTGAAGAATAATCATTGGTCACTTCTAGCCCACTAGTAATCACTAGTGGGCTAGTCACTGTTAGTGTTCTACAAGAATGAAAGAGTTAGCTGCTCAGTCGTGTCCGACTCTTTGTGACCCAGTGGACTGCAGCCTGCCAGGCTCCTCTGCCCAAGGGACTCTCCAGGCAAGAATACTGCAGTGGGTAGCCATTCCCTTCTCCAGGAGATCTTCCCAACCCGGGGATCGGACCTGGGTGTCCTACATAGCAGGCAGATTCTTTACTGTCTGAGCAACCAGGGAAGTCCAAGAATGAACTCATGTAATTCTCACAACAGAGTTCTTCATTTTACAGGTGGGGAATCTGAGGCAGGAGAAGGTTATAGACGTGCTTAGGGTCTCCTGCTGGTAAATGCCAGGGCTGGGCTTTGAGTCCTGGCCGCCTGGCTGCTGGGTGATGTGCAGACTACCAATCTCCTTTCCCAAACAAGGCAAAATGCTTCAAAATGGATGAGACCGTCACACGATAATGATGCTAAAGTGCTTTGTGGTCAAAAAAGAACACAGAAATAGACGGCACTCTGTGTTTCCGTTTAAAACAACTCTAAATGTTGTTAAAAAGAGAAGAACAGTTATTGTTTTTTCTCAACAGTTATGAGAAGTGAGTTTTGAGATAGAAATTTTATGAGCTTTTTTAAGGCTGCAAAGATAAGAATTCTTAAGAACTAACCATGAAATGAGATGCACTGCCAGTAAGAAGACATTCTTTTCATATTGATTAAAATAGATTTTATTTATATTGTGGATAGTTACATGCCCGTGATACAACATACAAAACAACGAATAGAATATGGTGAAAAGTGAGTTTCTCTTTCATTCCCGATTCTCAGTCATCAAATTCCCTGCCTCAGACATGATTGCAGTAGGTCTTGTGTAACTTTCTAGAGATAGTCTGTGTGTATATTAGCCTATGTGTTTATGTAGTTTATTTTTGGGAGGGAGTGAGACACAAATGGTAACTTACTATGGGTAAGTAGTTCAGGACTTTGCTATTTTTATTCAAGACTGTAGACTTTGCTATTTTTACTTAAGACTGTAAGCTGAAGTTCAATATGAATTTGGCCCAAAGTACCATATAGAATCTCATCAAACTAGTCATCATTTATAAAAGCAATGATGTCTCT
Organism: Dama dama; assembly: GCF_033118175.1. NCBI lineage: Eukaryota > Metazoa > Chordata > Mammalia > Artiodactyla > Cervidae > Dama > Dama dama. The sequence continues at coordinate 17,640,474 of NC_083691.1, read as the reverse complement.
ACATAAAATCTGTATCTTACAAAATTATTGTTTGTGATAGCTTTTCAATGATTCCTTTTTATTTACTAGCTTAAAGGTCATGAAATTTGAATTCTTCTTTTTCATTTTTTACTGCATTTGTATTTCTTTCATCAAATTGGATGGACTACTACTGCCAGAAAAAGGATGATAGTTGTAGTCATGGGCATTCTTTTCTTTTTCCTGACTGAATTGGAAGCTACTAATTTCCTCCATTAAACATATTACTAACTTGGATTGACACACACACACAAACTAAATACACAAACACACATACTTAATTGACATTCTTTCAATAGATGTTATATCTTTATATCATACTGAGAAATCATCCACCTTTTCCTATATTTGTTTTTAGTTGCTAAGTAGTGCCTGACTCTTTTGCGACCCCACGGACTGTAGCCCACCAGCCTTCTCTGTCCATGGAATTTTCCAGGCAAGAATACTGGAGCAAGTTGCCATTTCCTACTCCAGAGGATCTTCCCAACCCAGGGATCAAACCCAAGTCTCCTGCTTGGCATTGGATTCCTTACCACTGAACTACTGGGAAGCCCTTCATTATATTTAAGAATATTTACTAAAAATAGATGTTAACATATATAAAATGCTTCTTTATAATACATGGAGATGATCATTTGATTTTCTTTCTTTTCATATATTCGTATGATAGTTTGTAAAAATCAGTGATGAATTTTAACTCTTCTTGCCTTTTGAGATTGATGTTACTTCGTTGTTGTATATTTTTCTTTTAATATTTTGAATTGCTTTTTAGAACTCTTTTTCATGTCCTCTTTGTTCCTATTGTTCTCAACCAATGTTCTACTAGCCTGAAGGAGAAAGAAAAAAGCATTACCAGCCTCCATTGTTTTTTTCCATGATCTAGAATAGTTTGAAAGAACTAGAGTTAATCTGTTTCTTATGGGTTTGATGGGGCTTCCTGATTGGCTCAGTGGTAAAGAATCTGCCTACCAAGCAGGAGACACGGGTTCGATCCCTACGTCAGGAAGATCTCCTGGAGGAGTAAATGCAACCCATTCCAGTATTCTTGTCTGGGAAATCCCATGAAGAGAGGACCCTGGTGGGCTACAGTCCATGCAGTCAAAAGAGTTGGACATGACTGAGTGACTAAACAGCAATAGCAAAGCATTTGGTAGGTATCTGTTATCAAATCATCTAAGCTCACTGCTTTTGGGAGATGTTAGCACTGTAACATGTTTTTCCATTTCCTCTTGAGTAATCTACTCTGAATTCTTAATTTCTTTGATGTGAATTTTAGTGATTTATATATTCCTGAAAATATTTCAACTCAAATTCATCATTAGAGCCACAGAGAGAAGTGATCTTGCATGATTCCTAAAATCATGCATTTATATAAATGTATATATTTATATGTAGATATATTTATTTATTTTTATATATATAAAACATTTACATACTGTTTGTGTTTTCTTGTTAAAATTAAGCAGATTAACTGTTAATTTACTTATTTTCTTATTTGAGCTTCTGTATTTATCATTACTATTATGTTTCAGTTTTCCAATTAAACTATTTCACATTTTATGCTTACTAATTCCTTCTCTTTTTTATTCTTGACTTTATCCATGTTCTTTCACCTTTCATTGGATGATTTATCTATTTCTGTTTTTTTCTGTGTATTAACATATATGAAAAATTCTGTGCATTTTTTTGAGCCCTGCTGAAAATGTAAACCATAGGTTCTGCTGTATAGCTTTTAAAATTATGGCTGTTTTCTAGTTATAACAAAATTCCAGCTTTGATTTTTCTTTGACTATGAATGGAAAATGTTTAAATTTCCAAATGGTAAGGATTTGTTTGTGTGTGTATTTTAGTTTCATTGTTAATTTCTAGCTTGTTCGTTGTAGTCAGGGCTTTTAGTTTCATTATTTGTACTTTTGGAAATTACTTGATGTTGTTTTTGGTGGCCTAATTATCTTGGTATGCATAAACACATTTCTTTCAATAATTTCCAAGGTGTACATTTTTATGCTTGTGTCCTTTATATTACTTTATAGAATATACTTACTCCTCTATTTCTTCAGTGTATCTCCTGACTGTCAATTTTTCCTTGGATGTCTTTTTAGTCTGCATAGTAGAACCTTTTATATCTAGAAGTTTTTTTTTTTTAGCATATCATTTAAAAATATGTATTAACCTTGTTCAGTCCTGGGGACACCAGTTGTCCATATGTTGGATTTCTTGATTTGTCTTATTTATCTTTCATTTTCTTCCTAACCCGTCCTAATCCTTTGGTTATTTTAATTTTATTTTGATTATACTTCTCAGCCTCTTGATTGTCATGTCTTTTGCTAGATTTTCAGTTGTTTCTTTACTTTTCAGAGCTGCTGTCAACATCGCCTTCATGTCTGTGATGAATTCATTTCTCTCTCCCACATCTTTTCTGAGCTCTATTGACTTGTTTTATCTCCTGCTGTTAGGAAACCATGGATTTCCTGAACTCTTGTATCTGCTTTGAGATCATGCTTTGTCAAGGTGATTGTTTTTCAGTTTTTTAACATACAAGTTGATATGCTATAGATAACAACGTAAGCTTCTTCTTAGTAACAGTTTCCTGGTCAGTATTTTCTTTTCTTTATTTTATTGGATATTTGCTTTCTTTTTATGCAGTATTTTAAAACATTGATCTGGATGCTGGATCCTTTTTGGTCATTACTTATATTTGAAACAGGTGAATTCTTTCTGGTCCAGCTAATTTCAAAATGTCACAATGGGGAGCAAGACCATGGACACTTAGCAAGAATTCTTCAGAGACACAGGGCTTTGGGTTTAAGAGCCTTCTTTTCAGATTTCACTTTCAAAATCACCTGACATATTCAGAGGCAACTCTGAACGCCGAGTTTCTCTTCTGCTTCCTGCCTCACGGACAGACTGCTTCCTGCAGCTATGGTGGGCCTGACTGGTTTCCCAGCTGGCCCACCACATCCTGCTTTCCTTTTGAGTTTCATACCAAACTCCGTTCATGGGAACGTCCCACTTCCCACCCCTGCCCGCCCCCAAGAAAAAAGCTCGGTTTGACCCTTAGACCTGCCACTTTCTTTAGGCCCTTCACCTTCTCAGCCTTGTCCACAGTTGCAGCCACGAGGTCCCCTCTCCTGTTTGGCCACCCCTGCCTTTCACCTCCATTCCTTATACAACATGGTTTGGGGTTGCTTATGCCTCTGGGTTTTTTTGTTTTTAACTTGCAAGTTCATTTTGCAAGGAGGTTGAAATATCTTCTTTACTCTTCTGTATTAAAACTGGAGGTCTCCATCGTGTTTTAAAAATATTTGTGTTTTAGATACAGAGAAATTCAAATTTTGGGAAGCATTTCCTACTGCAACATGTGTAATATTTTCAAATTCTCTCTTGGCAGATACTTCCTAGCAATTCAAGATTTTGTTAAATACATAATTTTATAGAGCTTATAAATTTAACAGATTATCAAATAAAATGTTTTGATATGAAGAAATAGTGATGTGATTTATGAATTGTTTTACTCATGGAGTCAAAGTTTATGTTCTATATAAATACAATTTAGGTAGATTTTTGCATGAAAATCTCTTAAAATGTTTCCGTATCAAAGAAAATTGATGCCACATGCTGAGGTCCTCAAAATGTTGTCTGTTGTAAAATATATACATTTATATAAAAAAAATCACAATTTCCCTTTGCATGATTCAAATATTAAGGCCTTTTCTTATCTCTCTTTTGTACCATCAGGTGGTGCTAAATATGTCATCTTCTAAGGATACAATTTTCAGGAATATTCTCTATGTATAGTTAATGAAGTTAGGATCCTTGCGTAGATTGACATGATTATTGCATCAAAATTAAAAATAGCATGATTAGAAAGTACAACAGTTTAATATAATTACATAAACTATAGAGGATGTTAAGTGTCAACAGTATTTTTAATGTTTCAACGTGAATATCATCACATGTGAAAGTGAATTCATGGCCTTTTGGGAAGAATGGCTTGGGTGTATCTTATTCATGTTTCACAGAGAAGTTATATAATCTTCCTTCAACACCATTTCACCCCTTTGTTCCTTGGTAAGGGAAAGTTTGCTTAGTTTATTTGTCTGACATCAGCATATCTGATTTCTTCACATCATATTTGATTCGGGTTTATTGCATTAATCTCGACCCTGGAGATTATATTTGAAACAGGTGAATTCTTTCTGGTCCAGCTAATTTCAAAATGTTTCCATAATTTGCTTAAGTACCAGAACCTGGAGAAGAAACTCTGCATAACTGTGACCTTATCACATTTTTTCTTTTGCATTTACACGTCTGCTCATCTAAGCATCTACCATCATAAGATGGTAGAAACGTAATAGACCTTCCAGAGGGGAGCAGGTGACTTTTAGTGACTCCTGATTGAATTTCAGAGGCCAGACAACATACTGAATAGTTTGTACTTAGCAGCAACATAATTACTATATTTCTTTAGCAAGGGAAAGAAAAGAGAAAGAGAGGTCATATGTTACTGAGTTTGAAATCCCTGGGAAGTGCTTGCAGTTATTTAATGCTGTATTTTTTTTTTTTTAAGAACAGATTTTCTGCTTAAAAATAAATATTCACTTCTTGTATTTAAAAACTGCAGTATCACTGTGAATGTAAATTCACAATTACTGCAAATTCTCCATTATGTCATATTTAGAGTCTTTTAAATCATTAAAAACTTTCATAGCATCACTGTTTAACCATCATCAGGCTCGGCAGCGGAGAGTTGGGTGTGGAAAACACAGGTGCAGTGATGTGTCTACCTGAGCCAGGTAAAAGCTGGTTTTAGGGGCGAGAGTAGGCAGCAAAACAGGGTGGGTCGGTCTTGCCTCTTAGGCACAGACAGCTCACCAATAGCGAGGACGGGATGAGGTTTATCTTGGCTTTTTTTTGGTTTGTTTTTAACGGTGTTTTAACAACTGCCTGGCCATTTATTTTATTTTTCGTTTCTTTGGCCATAGTACACAGCATGCAGGATCTTAGTTCCCTAACCAGGATCGAACCTGTGTCCCCTCTGGTGCGAGTCCTGTGTCTTAACCACTGGACCACTGGGGACATCTCCATCTTGGCTTTCACTCCCTGGGCCACACTTTTTATCTTAATGATCACAATCAAGACAAGATCCAGAATAGCCTACTATTATTAGTCAGCTGCCTGACCCACCTCTGTGACACCTTTTCTCCCCTTGAGAGTTCGGCTGTGTATCCCTTGATTGCCTCTTCACTGGACAAACAATTTATAAAATTGTTTTCCACTGAGCGAGTAGAAAAAGAGTGCAGTCTTCCTCCTGGTGTGGCCGAGGGACATTTGTCTCGGATTGTTGGCAGTTTAGGGAGGGCTCTTTCCACTGGAAGACTCTGAGCTGGTGTTGACATCTCTCTCGCACTGCTTCCGGGGCTGGACTGGGAGAGTTGCAGCTCGCCTTTCCAGGCCTGGGCTGGCATCAGACTATCTTACCAGCTGGAGAAGGAAATGGCAACCCACTCAAATATTCTTGCCTGGAGAATTTCATGGACAGAGGAACCTGGCAGGATACAGTCCATGGGGTTGCAAAGAGTCGGTCACGACAGAGCAACTAACACACACACACACACACACACACACACAGACACACACATATCTTACTGGCTGGTCCAGTGCAGCCAGGTTCCTGCACCCCTGGTCCCCAGGCTCAAGCATTGTTGGTGGTCAGCTGGTCCTTAAAAGTGCGCTGGGATAGCTCTAAGCAGAGAGCAAGACCAGCACCACAGACAGCTGCTGTTCAGATCCTTCCTGATCGGCAGTCAGACCCGAGGCCTGGATGCACGCTCGGGGCCAGCTTGCAGTAGTGAGCAGGCCAGTGTGGCCACAGGGCTGCAGCCCGAGGCCTCTGTCCACCCCCACAACCCTCTCCAGGGCAGAAAAGGAGACCTGCCTGCTCCTAGAGAGGGGCTGGAGATGCTGCTTCGTCCCCAGGTTTGGGAGGAGAGTCTGCAGGGCCTTGGAAGAGCACTTGCAAGTGCCGGGCCCTAAATCTTGGGCTGCATAAGCAGATGGCAGCATCTGCTTGGGGAGCCGTGCTTACCTCTTATGACCCTCCCTGAAAGTGGAGATGGATGAGGGAGTTTTTTTTTTTTTTCTTTCCTGGGCTCATAATGGGCTTCCCAGGTAGAGCTTGTGGTAAAGAATCTGCTTTCCAATGCAAGAGACATAAGAGACACAGGTTCAGTTCCTGGGTGGGGAAGATCCCTTGGAGGAGGGCATGGCAACCCACTCTGGTATTTTTGCCTGGAGCATCCCATGGACAGAGGAACCTGGTGGGCTAAGGTCCATAGGATTGCAGAGTCAGACACAACTGAAATGACTTATACGAGCTCATAATATGGATGAGCTATAAGATGTGACAATGTGTAGCTGAGTTTCTGTCTCATGGTAACTGCTCAGTGACTGGCAGCTATTATGGTTATTAGTAAACTGCCATCTGCTTTAATCCTTCTCTTATGAGTCTTATCTGAGCTTTGTTCCCCAGAGCCCACCCATGCTGGGGAGAACTCACCAGGCTGAGGACCAGCTCCAACCAGGACTCTCCTGGCCCTGACACCTCTGCTGGAACACCTTGAGCAGAGGCGCGGATCCTGCCTGGTGAATAGCATGTGAGTGACTCCTCGGTGTCATGACCTCTGCTGTCCATCCTCTCCATGAGCGTGGACCTAGCAGGTCCTCCAGGGAGCACCGTGTTGGGTCCAGTGGAGGATACAGAAGAAAATACAGGGCTTTGCCTTAACCAGTGATCCCAAAATCAAGCAAGTTGAACACATTGTTAATGTAGATGTTTTTTACAAAAATATACTAATTTATTAATTTTTGGCTGTGCTGGGTCTTTGTTGCTATGCTTGGGCTTTCTCTAGTTGCAGTGAGCAGAGGCTACTCTTCCTTGCAGGGCTTGGACTTCTCATTGCAGTGATTTCTCTTGCTGAGGAGCACAGTCTCTAGGGTGCACAGGTTTCAGTCTTTGTGGCTCATGGGTTTAGCTGCTCAGTGGCATGTGGGATCTTCCCAGACCAGGGATCGAACCTGTGTCCCCTGCATTGGCAGGCAGATTTTTATCCACTGTGCCTCCAGAGAAGTCTGCAGATGCTTCGCTTGCAAGGCAGAAATTCTCTTCTGTAGCTTAAGCCAAAGAAGGAAATGTACTGATTCATGCAGTTGAAAAGTTTAGGGTTGGACCATTTGGCTCACATGATTAGAGCTGGAGAAATGGATAATGAAACTTGTGGGACTTTGCCTCTCCCAGCCTGTGGCTTCATGCTCTGTTGCATGTTCTCCACACGGTGGATCCAGGTGACTTCAGCCTTCCATCCTCAGATCTGGTAAACCAGAGGAAAGAAATTTCAGTGTCCTAGTCTCCTCCAGCATGCTAGAGGCTGATGTTCCTGTTCTAATTGACCTGCACTGGGTCATGTTGCCCCTCAATCCACTCGCTGTGCCAGAGTGACAGAATGGTCCGATGGCCCAGGCCTGAGCACTCTGTCCACCCTGGGAGTCAGGCTGCTTGTCAGTCCAGACTCTGCCATCTGGCCTGATGGTGGATGGGGGGACCCCCTAAGAAGAAGCTTAGTCCTATGTATGTTCAGTAGGCAAACAGTGTAAACACACAACAAAACGATGCAGGATGTAAGTGTATTAGGACTCTACTGTTGGCACAGAGGCATTCTACATAAATGATAAATTCCATCACAGTTCTTAGCAAGTGAGCAATAAATGCTTTCTGATTTGATCTGCCACCAGATCAGAGTTCTGGCAACAAACACCCCTGTATCGTTATCACCAAGCAGATAAATTGGCATGTACAGGTGTTCCTGAAGTATGTGTTGAGTGACTTCATTCTATGATTTCCAGAAGGGCAGAGAGCCTCTCAAGACTGATTGCTTTAACTTGGTTAACTGGGAATGTGAGATGATAAACTTTTGGGGTCACAGCTGTATTCTTCAGAAGTTATAATGCTGCCATTTTTTCCTGCATTTATAAGCTTTCTAATGAAAGTGTGAGTTGAAACTATAAATTGTGGCCTCTAATAACAAGCTGACAGTCCTATGGACATTTGTCAAACTAATTTTTTTATTTATGATGTGATGGGCATGCTTCCCTTTTGTACGTTTAGACATTTCACGTTGCAGTGCTTCCTTGGAGGCCATGAGAGATGGATTTCAGTATTAGTTCCCTGACACAAACAATTCTGACACATCCCTGTCTGTACACACATCTTCACCCTTGAGCTCTGCATGGGAAGCCAAGGGGCAGGTGGTCCAAAATTGCAGAGTTGGGGCTTTCCCTTTGGGGTGCCTACTTTCATCGTTTGCTTTGATCTTTCTAACACTGCAGAGCATGTGTCTGTTACCTGGACTCGCCCCCTCTCCAACCAGGCAAGAGCCCTGTCACACTGCGGTCAGGGCCACCTGAACACAGCACTGATGCCCAGCACATAGGAAGTGCTCAAGAAAATATGCAGTGAAAGAAAGAGGGGTGGTTTTGAGGAATATTGCCTTTCAAAGGCAGGGATAAATAGGGGTTGTTTGGCGGAAAAATGCTGTGGTTAAAGAAGGCAGAGCATCTAAGGTTAGGCTGGACTGTAAACACAGAAGGATCTACTTACTGAGCATTTATTACTCGGCACCAAGTCAGGCTGTGGGAGCCACAGAGGAATATGGAATTGGATACTTGTCTGGTTGGGGTGCTTGGGATGTATTCCAGGAGGCATTAGAGAAAAATGCAAAGCAGCATCTGAGCTTCCCCACACAAGTGATGCTGGTGAGTTCTCATTACCCTGTCCAGGCGATGGGATTTGTGGAGATTGGTGCTCAGTCTCTCAGTTGTGTGCAATTCTTTGCTACCCTACAGACTGTTGCCTGCCAGCCTCCTCTGTCCATGGGATTTTCCAGGTAAGAATACTGGAGTGTGCTGCCATTTCCTAGTCCAGGGAATCTTCCCCACTCAGGGATCGAACCTGAGTCTCTTGTGTCTCCTGCATTGGCCTGGTGGCCTCTAGCGCCACCTGGGAAGCCCCTTCAGGAGACAGGGGCAGGGAACTGAGCCTTGAAGGTGATCTGTTAGTAAGGATTCTTCCTGGGCAGTGACAGGACACCTAATCAAAGTAGGCTTGGAATAAGAGAAAGGACGGGGAAGGGCTTTATTAGTGCCACTAATGGAAATGAGCTAGGAGTTCAGGCCTGGAGAGCCTGGTGCTGGCCAGATGTCACTGATGGACCCTATGCTCTGTGTTCTGGCTCCAGTTTCATCTGAGCCTTCACTTCAGGCCAGCAACACCCACCTCCACACTTATTTTCCTGCGGATCTGGCTTAAGGTCAGACTCTTTTCAGGTCAGACTCCAGCAAATGTCCAGGCTTAATTCTGATCTTCTCTAATCGCCTCTGCACCAAGCAAGGCACCACGTCTGAGCCTGTACACCTTGCTTGCTCCTGGAGCTGGGGTGAGTCAGAAATGCTACCTGTCAGCAAAGTGCATTAGATCAATTATGATACCTAAATAAATGAGAGACTGAGGGAATCCATGGAGGATTGATGATGCATTTGAGGAGAGCCAAGGACTCAGCCTAGAGGGGAAAGTGCCTCTGGCCTCTGTGAATATGAAACCCTCTCACCTGTGGCCCCAAAGGAGCCCCAAGCATGGGCTCTGAGAAGCTGACCCACACAACTCCCCAGGTGCACAGTCTCGTCCGCTTACAATAGACCACAGCCCTTTTTTCTTTTTGTTGACGATGTGCAGTGTCCACTTAAGGCTGAAGCTACTGGACCTTTCTTGTCCCTGGATACCTGAGGCCAGGAGTGGGCTCTGGCCTTTGGCAGGGACAAGTGAGGATGTTCAACTCCTGAAGGGGAGAGAAAGCTTGGTCCATGTCCCCCCCTCCGTGGTTTGGATGGGCTGACCCTTTCAGTGTTAGAATCCAGGCTCTGAGGTTGGGAAGATGAAGCTTAATGGAGACTCCAGAAATGTGTGCTGTTTGAATGGCCCATAGGCCTCTCCCTGATGGCTTCTCTGGTCCCTGGTGCACAAGAGTGTCACCTGTAGCCCCTGACCCTCACCATTAGGACCTGACTTTTTAAAAATTAACTTAAGTTCTTTTAAAAGACACTTACTCCTTGAAAGAAAAACTATGACCAACCTAGACAGCATATTAAAAAGCAGAGACATTACTTTGCCAACAAAGGCCCATCTAGTCAAAGCTATGGTTTTTCCAGCAGTCCTGTATGGATGTAAGAGTTGGATTATAAAGAAAGCTGAGTGCCGAAGAACTGATGCTTTTGAACTGTGGTTTTAGAGAAGACTCTTGAGAGTCCCTTGGACTGCAAGGAGATCCAACCAGTCCATCTTAAAGGAAATCAGTCCTTAATATTCACTGGAAGGACTGATGCTGAAGCTAAAACTCCAATACTTTGGCCACCTGATGTGAAGAACTGACTCATTTGAAAAACCTTGATGCTGGGAAGGATTGAAGGCAGGTGGAGAAGGGGATGACAGAGGATGAGATGGTTGGATGGCATCACCGACTCAATGGACATGTGTTTGAGTAGACTCCAGGAGTTGGTGATGGACAGGGAGGCCTGGTGTGCTACAGTCCACGGGGTCACAAAGAATTGGACACGACTGAGCGACTGAACTGAACTGAATTTTTTTAAATTGGAGGATAGTTGCTTTACAATAGTGTGTTGGTTTCTGCCATACATCAACATGAATCAGACATAAGCATACATATGTGCCCTCCCTCTTGAGCCTCCCTCCCCACTCCCACCCCATCCCACCCCTCTAGGTTTGAGCTCCCTTGTCATACGGCATGTTCCCACTGGCTATCTATTTTATGTGTGTTAACATATATGTTTCCATGCTATTCTCGAAATTTGTTGCACCCTCTCCTTCCCAAACTGTGTCCACATGGCTCTTCTCTATGTCTGCGTCTTCATTGCTGCCCTGCAAATAGGTTCATCTAAATTCCATTTTTCTAAATTCCACACATACCCATTAATATAGGATATTTGTTTTTCTCTTTCTGACTTTCTTCACTCTGTATAGCAGGCTCTGGGTTCATCCATTTCAGTTCTGAGCCAGATTTGTTCCTTTTTGTGGCTGAGTAATATTCTGCTGTATATATGTACCACAGTTTCTTTATCCATACATCTGTCAGTGGACATCTAGAAGATCTGACTCTTGATATCTGGGGCTCAGGTCATAAGCTGGGCTCTGTGGGCAGCGTGGCCCTGCCTGGTCCCGCAGGCTGGCTGTTCTCTGCTGAGGTGGTCAGGATCCTGCCCTCGGCAGGCAGCTGGTCTTACTCCTAGTGAACTTGCACAAGTGCCCTATTTGGGGTTATGATCACATAGACACCCCTCTTCTCCATCTCCTGCCTTCACTTTTTTTTCTTCTGAAAGTATTTTGAATGAAAATACTCTGTGATATCAGAAATTGAAAGAGAGATGTCTCAAAGTGTGACTCTCCCCTGTGCATGTGAGTGCTGAGTCGCTTCAATCACGTCTGATGCTTTGTGACTGGCTCCACTGTCCATGGGATTCTCCAGGCAAGAATATTGGCATGTGTTGCCATTCCCTTCTCCAGGGGATCTTCCCAACTCAGGGATCGAAGCCACATCTTCTGTGGCTCCTGCATTGCCAGTTAATGCTTTACTGCTGAGCCACCAGGGAAGCCCTCGGATACCCCCGACATCAAGTTATCATCAGAAACATAAAATAGTGTCTTCCAAGGAGACTCCTACAATTATCTCTCAGCTTTTCAGGTTGAGCAAAAGCAAATTTTTATTATCAGTCTCCCAAGTCAATACCTGGGAATTGTCCTTAAGTCTGTCCTCCCCTGTTGGTTGGTGCTCAAACCAATCAGCCACCATGTCTAATCCATTTCACGTATTTCAGACCTCTTGACTTGTTTATTGTTTGGATTTCTTGTTCAAATTACCTAACCATCTCTCTGCCTTCAATTCTGCTTACCTCCCATTCATTTCCCACACTTACGCCAGCATGGTTCCACCGAACCCTCACCAATCTACCCACCACCGTCACTGTCTCCCTTACCCTAGGGGATACCTGCGGCCCCAGGGGCTGGCCGCTGCCTCTGTCCTGTGTCCTTGGTCTTGCCTGCTCCTGGCCCTGGATCCTCGGAGAACAAAGGGGCGGACTTTCAGGCAGAAGGTCACTAGGGAGACCCTGATCTTTGGATCGTCTGATTTCTTCCGGCTACTGCTCCCAGCTTCAGGGCCACATCCGGATCAGAGACTGTCTGAGGTCTGCTGTCTCCTGGACGGACGGGCAGGAAAACTCTGCTCCTGGCAGCCTACATTTGCAGGGAACTGACCTCTGGGGCTTTCCTCCAGAGGCAGAGTGACTGCTCTCGCCCTGATCTCTCTCATCTGCCCGCAGGGCTCTGGCCTGGCTCTTACACTGTACCTTCCGGTTTTTATCTCATGGACTTAAACAGGGCAGTGCAGGCGGGGACATCCTCAGCAGAGCTGGAGTCAAGGTCAAGGCTGGTTTCCATCCAGCCCAGCTTCCTGACGTGTTGCACTTTCTCCTGCCCATCCTTACGCCCATAAGCGCAAACTGTGGCCATATTTATGCCCATCTGAGTTACTGACCAAGTTCTGGAGGCAGGGTGTGCTGAGGACAGACCTCTTGCCCTTCAGAGAAGACTTCGCTCTGGCTTAACAGACATCCTTTAATGGGCACTTGTGGGTCTACTTTTGCAGCCAGCTATTCCTGTATTTAATTTCTTTTTAAAGAAACCATAAGAGATTGTGTCAGATTAACTGCTGAACTCCAGAAACACAGTGTGTAAGTAGCTGATGGTCATTTGTTGTTCAGTTGCTAAGTCATGTCTGACTCTTTGCGACCCCATGGACTGCAGCACACCAGGTTCCTCTTCCTCCACTATCTATCTCTTGGAGTTTGCTCAAATGGGTTTTGAATCACAGCTTCCTGACAGGGACCTGTGGGAGCCTGGACGATGGGGCAGTGCTTCTGGGCATTTCTGTCTGCCCTGAGGGAGCGACGACCTGGGGGGAGGTTCCGGCTCCACCGCTGTCCTCTTGTAGGACGTTTGCTGAGTACTAGTGCTGTTGTGCTTGCCGGCACAGTAACAGTGATGATAACTTGTGCAAATGGCTCTGGAAATGTAGCCCAGAGGAAACACTCAGAAGTGGCAGCTCTTGTTTTGGTTACAGTTTAGAGGCTTACCTGATGCCTCTTCTGTGTAGAAATCAGTCCTAAAGGAGATCAGTCCTGAATACTCATTGGAAGGACTGATGCTAAAGCTGAAACTCCAGTACTTTGGCCACCTGATGCGAAGAACTGGCTCATTGAAAAAGATCCTGATGCTGGCAGAGATTGAGGGCAGGAAGAGAAGGGGGTGACAGAGGATGAGATGGTTAGATGGCATCACTGACTCAATGGACTTGAGTTTGAGTAAACTCTGGAAGTTGGCTTTGGACAGGGAAGCCTGGCGTGCTGCAGTCCATGGGGTTGCAAAGAGTCAGACATGACCGAGCGACTGAACTGAACTGAACTGAACTGAACTGATGGCTTAGTGGTAAAGAATCCACCTGCCAGTTTAGGAGACCCAGGTTCGATCCCTGGGTTGGGAGGATCCCCTAGAGAAGGAAATGGCAACCCACTCCAGTATTCATACCTGGAGAATCCCATGGACAGAGGAACTTGGCGGGCTACAGTCCATGGAGTCACAAGAGTCAGACATGACTTAGTGGCTGAGCATGCTCTCACCATGACTTAACTTCGCTGCACCTCAGACCCCCAAGCACAGAACGGGAGTGTGCCCCTAAACGCCCTCATTGAGCTATTTGAGAAACGTGGGGAAATGCATAAGCCAGCCTCCAGCCCACGTAAATCCTCCATCCATGGTCCGGGTTAAATTCCCCGCACTCATTTCTTCTGTCCCCGCAGTAATATTCTATGAGAAGAGAAATGGTATGGCCATGGTGTGTTAGGAAAGGGGCCATGTGTATGTTCCTGGTATTCTGTTGTAGCAGATTTCCTCCTGTGTTTTGGAAAGTGTGATGGCTCCTTGATTTCACAAGTTCAGTCCTCATAGTGCACCCCAAAAGGTTTGGTAACTACCTCCTTGGCAATTGGTATTCCCCAGGGATTAATGTTTGGTGCCAGCTTTAATGTTAGAGCCATAATTAGAATATTCATTATGCTAATAATGTTACACCACTCATCTTATGTATATTTATGTATGGGAAGATATGATAATTCTGTGTAAGTTGCTCGGGCAGCTGGTAGGCCCCTGGATTATGTGAAACCTTGTTTTCCTAATCAGCTGAGACAGTATGGAGGAGGAAATCAACCCTGAGGTGCTGTGATGTCCCAAGATCTGCGTTAGGTGCTGTGAATACAAGATTTCACAGAATCCTCCCAGCCGTGGTCTAAAATACACACTGCTGTTCTCTCCACTTTAAGAGTGAAAGGAACAGAGGTTCAGGGCAGGAAGGGGCTGAATCCATGTCACAGGAGTTAATTGGTGCTTAATCTAGGCAGATTCCTTGTTAGCTCAGTTGGTAAAGAATCCACCTGCAATGCAGGAGACACTGGTTCAATCCCTGGGTTGGGAAGATCCCCTGGAGAAGAGAAAGGCTACCCACTCCAGTATTCTGGCCTGGAGAATAACATGGACTGTATAGTCCATGGGGTCACAAAGAGTTGGACACAACTAAGCAACTTTCACTTTCACTTTAAACCCAGGGGTTGAGCCCAAGGCACCTGTGAATCAAAATCACAGAAGATCACTCACTCTGTCTTCACCTTCCTGGTGAGTGGAGTGCCTGGGCTCGGCTGTGATTTTTGCAAAGCAGTTGGGGAGATTTCAGAAAGAGAGGGACCGTGGCACATATGAAGCCCTATTTCAATAAATGCAGGATCTCACAACTTAAGTCCTTTATTAAAGGCACAGCAATGTGTTAATTAGTACAAACCAGAAGCAAGTCTGAGAGAATGGCTGGATTGTCATTTGGGGGCATTTTAAAGAGACTCCAAGAGGGATGTTGTCTTTCTGTCGCTGTGAGGCCTGGCAAAGTGAAGCAGTCACGAAACTAAAAGGCACTTGTTCCTTGGAAGAAAGGCTATGACAAACCTAGATAGCATATTAAAAAGCAGAGACATCACTTTGGCAACAAAGGTCCATATAGTCAAAACTATGATTTTTCCAATAGTGACGTATGGATGTGAGAGTTGGACCATAAATAAGGCTGAGTGCTGAAGAATTGATGCTTTCAAACTGTGATGCTGGAGACAACTCTTGAGAGTCCCTTGGACTGCAAGGAGATCAAACAAGTTAATCCTAAAAGAAATCAAATCTGAATACTCATTGGAGGGACTGATGCTGAAGCTGAAGCTCCAATATTTTCGCCACCTGATGTGAAGAGCTGACTCACTGAAAACGACCCAGATGCTGGGAAAGATTGAAGGCAGGAGGAGAAGGGCATGACAGAGGATGAGACAGTTTGATGGCATCACTGACTCAATGGACATGAGTTTGAGCAAACTGATAGTGAAGGACAAGGAAGACTAGAGTGCTGCAGTCCATGGGGTTTAAAAGATACACTAGGCAAATTTCAAGTTAGCAACCCTATGGCCTTGAATTAGATACCTTAAAAAATTTTTTTTTCTTACGGGAATATAATTGCTACACAATGTTGCTTTAGTTTCTACTGCACAGAAAAGTGAATCAGCAATGTATATTCACTTATTGCCTCTTATTTGGATTTCCTTCCCATTTAGGTCACTATAGAGCATTGAGTAGAGTTCTCTGTGGTTTATATTAGGTTCTTATTAATTATCTGTTTTGTACATAATATCAATAGTGTTTATATGTCAGTTCTAATCTCCCAATTCATCCCACTCCCATTTTCCCCCTTGGTGTTCATATGCTTGTTCTCTATGTCTGTGTCTCTATTTCTGCTTTGCAAATAGGTTCATCTGTACCATTTTTCTATATCTCACATATATATGTCAATACATATTTGTTTTTCTCTTTATGAACTTACCATTTTTAATGCACATAGGATAAAAAGGATAAAAATGTATTTGCCAAGAGAATCAGAGGTAGGAACTTTCCAAAGGTCTCCATATACTTTCATTTAGACCATTTATCTACAGAGAGCTGAAACACTGGTTATACTGGAGGAACCCACCAGTCAGCTGATGGGATTTGTTGAGTGCCTACAGGGGCTGTCACAATTAGCGGGGCAAACGGTGACTGGAAGGATGAGAGGCCCTGGGGTCTCCATTTATAGGATTTGCTGCTCCTTAGTTCCTGCCCAAGTGGCTGGGGGGTGATAAGGCTGTTTCCTGAGGGAGAAGAAAGGAGAGGAGACCTGACGCTGGTGATGGGCTTGTAGGGAAGGAGTGGGTGGCAGGGTCAGTTAACAGGCTTTCTTGGAGCATGTGACATTTGAGATCCTGCTGGATATCTTAGTGGGTTATAACTCATGGGCAGCTGCTTAGTGATGAGTGGTGCATTTTCCTGAAGATCCTGGAATACAATATATTCTTAATTTTGTTTGACTTTTTGCCAATGAATGCTCCTTCACATACCATCTCATTCCTCCTCCTGCTCCTTTCATCCTTCTTATTTACCTATTTTCCCTTTCTGTTGATTTGGAGGAAAAATAGTAAGTCCAGTGCCTTTCCACTCTTCCTCAAATCTGGTATTTCTATACAGCAAAAGCCTGCAGCACATTCGTTCAGTCAAGAGATCTATCCTAACCTCCTCACTCTACACTGGGCTCATGTGAGGAGTCTTGAAAGGGATAAATACGAGAAATACAGCTGAATGTGGAGTGATGCGAGGAGACAGAACGGCAAATATGTAATCGGGACTTGCGTTTGCAAACATAAAGGGCAGAGGGAACCTGCAAAGTGGGTGACTATGGGGTGCTGGAAAGCTGCTCAACCAACATCATTGAGGTGCTCTTTGAAGAATGGGGACCTGTGGAGCAGAGGAGGGTGGGGAGCAGCCAGGGCCAGGATGGAACAACCCTGGGTGCTAGGCTAAGGGGTTTGGGCTTTGAGAGGCTGGGGCTGGTCAAAGTTTAAACTAATAATCCAAAGACACCCTCAAGTTGAATGATGTCTTACCTCCTTATTCCACAGTAACCCTGTGTCTGGGGAGAAACTGACGGCTTTTGTCCTTTGTTCCCTGAGACCCTGAATCCCAGAGCCTCCTGCACCTGCAGACTCCTCCATCCTGGGGACATGGGTCCCCAGCCATTACACTCTCGCCATGGGAAGAGAGTTAGCTCTCTGGACCCCTGTTTTGCTGACCCTCACTTCCAATTCTCGAGGGAATAAAATGTAAAGACTACCGTTGGTGGTAAGATTGTTCACTGCTTTCTGTGGCCAACAGAGTGGGGGTTCCATCTGCCAGTGTTTCAAAATAAGTATTCCATTTTTCATACCTGGTCAGACGCCACCCAGGTGGTGATGTGCCAGTGACTGTGTTACACATATTTTGTTGATGTTGCTGTGGTCATGTGTGTGTGAGAGTGTGTGTGTGTATGTGTGTCTCAAAGTGACTACTCTGGCAGCCACAACTGACCTACTCTGAAAGAACTCATGTCAAAGTCAAGATAAAAGTGTGTGTAGAGGCAATTTACAGGCAAAGAAAAGGACCGCTTTTGTCATGAGAGCATTTTCAGACAGTTTAGAACCAGAGGCTTCCCAGACATGGTTGCAAGCTCTGCTGGGCAGGAAACATATACCTTTCTTGCAAACCTCCTATGAAGGGCCCTCCAACTGTAAATATTTAGGATTATTAAATGCAAGTATTTATGAAAAACACAGGGCTTTATGTTAAAGGATTTCCAGGCTTATTGTGCTTCATGTCAACAAACGTTAGCATGGATGGCTTTACCTCCCCGGGAAAAGCTTCAGTAGCGGGCATTGAGGGAGGTCTGCACACCTACACGTTGCAGATGGTCTCGTTTTATAAGAGATGAAGCTGCATTTGGTGGAGCTGATTAAATATAAAAACACCACCATCTGCCATTTATTCTAATGGAGAAGGGTTTGGGCAGACGCTGACATCTTTGGAGATGATTCATTCATTCCTGACAAGAGAAGATGCTCAGAGCCGTCCAGCTGCCCTGCGCCAGACATCCTGGTTCACAGCGCAAGGCTCAGGCCTGACGCTCTGATCTGGATGCAGCAGGTGAACAGACAGTACTTTAATAATGAGAAGCCGGGAATTTCTAAGCACATCGGCTGACTGTCTTCTCCTGGCTCTTTTCTAGCTGGAAGAATATTCTATCCACATGCTGAATTCTGTTAAGTGCTTTTACTCCAGCACTGGGATACCTGGAGGAATCTATTCTCATTTTAGTGTTAAAAACTTTCAGATGCTCTCTATATGCGCTACTGCTGGGTATAGAATTAGTTTCCATAAGTGGACTGTAGGGTTTCATTAAAAATATATTGTTTACAAAGAAACCATGACACATGTTCCAGACTTGACTTAGAAACAGTTGCATCTGTACAGTGAAACATTCATGGTGATCTAAGGACCCTTACAAGGTGATAACACATTGTGTCTTTGTGTAGGAATATTTTTGTAACAATTTTTTTTTACAGCCCTACATAGTTTTAGAAAGCAAATTTAGACATGGAGAAGTTTATTTGGTGTCATGTTTATAAAATATTTTTCTATTTATGTAGCAGTTGTTAGATGGGAACCGATTTTTTTCTTTTCTTTGATAAGATTAAATGCAGAGGTAAAGTTAGCTTTTCTCATCTTGTTCATCACATTTTAGAATATTTGAATTCTTTATGATGCATTAAGCAAAATGACTTAGGATTATTTCTTGATATTAATTTCAACTAAATACAGCCAACCTCTATTCCAAAGCATTTGTGATGTGATTACCTGTATCCATATGCCTAAAATTATGCCTGTTTATACAGAGAGATTTCTATTTTGTGCTCATAGAAAATTCTATAATTTTGAATTAGATGCTTTTCCACTTAGTTCCTCTCTATTTCCTGTTGTCTATTTTTTCTTCTAGCTGCTCCTTAGGCCAGTAATCATTGGAGTGGTAGAATTAACCAACCTGCCAATGACTTCCCTGGTGGCTCAGACAGTAAAACATCTGTCTACAATGCGGGAGGCCGGGGTTCAATCCCTGGGCCGGGAAGATCTCTTGGAGGAGGAAATGGCAGCCCACTCCAGTGTTCTTGCCTGGAAAATCCCATGGACGGAGGAACCTGGTCCATGGGGTCGCAAAGAGTCGGACACGACTGAGAGACTTCACTTTCACTTTCTTTCAGTAGAATTAAAGTCCGTCTGTTTCTCTGCCAGCATTTTAAGTGAGACGTGTAGTAAGAGTTCCCGGAAGCTGCATCTCTCAGTAACAGTCTCAGCATCTCTCCTCTGCTTCCTCCTTCTCTTTCTGATGCTCCAGGCTTTCAACCACTTTTCATATCCTGCCAACAACTTTCTTCCCCATCCCACCACCCACATCGACTACCGGTCTTCTCTACACCGTTCACGATCTTAATTCTTTCTTATTCCTCCAGTTGATAGCTATCCTGGGAGTCACCTTTTTGGAGCAGTGGGGAGCTCCAATAGGGTAGTTTGTCTCACTTTTTCACCAGAGTTACCCTATAGCCTTTGGTCTCCTGCCTACATCTTCTTCGTAAACTTTCTCCTTCTCTTTCTATACACAGGAGCATCCTTTTCTTCCTTGTTTCTTTCTCTCCCATCTCTCTCTCTCTGGCCTTGATGGCTCCTCTCTCACTTCCAAAGAGACCTACACCCTGAGAACTGGAAACACCAAGAAATATAAGATGCTGTTATGGGTGGAATTATCCCCCATCGCATCCCTGTGCTGAAGTCTTAACTCCCAGGACCTCCGCATGCAAGGGAGTCAGGTTAACATGAGGTCACTGGGATGGCCTGACCCCGTCTGACTGTGTCACATGTTATTGTCTACTCCAGCCCAGCCAGGATTCAGAGAGGGGCTGCAGGGGGCAATGCAGACTGGAGGTGTGGCAGATTAGAGTCACCACAAGTGTTTTCCAGGTCCTGTTACTGGTTTGTGTTGAGTTCCATATTCTTCGTGGTTAGCGAAGTGAAGCTAAGTGAGATTGTTGTCAGGAACTTGAATTAGAAACCGGCACTGCAAAATTGGATTTTATTTGTGAGAACACTGGACCAAAGGAGGGTCATATTTAACAACGAGGTTCCCTTCACTAGAGCCGGATGTCACAGTCTGGGGCTCCCTTGGACAGCTCATCTAGAGCCAAAGCTGGCAAGTAACAGAGATTAGAGACAACTTTCTGGCTGGTTTGATAGTTACAAGGTGACCAGAGGAAGAAAGGGCATGTTTTGCAAAGCTGAGAAGCCTTTCTTTGATGAATGAGGTTGTTAGCATGACCGTCCTGCCTCCTTATGGGAGGTGCCTGGGTGTTCCCTGGTTTTATGACCCATGAGTTGTATTGGGGAAGCATTCAATGAAATTCTTTTTGAAGCCAGAGTAACTAAAATATAAGTCAAGGTAAAAAAATGCTAATTCTGTTTCTGTGAATTATCTTTCACTCCTAGTTAAAAGGACTGATTCTTCCAAGCGAGCTTGCAGGAGACACCAACATCAGTAGGGACTGGAAGCTGGATGTTTGGTTGCAGGCAGGAGCCAGGGGTGGTCTGAACTCCCAGCACTTGCCATCCTCCCCAGGGTGGCCCCTTGCTCTTCATCCTCTGGTTGGGCATCGCTGTGTCCATAGCCTCGCAGACAACTCTGCCTAAATTGCACAATTTCCCTGCGATATTAGTTTTCATTTTTTTTTTGTTTCCTGTGAGCAGATTTTTCCTGCCATATGCTCACTTAATTCTAATTGTGGTACATGAACATCTTGTGCAGTAAGTGGCCATGTCCCTGGAGGCTCCGAGAAGCGGAGCACTGTGTGACCCAAGACACCCTGTCAACGTGAGACTCCCGTTGGGCAGGTCCCGATAATGTGGATCTCCCATTCCCAGTAAACAGAGTGCAGAATTTTCTTATTCTCTTACTAGGAAGGACATGTTGTTTGATTGCTCCCAAATTGCTTAAACATTTGTTAGGGAAAAAAGATCCCTATCTACTGTGTTTTTGGGAGCAGGTTTCCTGAGTCCTGGGCCCCAAAGTCTGAATCTGGTGAGTGAAGGCTGAAAGAAGGAGTGTTTATTTTCAACTTCCCATGACAGCAGTAGAAGTTTCTCAGGTCCAGCAAACAAGACATAGACAGTCCTGGAGAAGACTCTAGAGAGTCCTTTGGACTGCAAGATCAAACCAGTCAATCCTAAAGGAAATCAACCCTGAATATTTGTTGGAAGGATAGATGCTGAAGCTGAAGCTCAAATACGTTGGCCATCTGATGTGAAGAGTGGACTCACTGGAAAAGATCCTGATGCTGGGAAACAGTGAAGGCAAAAGGAAAAGGGGGCAGCAGAGGATGAGATGGTTGGATGGCATCACTGACTTAATGGACATGAATTTGAACAAACTCTGGGAACTAGTGAAGGACAGGGAAGCCTGCTGTGCTGCCGTCCATGGGATTGCAAAGAGTCAGACATGGCTTAGAGACTGAATCACAAAAATAAACAATAAACAGCAAGATGACCTTCACCAGTAGATCTTTGGAATGCCCAAGGCAGGCCTGCTTCCAAAAGTGCACCTTCTTAGTGGGAAGCTTGGCTTCTGTCTGCTCAATGTCACTTTACCTGGCATTGCAGGTAAAGGAAGAGGAAGGAGAGAGCCAGGCAATGACATCCTTTCCTTGAGATGCTGAGGTCAGGTCAGGTGGTCTGAACTGAGCAGAGCAATGATTTCTGTACAAACTGTAACAGCTCTTCCTGTGAAGCTGATCAATGCCTCCTTGTTTCTGGTTTGACCAATGGTCAATTAACCTTCTCCTCTCCAGGAGTGTCCCCTTTCCTCTCAGTGCCCATCTTTTTAAGGATTGAATCCTCAGTTCAGTTCAGTTCAATCACTCAGTAGTGTCTGACTCTTTGCGACCCCATGAATTGCAGCACGCCAGGCCTCCCTGTCCATCACCAGCTCCTGGAGATTACTCAAACCCATGTCCATTGAGTTGGTGATGCCATCCAGCCATCTCATCCTCTGTTGTTCCCTTCTCCTCCTGCCCCCAATCCCTCCCAGCATCAGGGTTTTTTTTTTCCAATGAGTCAACACTTCGTATGAGGTGGCCAAAGTATTGGAGTTTCAGCTTCAGCATCAGTCCTTCCAATGAACACCCAGGACTGATCTCCTTTAGGATGGACTGGTTGGATCTCCTTGCAGTCCAAGGGACTCTCAAGAGCCTTCTTCAACACCACAGTTCAAAAGCATCAATTCTTTGGCTCTCA
Source organism: Dama dama (assembly GCF_033118175.1). Classification (NCBI taxonomy): domain Eukaryota; kingdom Metazoa; phylum Chordata; class Mammalia; order Artiodactyla; family Cervidae; genus Dama; species Dama dama. The sequence goes on along the minus strand of NC_083691.1, from coordinate 17,618,021 downwards.
GCTTTCTTCACAGTCCAACTCTCACATCCATACATGACCACTGGAAAAACCATAGCTTTGACTAGACGGACCTTTGTTGGCAAAGTAATGTCTCTGCTTTTTAATATGCTATCTAAGTTGGTCATAACTTTCCTTCCAAGGAGTAAGCGTCTTTTAATTTCATGGCTGCAATCACCATCTGCAGTGATTTTGGAGCCCCAAAAAATAAAGTCTGACACTGTTTCCACTGTTTCCCCATCTATTTCCCATAAAGTGATGGGACCAGATGCCATGATCTTCGTTTTCTGAATGTTGAACTTTAAGCCAACTTTTTCACTCTCCTCTTTCACTTTCATCAAGAGGCTTTTTAGTTTCTCTTCACTTTCTGCCATAAGGGTGGTGTTATCTGCATATCTGAGGTTATTGATATTTCTTCTGGCAATCTTGATTCCAGCTTGTGCTCCTTCCAGCCCAGCGTTTCTCATGATGTACTCTGCATATAAGTTAAATAAGCAGGGTGACAATATACAGCCTTGATGTACTCCTTTTCCTATTTGGAACGAGTCTGTTGTTCCATGTCCAGTTCTAACTGTTGCTTCTTGACCTGCATACAGGTTTCTCAAGAGGCAGGTCAGGTGGTCTGGTATTCCCATCTCTTTCAGAATTTTCCACAGTTTATTGTGATCTACACAGTCAAAGGCTTTGGCATAGTCAATAAAGCAGAAATAGGTGTTTTTCTGGAACTCTCTTGCTTTTTTGATGATCCAGTGGATGTTGGCAATTTGATCTCTGGTTCCTCTGCCTTTTCTAAAACCAGCTGGAACATCTGGAAGTTCACGGTTCACGTATTGTTTTGAAGCCTGGTTTGGAAAATTTTGAGCATTACTTTACTAGCGTGTGAGATGAGTGCAATTGTGTGGTAGTTTGAGCATTCTTTGGGATTGCCTTTCTTTGGGATTGGAATGAAAACTGACCTTTTCCAGTCCTGTGGCCATTGCTGAGTTTTCCAAATTTGCTGGCATATTGAATGCAGCACTTTCACAACATCATCTTTCAGGATTTGAAATAGCTCAACTGGAATTCCATCACCTCCACTAGCTTTGTTTGTAGGTAGCTTTGTTTGAATCCTACTCATTTCTAAAAACTTCCCCCATATAGATTTGCATCAACCTCCACTGGTTGTGTGTATATGTGCGTGTGTCCCACCAGCATCCAGCAGATATCAACTGTGGTAGATCGTAACGGTCTCCCTTTGTATTTGCACTTTAATGCCTTTGTAGATCTCAATCAGTTCACTTCTCAGTCTCAATATTTCCAAACTTCACATTTCTCTTTTCAATCCTGTCTTCGTCTCTGCCGCTTTCATCCCATTGGTCCTTCAGCTCCCATTTCCATTAATGATGATGTTTTGTGGGACACAAGTCAACCCAAACAGTCCATTCTCTGGCCTTTAAAAATGAATATCCTTCTCACATGCAAAATACACTTCTATCCATTCTATTGGCCCAAATAGTCAAATGTCCCTGAGGTGTGAAGTGTTAGTTGCTTAGTCGTGTCTGATTCCTTGTGAGCACATGAACTGTAGTCGGCCAGGTTCCTGTGTCCATGGGATTTTCCAGGCCAGAATACTGGAATGAGTTGCCATTCCCTTCTCCAGGGGATCTTCCCAACCCAGGGATGGAACCCGGGTCTACTGCATTGCAGGCAGATTCTTTACCGTCTAAGCCAGCAGGGAAGCCAAGCTAACCACAATGGGGCCCTGAAGGGGAGACAGGCTTTTTCAGATGGCTGTGCAGTACACAAAATGCTCTTGCGTCATGAATGTATTTGATACTCACAACTGCAGCAGACAGACCAACCCTGACACAGATGGAGCAGACATTAAAAAAAAATCCATTTCTTAATGTGGAAACAAGGCCCAGGGGCTTCAGTAGGAGGTTGAAGGTCACATGGCTGGTGGGGGAGGGAGGGGGGCCAGCTTGAGGCCCTTTCAGGCATTCTGTAACATTTATTGGTCTGCATCTTGTCTGTAGGAATTGATTTATTCTTCAGAATCAACATGATTTTTTCAGGTCGGCTATGTAATATGCATGGTGTGGGGCAGAACAGGTGAAATTAAGTCACTGAAAAGGCTGAAAGCAGCCTGCAGACTACCATGTCTGGGCTCTTGAAATGAGGGGATCTCTAGCATTAAGCTGGTTGGAATTTGACTTCAGGCTTCCACTGTGTTGAACCAACCAGCTAGGAAAGCCCACAGCGGTGCATTTGGACGTGGAGGAGTCCTCTCTTCCTGCTCGGGAGTGCCTGGGGTGACATTTCCGTTCTCTTTTGCACCTCACTTTGTCTCTCTGTTCTCATCACAGCCTGGCTGGGACCGCCTCTAACTCTTTGTGCGAGGCAGCTGCGGTTTCCTTGGCCTTTGTCCGATGACCTGTAGATAACACACAGTCTGTAACTGTTCCAACGGTGTTTTTCCTAACTAACACCTCCATGTTTGTTTCCGCTGTTACAGGCTTCGCCTCAGCAGGTTAAGTAAGATACAAGGGGACTTGGGGTTCAGTAAGACTGAGTAAGTGGGCAGTGCAAACACCATGAGATGCCATAGCCCTGGATGCAGCTCTCCTTTCCCTGTAGCCAGGACACCCTTCTGGCTTCACCACGTTCAAGTCACTTAAAAATATTTTATTTTCCATCTCACTTCCTGCCTCTCCCCCTTCTGAAATTCATTTTGTAGATCAATACTATGTCTTCAGGGCCAAATAACTGATACAAATTCCTCTTTTCATTTAGAGGCCATTTGCAGAAAAGAAAATCGTTTCTCTGATGAAGATGAGGCTTGAAAATTTTTGCCAGGGTATCAGTTGTAGGAATGTCGCTTTTAGGGAGTGTCCGCTGTAAATCACGCGAGTACAACACTTACAGCTCATTAAAGTCACAACTTTACTATGCAAAGCAATTTTTGGCTGTTGCAAATGTGCCTTATTTGCTTTGTATCACCATGTGTTCTGTGTCATTGGGTGGCGTTTATAAGTCTTATCAGATCCATGGATTGACACCGAACCCTGTGTGTGTGAACACTTGAGAAACTCATGCTGTAAGTTTAAGTGCAATGATCTTTATTTCATGCTTGTCAGCAGAAAAACAAGGGATCATCAGTAGAAATTTGGAAGAAGTGAATTCACCCAGTTGTATCCAACTCTTTGTGACCCCATGGACTGTAACCTACCAGGCTCCTCCGTCCATGGAACTTTCCAGGCAAGGGTCCTGGAGTGGGTTGCCATTTCCTTCTCCAGGGGATCTTCCCAACCCAGGGATCAAACCGGGGTCTCCTGCATTGCAGGCAGACACTTCACTGTCTGAACCACCAGGGAAGCCAATTTGGAAATTTGAACTAGAGGTTAAAAGAGACACATCTAGTCTCCATCTCTATTTTTTCCTGTTTCAACATTTTACCCTGCTATGGCCTCCTATCCAGCCATGTGCCTCAGTTTCCTCGTCTGTATCTGCATCGTGTGACTGTTGAAAGGTTAAGTGAAAGCATGCAGTGTTTGAAAGCATGCCTGGCATGCAGTAACTACTCAACCACATATGCTATTATTGTCATTATTACTAATATCGTTCCATCAGCGGCTCAGACTCAGATTGGGTTCTGCTTCTCCAAGGTGATGCTGAGCAGAAAGTATTTCTTTTTGTCACACTGATCCTTCCCTGAATGGGCTGGAGAAGCACCAGTGATGAGGGTTATAAATGTAATTGGCCACCAGCTCCAACAGTTCAGGCACAGGGCACCCCACCTCACGCTAGTTGCACCTGCATGTCTGGGTTATATATTTGTGTTGCATTTATAATTTACAATAAGAGGTTTAAGTGAAAAATTGGGGTTGAAATCACCAAAAGAAAAAACACTGGTCCTTCCCTAGGTCCTATCTGCTTCAGAAAAGGAGGGCACAGAGCTTGGGAGCATACATGACTAACTGTGGGTTGATCAACAAATTGGACGTGCAAGCTTCTTGGAGTCTGCAGGCCATAAAAACTGTTTCAAGCAAAGCCCACTCCAAGATGTCAGGATAATCTGAATCAGATGCTTTCCAGCCATGTGTAGGGAGATGGGGCCCTGGTAGAAATTGCATCTATCTTGATCATGTTATGAAAATCCTCCCAAATTTTACAAGAACTTCCTATGTCATTCTCATCAGTACAAACACTGTCAGCTCAGTGATCACAGTGATGTATTCTGGCAGCAGTGTCTGTCACCTGCTCCTTGACCTCAGTTTACTTGATGTAACTGATGATGTGGGATCCTGTTCTTCCTGCTCCTTCCCATAAATTTCCCCAAACTCCACAGGTTCTCCGAGTAACAGCCACTTCATAGGGAGAAGGGAGGGTCTCGGTCTCGGTCTCGGCTAGTCACTTGCCCACACGACCTGTCTTCCTAATACAGGATTGTATTACACTCATCAAAAAAATATTTGCATATCTCTCAGCCCACGGCCCTTGGGAAGACTAAATACACAGGATTTATAATGAGACTTGTTTACGGTTGCTGTAAAGATGAGAATTGCCATAAAGTCTGAAGCCAAACCTCAGTTCTCGAGAGCGTGCAGCCGCCTCTCCAAACCACACTTTTACCGAAGCTGTTAACCAGTCCATCTACGGACACGTGTTAGTTTCATTTGTAGTTAGGATGATGCGGCTAGCCTTTCTCGTGCAACTAGGACCTGCGGGAGAAAACAAAACACATTATGTGTTCCCACCTTCTGAGAGTGCTAGAAGTTGTCAGGCACCTCCGTGGGCCCCACCAATGCCATCTGCCACCCTCATCCACAGGCTCGATTATCATTCTCCCCAGACTGTATGAGAAGAGGGGTAAGAACCCAGGGATCAGGCATGTGGATGCATGTGGGAAGACAACGCAAACCAGGAAGAGAAGCCGAAGAGCCAGTGCCTGGTCTGGTGCTGCTCAGCATCACCCGCAGATGCTGAGGAATCCGGCGGAGGGGGTGGCGCTGTCATTTTGGGTGGAAGTGGAGGCAGCAGGCTTAGGTAATATGCAGACTGGAAAGTCCTTCTGTGTATTCCAGCTCCTAAATACAAGACAAGCACCTGGAATGAAAAGCACCATAGAATTTATATTTACTTGAGAGTTTGCACGGCCCTTTCAAAGACATCATGCGGGTCCTGAAGAGCCTAAGACACAAAGCCCTGAAAAGATCGTTCTTGGGCAATGCTCTGTCAGATGGAGACCTTCCAGAATAAAGTTGACTGTAAATGAATCTCTGCTTCCACGTGTAACTCTGTAGATACACTTTGATTTCACAGGCACTCATCAATAATTCAGTGGGCTTGTGACTGCTGATGACATGATTTAATATGTCCAGCTAAATTATGTTCCCATAGGAACGCTCATGCATACCACAGGAAAAAATTACCATTACCACAGTGCCGGCCCCAGATCGAAGCAAGGTGGCATACATGCCTAGACGCACAGTTTGGAATAAGGAAGGGCCTGTGATCAAATCAATGGACGACCTAAAGCAGACAGAGCTCCATGAGCCTGGGACTAGAGACCTTCTGTTGATCTCACCCTGAATCTGGAATGCCGAGCTTTGGTCAGTATTTGTCAATACCCACCACCAAGGGCTACCCAGGTGCCTCAGTGGTAAGGAATCCACTTGCCAATGCAGGGGACACGGGTTCAATCCCCTGGGTTGGGAAGATTCCCTGGAGGAGGAAATGGCAACACATTCCGGTATTCTTGCTTAGAGAATTCCAGGGACAGAGGAGCCTGGCGGGCTCCAGTCCATGGGATCATAAAGAGTTGGACACAACCGAGCAGTTGAGTACGTACCACCAAGATCAGAACTGGGGCGACCAAGGTGAAGTACATCCAGGGAAACTAACATTGCTTGAGAGTAAGCCTAGTCCTTGTTCAGACTTCTTAAGGCACACGTTCATCATCTTTACTGCTTGTGAGTCTCTGCCTGTTTCTCGGCAGTTCTCTCTTGGTCTCCCCTTGTTTCCCATGAGATGCTGGGTGACATGGCAGAAGTGGCCAGGCATGTGTGTGAGGACCCTGAGGTCGTGGGTGCATCACCTGGAGAAGATATACTACAAACCTTGCTTTCTACCAAAAACAAGAACAGCAAGAAGAATCCAGGGAATTTTTAATTTTTTAATTAAATTTTTTTTTTTTGGGTAGAGTTGCTTTCCAATGTTGTGTTAGTTTCTGTTGTACAGCAAAGTGAATCAGCCACACAGATACACACACCCCCTTGCTTTTTGGACTTTCTCCCCATTCAGTTTACCCTAGAGCATTAAGTAGAGTTCCCTGTGCTATGCAGTATGTTCCCATCAGCTGTCTATTTTATGCATAAAATCAATAGTATATGGGCCTTCCTTGGTGGCTCAGCTGTAAAGAATCTGCCTGCCAATGCAGGGGAAGTGGGTTTGATCCCTGGGTGGGGGGAGACCCCCTGGTGCAGGAAATGGCAACCCACTCCAGTATTCTTGCCTGGAGAATCCCATGGACAGAGGAGCATGGCTAGCTATAGTCCATGACTTCCCAAAAGAATTGGACATGACTTAGCGACTAAACAACAGCAAAAATCAATGGAGTATACGTGTCAATCCCAGTCTTCCAATTCCTCCCACCCCACCCCTTGCCTCCTTGGCATCCATTCATTTCTCTGTGTCTCTATTTCTGCTCTGCATGTAAGGTCCTCTATACCATTTTCTCTTAGATTCCACATATATGTGTTAATATATGGCATTTGTTTTTCTCTTTCTGGACTTCCTTTGCTGATCCAAGAGATTTCGTGTGAGAAGAGGTTAAACCCTAAAAAGCGCAGGTCCTGCCCCGCCTTAGTTCTCACTGTGGTTCAGCGTTTTGGAGCCGTATCTGATGCTTGTTCCCTCACTTTGGGATCTCTTCTTTCCTTGTCAGCTGCCACAGTCTCTGAGGGCAACAGTGATCACAATGTAAGAATGGGAGCTAGGCGCATGGGGCCTGGCATCAGACTGTCTGGTTTCAAACTGTGTCTCTGCTGCTTACACTGCCTGTGTGATCTTGGCAAGTTACTTGACCCCTCTGTGCTTCAGTTTTCACATCTTTTAAATGAAAGTGAAAGTGAAAGTCGCTTAGTTGTGTCTGACTCTTCACGACCCCATGGACTATATAGTCCATGGAATTACCCAGGCTAGAATACTGGAGTGGGTAGCCTTTCCCTTCTCCAGGGGATCTTCCCAACCCAGGGATCGAACCAGGGTCTCCCGCATCGCAGGTGGGTTCTTTATCAACTGAGCTATCAGGGAAGCCAAACATATTAATACCTCTTCACCCCTATGATTGTTGTGAAGATTAAGTGAACTCCAATGCAATTACATTATTAGTGCTGTATTTGATATAGGCTTATGATACAATAAATGTTAATAATGCATATTCTTTCTTAAAAATTAACTTATTTATTTTAATTGGAGATTAATTACTTTGCAATATCGTGGTGGTTTTGCCACACACTGACATGAATCAGCCTTGGGTGTACATGTGTTCCCCAGCCTGAACCCCCCTCCCCTCTCCTTCCCCATCTCATCCCTCAGGGTCGTCCCAGTGCACCGGCTTTGAATGCCCTGTTTCATGCGTCGAACTTGGACTGGCGATCTATTTCACATATGGTAATATGTGGTAATATACATGTTTCTAGTCTCTCAAATCATCCCAACCTCGCCTTCTCCCACAGAGTCCAAAAGTCTGTTCTTTACATCTGTGTCTCTTTTGCTGTCTTGCATATAGGGTTGTTGTTACCATCATTGTAAATTCCATATATATGCATTAATATACTGTATTGGTGTTTTTCTTTCTGACTTATTTCCCTCTGTATAATAGGCTTAATTTTTATCCATCTCATATTTTTTTGTTGTTGTTAGTTTTAATTTAATTGAAGGATAACTACTTTACAGAATTTTGTGGTTTTCTGTCATACATCAACAAGAATCAGCCATAGGTACACCCATGTCCCCTCCCTCCCAGACTTCCTCCCTCCCATCTCCTTTCCCCACCCCACCCTTCATCCTGCCGCAGAGCCCCTGTTTGAGTTCCCGGAGTCATATAGCAAATTCCCATTGGCTATCTGTTTTACACACGGTATTGTAAGTTTTTATGTTTCTCTCTCCACACATCTCCCCTTCTCCCTCCTCCCCTCCCACCTTGTCCATAGGTCTGTTCCCTATGTCTGTTTCTCCATTGCTGCTCTGAAAATAAATTCATCAGCGCTATCTCTTCAGATTCCATATATATATGTGTCAGTATATGATATTTGATCTTTATTATTATTTTAAATTATTATTTATTGATTTGTTTGTTATTTATTATATTTATTATTTTTACTATTATTATAGGTGGTTTCTTAATTGGTCAACTTACCTCCAATCTTTTTATCCCAAGTGCTGTTAACAGTGCTGCCAAAGTAAAATTGTGATCCCAAAAACCTCAGTGGCTTCCTAATTTCCATGAAATAAAGATCAGAATTTTTAGAATAACATATAAAGCATGCATAACTTATTTGTACTTATCTCTACGTGTCTCTCTTGCCATGATAGCCTCTTCCTACCTTTTCAAAAGTCCTGCATTTGTCAACCCTCGCTCTCCCCTTCCTTCTACCGTCCATCCACTCACTGACTCACCTACCCACCTGCTCATCCACCCATCCAACCAGTATGTACTGAATGCTTACTCTCTGCCAGATGCATTGAGGATACAAGGGTGAACAAGTAAAGAAAAAGACAAAACAATATTGGAGATAACAGCGACTATTGTGAAGAAAGACAAGAGGCTCATGTGGGTGGAGGGGTTCCTTTATGTAGGACCCTCAGGAGGGACCTGAGACCTGGGGAGGCCGCTGTGAAGATACCTGGAGTGAGAATGGTCCAGACAGTTGTTGTGACAAACAACCCCCAAATCTCAGCCACTTAACACAAGTAGTGCGTCTCTCTCTCTCACTTCACACCCAAATTGTGGGTGGGGGGCCCCTACTCTGCAGGGACACATGGATGATGTCACCCCATAGCCCCTGGGGGGGCAGTCAGTGTCTTATGCATCGACTGTCGGATGAGAGCCGAGCCAGAACAGGTAGGATGGTAGGGGATGGGCTGGAGGGGTAAACCTGCTGTTGGGAGCGAATTGTAGGGGAGTGTCCAAATGCAACAGCCCTGTGTGCCTACGGAGGGACAGGACAGCCATGGAAACTCACTCTGATCTCTGTCCCAGGCCTGAAGGCTGGAAGGATGCAGAAGGAAGGCTTGAGGGACAGGAAGAAGACTCCAGGCTCCGTCTGCTAGTTTAGCAGGAAGGAGGGGAGAAGGGCAAGACCCCCAGGGCCAAGGGTGGGTTGGAACAGTGCCTGCAGGCTTCTTTTAGGAAATTTTTAAATCTCCAATGGAAGCTTTTATAGAAAGTTTTTATGCTAGGGAGTGACTTGAGCGAATTTATGACCTAAAGAGACTTTGTTGATGCAGGAAATAATTGAAGGCATGTCTTGGATTCCTGTATTGCTGTTGTTACAAGTTACCAATAAACTAGTAGCTTAAACCAGCACTTGTTCTGCTACAGTCTGGAGGTCAGAGGCCCTGAATCAAAGTGTCAGCGCAGCTGTGTTCCTTTGGGAGGGGCTTCTGGGGAGAGGCCTTTTCTCAGCAGTTCCAGCCTCAGAGGCTGCCTGCATTCCTCATCTCAGGGCTTCTTCCTTCATCTTCAAGGTGTGTCTCTCTAGTCTCTGACTCCATCATCACATCACTTTCCCTCTGGCTGTGATTCTATTGCCTCCTCTTACGTGAACCCTTGTGATTTCAGTGGCTCACCCAGGTTATCCTGGGTAACTTTCCCATCCCAAATTCATCACTTTATTACAGCTGCCTTTTATCACATAAGACACATACTCCCTGGTCCAGGGATTTGAATCTGGGGGGGGGGGGGGGGCGGGGTGGGATGGGGGCATTATTCAAACAACCTTAGAGTATAAGGATGGTAAAAAGACAACCAGTAGAAAGATTAATGTTGTTCAGTCGCTAAGTCATATCTGACTCTTTGCGACCCCGTGGGCTGAAGCGCGCCAAGCTCCCCTGTTCTTCACGGTCTCCCAGAGTTTGCTCAAACTTACGTCCATTGAGTCAGTGATGCTATCTAACCATCTCATCCTTTGCTGCCTCCTTCTCCTTTTACCTTAAATCTTTCCCAGCATCAGGGTCTTTTCCATCAGGTGTCCAGAGTATTGGAGCTTCAGTTTCAGGATTAGTCCTTCCAATGAATAGTCAGGGTTGATTTCCTTTAGGATTGACTGGTTTGATCTCCTTGCAGTCCAAGGGACTCTCAAGATGTCCTGGTCCTAAACTAAGATTGTCGTGATGTGCTGCATAAATTTGAAGGCTGTTTATGGGGCAGGTTCTACAAGTGGTGACTGGTCCTGGGAGATAATGAAGAAGGAACAAAAGAGAGATCCAGGTTTCTTGCTTACATGTAATTGATAAAATAATGACCAGAATCATTCAAAGAGTCTATTCAGTAACCAGTGATGAGTAAAAATTCTAAAATTGTCTGTAATTTGTAAGGTTTATGACAAGGAAAGAACTCATAATTATAAACTGGTTATCACACACTGATTTTGTCTGAATCATTAATTAGCAAATGAATCAACAGCTGCTGATGGCTCATAAACAAGTCATTCTAATTTATTTTTTAAAAGGCAGGAAGGAAGGAAGACCTATAGAGGTGAAGGTTGAGAAACATGCCTTAGAATTAGTTTTATGTTTCAGGGCATAATTTAAAAACGATATTGATATGCCAAAACTCTCACTCAATAAGCTCAAGCAAAGGTCGAGCTACAATAAGTTAAACACTTTAATTTAAAAATTGATGTGGAAATAACAGTTGCATAGATTCCAGTAACTTAAAGATGTTTGAGATTTTCATTGCTCCTCTGGGACTATGGGCCTTAGCTTCGACTTCCATTTTCTCCCTTTTTTCTTTCTCATTTCTGTCTGGTTATCTGTTGCTGCCTAGCGAGCCACCCCACCATGCAGTGGTTAAGACATCCATCTTTTTATTGTGTATGATCTTGTGGGTCACAATTTCAGGCTGATTACTCTCTGTTCCCTTTGTGTAGACTGGGATGGCTCAGTGGTGTCCACTGGGGACTGGTCTGGTCTGGATCATTCCACATGGCTTCTCTCACATACTGGGGGCCTTGGTAGAGTGGGCTGCCTGGCTGGGCTCAACGCCCCTACTCACCGTGTCCTCCATGTGGTCTGTCCAGCAGAGCAGTTCTGCCTTGTTACATGGCTGCTCAATGCAACAAGTGGCTGAGGCAGAAGCTTCCAGTTTTCTCAAAGGCTAGTCTTGAAACTGGTTGCCATGTTCAGCAAGCAAAACAATAGGAATTTTGTAGGAACAATAATAACTATTAGTATATGTGTGCTCAGTTGCTTCAGCTGTGTCCAATTCTTTGTGACCCTGTAGACTATAGCCCATGGGATTTCCCAGGCAAGAATACTAGAGTGGGTTGTCATGTCCATTTCCAGGGTATCTTCTTGACCCAGGGATTGAACCTACATCTCCTGCATTGGCAGGTAGGTTCTTTACCACTGACCCTCCTGGGAAACCCAAGCTATTAGTATAGGTATGTCTCAAGTTTTCCACAGGGCATACTCATCCAAAGAAAACTGTTATTTATCTGAAATTCAAGCTGAACTGGGGGTCCTGTGTTTTTTTCTGACAACTTTGGCCTGGGGTCAATTTCACTGTCCCCTACTTGCTAAAGCAAGTACAGGCCACACCAGACCCTGGGTGTGGGGGCCAGTGGGACCCAGGCTGTCGCAAGAAAAGAGGCAGCAAGTGTGTGTCCTTCCTGGAACCACCTTCAACACTGTGGTCCTGCGCTTTGCTCTTGCTCTGGGTCCTAGGGACCATGCAATGCTCTCCACGCTTTTCCTTAATGGGTTGAGGGGACTGGTGACATCAACAACCTTGGTCTAGCAGGCAGCAGGGCACAGGGGCGGGGGTGGTGGTGGTGGGGGGAGGGTAGACCTGGGTGAGAATCCCATGTACCTGAGGTAAGAGCCTTCATCTTTTTGAGCCTCAGTTTCCCTCATGGGTTACATGAAAGTCACTGTAATACTGCGGGCTGCAGTAAGGACGACAAGAGGTGAGGAGTGGGCATGAAGCAAAGCCCCAGAAGCAGAATGTGTTCTCCAATCACTAGGAGCTGCTCCTACTGGTATCATTATTTTAGCAAAGAGAAGAGATATGAAATGAGAAGATGGAAATTTAACGGATGAGACATTTGTGAGCTGGGCTAACTGCTTGAGGCCTGTGTTGACTTTGCTCTTGATATTTCACTTCTCTGAAGTTTTATTCCTTTGACTGCAGAAAACGCCTCATCTTCCAGCAGATTAAATACAAATGTGAATGCTGATCTTACCACTTACCATTTGTGGCATGTCTTGTTGAAAATAATACTGTAAATATTTTAATACTTTAAGATCAGGCTGGGAGAACATTTTCTTTAGCCCCACCCAAGTTTTTTTAACGTCTCCTAGTGCTACAAATAGTGACAAGTTTATTTTTTTCAAAGTTTTTTTCTTTTTTGATGTGGGTCATTTTTAAAGTCTTTATTGAATTTGTTACAACATTGCTTCTGTTTTACATTTTGTTTTTTTTTTTTTTGGCCGAGAGACATGTGGGATCTTGGTTCTCCGACCAGGGACTGAACATGTGCCCCCTGTATCAGAAGGCGAAGTCGTAACCACTGGAGCATCAGGGAAGTCTCCAAATTTATCTTTTTAACATGTCAGGTGATTTTATCCTGCCCATCCCACTACTGTTTTCTAAGTGTAAAGAGTAGAGGCCACTTCTGTGCACAGAAGTCCGTTTCCAGCTTGGGTCACGACTGCAAGCTCATGGAGCACCCTGACTTGACTCCCTGCTGCCCCTGCTCCTGCTCTTACCAGCCTCAGTTCTTTGCATCCACGAGTGCAGATGTGGAGAGGACAATCAGCGTTATCTGTAGTCTAGGCGTGGACCAAATTAAGGATAAGCAAAGTATTTGACAAAATGCATTTCAAAAAACAACAAATTTTAGGGTCTGTCACAGCCAATAAATTCACTTAGATGAAAGGCTCTATGTGCAATAAAATGTCACACTTAAGGAATTAAATGGATCTTGTCATTGGTAACAAGAATTAATAGAATTTTTAAATATAGTGAGCTCAAATGAAGCTAGTGAGTCATGGTGGCCTTTCATGTTTGCAATATTCCTAAGATAATTATTAATTAACACACCAGGAATAATTTTAATGTAACATTATGGTACAGATTTCAACATCCAAATGGAACAAGCTTCTTATTAAGTTCTCTCATCCTTTCTTAAAATTAAAATGCTTATTAAAACCAAAGGTACTTTAAAAACAGTTTTCTTCCAAACAGATTTTTAATATATGCCAGGTCAAGTATGAGCCCAGAGCTATTTTCTTGGGGACAGAATCAGGAATCTATTAAAAATGGAATTTCTGAATGGCATCCTAACAGACTGTCCTCTATCTCCAGGTAACTGGTGTAGCAATAATGCCATTTGTGGCAGAGTTTGGCACCGGGTTGTGTATCTCTTTTCTTCCTCAATATCCTATAATAAACTGTAATGAAAAAGAATTGAAAAAGGGATATAGACATATACATATAAATATATGTATAACCAAATCACTTTGCTATAAGTAACAAAATCACCCGAGCTAACACAATATTGTAAATTATTAATAACTATGCTTGCTCCTTGGAAGAAAAGCTATGACAAACTTAGGTAGAATATTAAAAAGCAGAGACATCACTTTACAACAAAGGTCAGTATAGTCAAAGCTATGGTTTTTTCCAGTAGTCACGTACGGTTGTGACAGTTGGACCATAAAAAAGGCTGAGCACCAAAGAAGTGATGCTTTTGAATTGTGGTGCTGGAGGACACTCTGAACAGCAAGGAAATCAGTCAATCCTAAAGGAAATCAACCCTGAATATTCATTGGAAGGACTGATGCTGAAGCTCCAATAATTTGGCCACCTGATGTGAAGAGCCACTCATTGGAAAAGATCCTGATGCTGGGAAAGATTGAGGGCAAGAGAAGGGGATGACAGAGGATGAGATAGTAGGATGGCATCACTGACTCAATGGACATGAGTTTGAGCAAACTCTGAGAAATGGTGAAGGATAGGGAAGCCTGGTGTGCTGCAGTCCATGGGGTTGCAAAGAGTTGGACACGACTTAGTGACTGAACAACAACAACAATATTTCAATTTTAAAAATCATAAGATAATTTAGTAATATAGAATATAAAACTGACGTACAGAAAATAACAGCCATTTTATATAGACACATACACATGCACCCCTCAAGCAATATTAAAAGATGTAATGAAAGGGAAGACACTGTTATAATAAATAGATTCAGAGCAAATGTGCAAAACTTTTATGATTAAAACTATAAAACATTCCTGAAAGAAGAAATGTAGAATTAAATAAAGGAGAGAAGACAATATTTTTGGATAGGATGACCGCACATCATAAAGATGCCAAAGGCTTGGGTGACTGGTTGATGGTGAATGTCGTGATGGATGAGAGATCAGTCTTACCCAGAGTGGGGTACACTGACATTGTGTGTCACTATTTTGCTTAACATATTCCTATGAGCTTCCGTTGCCCCAAGTGTAAATTTCAATTTTCTTGCTATGACCTAGAAAGCCCTACATGATCTGGCTTCTACCTACATTTTTCTCCCTGTTTCATTTTTGTTGTTGTTGTACCCTTCTTTCTCTGAATGTGTCAAGCTTGTTCTTGACCCAAAGATTTTGTATTTTTAATTCCTTCTAGAATATCCTTCCCCTAAATCATCTCACAGCCAATTCCTTCTCATCTTTTTGGTTCTTACAGTCTCATCCGATATGATTCTAGTCCACTCCATGACCTGTGTTATCCAGTTGGGGGCACTTACTAAAAAGCTTTACAATAACTGCATGCTTGTTTGCTTCTTTAGCATTTGTCTCTTTCAACTAGAACACAAGCTCCTTGAAAGCCAAGTCCTTTGCTGCCTTGTCCAAATCTGGATCCTTGACACCTCTCCCTAAGCTCAATCTACCTCTGTGGACTGAAGGAAGACATCTGTGCTTTCCATAAATGATAACAGGAAATGACGACCAGACAACTGGCTAGGAAAATCACATTGGTTTTTAAAGAAGTTGCCCTTGTCTCATTGTGAGGCCTTGAAGAAGTTCAGATAAAAGTGTGTGGGCAGGAAGTGGGAAACATATGTATTAATATGCTCGGCTAATCTCTGAATCAAAGAGAAAGAAAAAAGAACGATGACATTGAAATAAAAAGGCTGATAGCAGCGAGGGGCCTGAGTAACAGTGTTAAGAGATGGAGGCTGTTGGGTTTTTTTGATGTTTAAAAAAAATTTTTTTTTTAATCTGATTCTCTCTTTTTTTCAAAGGCTCATGTTTTTTTTTTTTTCCCCTTTCTAGGTTTGGAAGCAAAATGCTTATCAAATGCTATCAAATGCTTATTTGGGAGTCTCAATTTCCTCTTTCTTTCTGTTCTTCCTGGTTAGTGTTGATTCACATTCATCCACAATTGTGAATTACTTACATCCACAATTGTGGCTTATTTACATCATGACAAGAATGTGCTCTTTTGTCCTATCTCCTCTCTCTTCTCTGGTGTCAGAGTCACTCTAGCCTCCTCCGTCACCTGCTCCATCTCCCTCTCTGACATGGCAGCATCTGGTACCCAAGGATTTATCTGACAATGTGTAGATCTGGCCATTCTATGGAAACTTACTGTTGGTCCTGGAGGGACATTCTTCAGGAAAACTTCCATCATAGAAGTTTTGATGGACTGATCAGTCCCCCAACCCCTCCATATTTTAGGACTGTGTGAGGGCCTTTTTTTCATTCTCTTTCTAAATGACTCCCCCTCACCTGCCCTGAAGCCATATATTTACTCTAATTTATCAGGAAGGTCTGAACCAGCCAGCTTCAACTGTGGTCATCACCATGTTAAAAATGGGCCTGACATATTGAAAAGTTCATATATGGCCCTTGACAATAGTAAGCACAAATAAAACAGCTAAAGGAGAAAGAAAGCTGCTCCCAGCACTTAATATCTTCTCATTGGTCTACAAGACTAAGAGTGATCATGCTCATTTTCCTTTAATATGGGCTCTAATGTAATTTGGAAAAGATAAATATAAATTAAAGACAATCTACATATCTATGTGCGTGTGTATCATATATGTAATACACGTTCTAAGTAGGCAGTTTGACACACATGTGTAGACTGTCTCCATGCACCAAGACACGTGGAGGATTTGGCAGTGACCTGACTTTGGCCCCCAGAGAAGGTCCCCTCCGATCAAGAACACACTTTTGTCAGGAAGTAAATCTACTACTTCATTACGTTTCTGAAATTTGCAAAATACAGCTTCTGATTTTAGAACACTGAGCAAGAACCTTGGGTCCACACTTGATAAAAATTTTGTCAAAAGAAAAAAATCACTGACGTAATAGGTGAAGGTAGAATGTTGTCTCTGAGAAGTCAGGGCAGAGGGCCAGCAGCCCGCCAAGGAGCCTGGACAAAGGAATGGGGGAATTTGAGGAAATGAACATAACACATGTGAAACAGCCTGGCTCTTTCAGTGAGAGGGTTCTGTGATAACCTGGAGGGGTGGGAATGGGCGGGATGTGAGAAGGAGATTCAAAAGGGAGGGGACACATGTACACCCACGGTTCATTCCTGTTGATGTACGACAGAAATCACACCAGTACTGTAAAGCAATCAGAAATCAATGAAAAATAAACAAATAAAAAAAAACCAACTGCGTTTTGGAGACAGGGCGACCTATCTGGGAGGTTGACGCGAGTTGCTGCGGGCTGTTGTCTGACTGTTAGGGGAGGGATGGCTAACCTTAGCGCTTTACTTTGCAGGGTGGTGTTCAGTTCATAGAACAGAGCGCCGGCTCCTCTGTCTTTCTCGCCAGTGGACATGGCAGTTGAGGTGGTGACTGAGTGACGCCCATGAGGGTAACTGCTGTTTCTGCTTTTCTCCTTGTGGGGCTCTTTCACGGGTTAGCAGAGCCTTGAAGAGCACGCCCATGGGTGTGCAGCCCTGCGACGCTGACCACTGACCACACTTCCAAAGATAACCATCTCCAACCCCCTCCGCCTGGAACGAAAAGCATGAGCTCTGAACACATTTGGGTTCTGCGGTCTTCACTGGGTAAACTGCTTTTCTACAGTCTGCTCTTTTTTGAAACAAAGTCTTCGTGGGTTGGGCCTGAGAAATAATTGCCCACCCTAGACTGAACTGTGCTCCTTTTATAAACCACTTAGGGTTGGAGAGGCCATACCGGCTGTCGGAAAACTTCTCTTTTTACCCTGGGCTTGTTTTGTAACCTCTTTCATTCTTGTGTTGAATGCATGGCCCAGTTTTCTTTCTTTTAAATTGGTAGCAAAGGGGAATAGGAACAAAGGGCATTTTCAATCATTTTATGAGGAAATTCAAGACTCATTGAAACTTCCTGTTGGTTTAGCACATGGGAAATCTCTTCTTCTGTTGGTTTACCCTGGATTTTCCAAATAACTTCCAGGGCTTATAATATTTGCTTCCTTATTCAATAAGTGACATCACCTCACCCAAAATAGTTGTGTGAAAGGACTGCACACCGGAACAGATATATTCTTGGAACCAGTTTTTACCTTTCCCTATTACAGTATCTTTTCTCAGGGAGAATTCTTATCTGATAAATGTATTGTTTATTATAGTACTTTATACACCCCTTCCCATTCTCAATAATAAAAATAACTTGCATTAAGAATTTGCACATATGTCTTTGAAACTTGGAGTTTCCTTTTACTTTGAAACCGGCACCAAAAATATAACAAATCTTACGATGCCTCCTCCATGCCAGCCTTGCTTAAGCACTTTACTGATATTAGTTCATTCACTCCTTGTTGAAACCCTGTCAAGCAGTTTATTCCCCCCATTTTACAGGCAAGAAAAGTGAGGCATGAAGGGTTAAATGACTTCCCCAGGTCACACAGCTGGTATAGCGGTGGAGGAGCAAGATTTCATTCCTCTGTCTACACCCCCAAGCCCATGAGCATAATTATAAAGCTCTTTGAAGGATCAGCCTGTGGCTCATGTATCATCCACTGGGTCACTGAACAGCTAGCATCTTGTGGATTACCTAGAGGATGGTGAACCACCTAGAGGATCACAGATCTCTTAGTGGATCAGGATTCACCTTGTGGATCACAGAGCATCTGCAGAGCATCTCATAGACAGGATCTGAAGGCAGAGGGATGCTGGGAGGCTGAGGGATACTGGGTACCAGAGGGATGCTGGGAGGTTGAGGGATACTGGGTACCAGAGGGATGCTGGGAGCCGACAGCACACAGGCCAGAAGAGTTACTTATTTTCAAGATCCTTTCGCCTCCCACATACTGGGTGCGTTCCCTCCTCACCAATGAGACTAAAACTGCTGGAATGATGAAGGTTCTGGAGTTGGCTGGAGGCAAGAAGAGGAAAGGTCCACAGGGAAAGAACGCTGGGCCCGGGCTCCCCTTCCCTGCGTGGTGTCCTCTGAACAGAGAGCACAAGGCTCTGCTGATCACCGACTCTGGAGGAACTCCAACCCAGGGAGCTTAGCCAGGACCCCAAGTGCCAGGCCTGAGGTGGGCGTCAGGGGCCCGCCCTAACCACCAGGAGAGGCTCAGGTTTAGGGGCTGGAGATGGGGTTTTCCCTTTCCTTTCTCACATCCCCTGGTGGTGGTGGTGGTTTAATTGCTAAATCATGTCCGACGCTTTGTGACCCCATGGACTGTAGCCCACCAGGCTCCTCTGTCCATGGGATTCTCTAGGCGAGAATGCTGGAGTGGGTTGCCATGCCCTCCTCCAGGGCATCTTCCTGAGCCAGGAATCAAACTGGAGTCTTCTGCATTGACAGGCGGATTCTTTACCACTGAGCCACCTGGGAGTCACCTTACATCCCCTTAATAGTAGAACAAAGAGCACTGTCGATGGGGTCACGTGATATTTTTATTCCGTAAAGCATTATGTATTTAAAGGTCGCTATGGATGTCTTCTGCTGTGCAAACCACAGCCGTGGCCTTGGGGCAGACCTGTGTGGGGCGCGCTGTCCCAGGCCTAGGCGGTGGGGGCACCTGCATGGCTGGACTGCGTCCTCTGCGAAGTCCTTCTGTCTGCACAGATGTTCTTGGTCTGCGGCTCTGGCTTGCGGCTCTCTCTGCTCTCGATGCATCATTTATGGACTCCCCTGATTCCAGGGCACATGATGGCCTGCCTGTCTGCTGGCCAAGAGCCCCAGCTGTTGCTGGCACCGTACGATAACTGTGTTGTCACAACCAAGCCAGCTTTGCACTGTTACCTAGTGTGAGGCCTGTTCTTGCTCCCTGTTCATTTCAGTGGATCGTGCTCACTGGTTTTGGATCAGGGACCTGTGGTCAGGTGCTGAATGGCAACACCTGTCCACTCTGTATCCCGATGCCAGGCTGCTAGAACAAGGTGCCATCACACTGTCTTGGGTGCTGAATACCTGGGTTATGCGCCTTGCCTAATTATTCCCTTTAATCCTCACAACAACCCTCGGAGGAATACAGAACGAGCCTCGTTTTTACACATGAGGAAAACGAGGTCAGAGAGGTTAAGCCACTGAGATAAGGTCACACAGCTCGCATTTGGTTAAGTGGCAGTGTGAGGATCCACATAAACCCACAGCTGACGATGGCACAGGGCACCGTCCGGGTCTTCCCGTGGGTGCTCCCAGGGATGCCCCGCGTGCTGGGAGGCCAGAGCCAGGGCCCGCACCCTCTGGAGCTGGTGCAGCCAAGTGAGAGCAAGAAACTCGCATGCTTTTCAGCCCTGACCTTGAGCTGGAACGTGGGTGCAAGTTCATGTGTCCGAATGGAAGCTCTTGGGTTTTTTAAAGGTAATTTTATTTATTTTTTTGGCTGTGCTGGGTCTTCCTTGCTGCAGGGGCTTTTTCTTTAGCTGTGAGGAGCGAGCCCTCTCTCTTTAGTTGTGATGCTCAGGCTTCTCTTGTTGCAGGGCCTGGGCTCTGGAGCAGGCAGGCTTTTCATAGTGGTGGTGCCTGGGCTTAGCTATCCTGCAGCATGTGAGATCTTCCGGGACCAAGGATCAAACCTGTCTCTCCTGCTTTGGTAGGCAGATTCTTTACCACCGAGCCACCAGGAAAGCCCAGCTCTTGGGTCTTCTCATCATTCTACATCTGAGTCCTTGGTTGCCAGTGCGGGTTGAGCAGGGGCAGCCAGTAAGTTACCCCAGGTCTGTGGTAGGTGCTCAGGAAACACCTCTTCAGCATGGAAGTTAATGAAGAGGGAGACTGGTGCCGCCTTCTCTCTGAGGCTCCGGGAAAGCCTGGGGTGGTGTGGAGGTGGCCAGAAGGGGCCCCCGGAAGGGAGGGCAGCCCAGGAGATGCCACCTCTGACCACTGGGCACACTGGGACTTTCCTCACTCCCCCACCTCTGTGCCCTGTGTTCAGTCCAGGCATCTATTTTCAGAAAAATGAGCCCTAGAGATGATGGGGAGGGAAGGCAGAGAGAGAGAGTTGGAAATGGGGATGTGGGGATGAGTTCAGTCCTCATGGGTCCATCCCTCAAAGGGAAGATGGGTGAGGGGTGGTCCGCCCTCAATAAACAGGGGCCTCATTCCCTGGGTGTTGGAGAGGTGACCCATCACGGTAGCTTTTAGCCTGTTTTTGCTGCTGCTGAGAGCTGTGGTAGCTCTGTTTCCAGGAGAAGAGTAAACACACATGATTTCAGAAGCCCTGTGGACCCATGGATGCATCTGGCTCTAGAAACTTTGCATTAAAGAGAAGAAACCGGGGCTTCACCAGAGGCCAGGGGAAAGGAACAGCAGCAACATATTCAAGGCTGTCAGGTTCTCATCTTTTAAAAATTTGTATCATTTCATGGAATTACAGTTTTCCACATAAAAAATGATCACGAAGATGCCAGTACCTTCTACCAACTCTTTTGATCCCTTTGACTAAAGTTCGCTTGGAAAAATATTCTACACCCCTGACCAATGAAACCTCTGCAAGACCACCCAAAGTTCTCTTTGGTGGGAGGAGGTAAACAAGCTGTGGCGGAGGGGGCACATCCCTTCACTCTCGTCCTTTGTAGGGTCACGGAAGAGCTGCAGATCTTTGAATTCCTCCAGGTTCTTTAGGCCCAGGTGCCTGGGCCCCTGCTGAAAGATATTAGAACACCGTGGTTCTTCTCTGGCTGCTTCTCAGAGTTGTTTAAACCCACTATCTAGACTCTTCTCAGCCATGTTAAGGGCTGGGACTCAGAGATGCTGACCCACCGGAGCTGCAGAGCCTGGCCAGGGCTTGGGCGTGGGACTTCCCAGAGCTCCCCAGGAAGCCGTGTCTATCCTTGATTGTTAGCCTTTCAGCGACAAGCCGCAATCTCACAGCAGAGCTTTGGACCCAGCTCTGGTACGGGAGCTGGCCTGTGGGTGATCAGGAGCTGCTGGGGTAGGAGACCTGGGAAGTTTGCAGGGGGCAGTTTGCAGGGCTGTGACCCTTACAGGGGTGATTGCTTGGGTGCAACTGTTCCCTATGCCTGCCTCCTAGCTCTGTGGTCAGCTGTGACCCTGAGGTCTGGCCAGCATCCTCCCCCACCCCCCCAGCCAGCGGGCATGGTGGTGAGAAGAGCCAGGCTGTGTTAACACACACCTGTGTTTTCCTCCAGCTGTTGGCTTCACAACAGGGCTGTTGTTAGTGATTGCGAAACGTTTCGCACCCACTCACCCACCCACCCCCTCCCCCCTGCCCTGTAACGTGTTGTTGGCTCTCTCCAACGGGGTTGAGCCACTTTCTTTTATTTATTTTTATTTAAAAAGGGACACGAAGATTCTTTGTGTCTGGGGCCGAGCCAGCCTTGCCCAGTGTTAAGTGCAGAAATATTCCACCTTCCTTCTGCGCCCAGAATTATTTTTGTTTTCTTCCATACACAACCTAGATATGGCTAAGCAAGGAAATCAGTGGATTTTTGAAACCCAAACTCCTTTCCTGTTTATAAGTGCATGAAAAAAATTCCACTGTTGTCGATCACGGTGCTCGTTTCTCTCTGTGGGTGGTGTTGGATTCATTTTCTCTTTCATCCGCTGTGTGCTCCTAATATTGTACTAAAGGAAGTGGCCATCCTATCTTCAAGCCAAGATGAGTGAAGAGATATTTGCAACAATAGAATGAAAACTGGGATCCCTCTGGGAACTCAGCCTTCCTGAAGGGTATTCTTTCCATCAGTAAAGCAAGGCGAGTGCTTTAGGACAGACGTGCAGTGGAGGAAGATGAAGCACCCAGGCTCTTGGAGGGCTTCCCCGATGGCTCAGTGGTTAAAGACCTCGCCTGCAGTGCAGGAGACACGGGTTGGGTCCCTGGGTCGTGAAGATCCCCTGGAGAAGGAAATGGCAACCCACTCCAGTACTCTTGCCTTGGAAATCCCAAGGACAGAGGAGCCTGGTGGGCTATGGTGCATAGAGTCACAAAGTGTTGGGCACAGCTGAGCACATGGCCTGAGCTCTTGGAGAAGTTGGAACCTATAGACCTTAAGATTTGCAGGTGCTCAGGGCAAGAGTTGGACATGACTTAGCAGCAGAACAACAACAGGGCAAGCAGGATGGCTCACGCACGAAAGAACTTCATATTTAAAGTGCTGCTTTGAGCCTGTAAATTGTCGAGTGAAGTAGTTTCTCCCCTCCTGGCATTGAGGACCAGCTTCAAGTTTGGAATTAAGAGTCCACAAGGCTCAGAGCTAGGTCCCTGGCAGCCAAGGGAGAGCAGCCCTGCTGTCTCTGCCTCTCCCAAGTGCCCCATCCGCGTGCCTCTCCCCTCGCATCTCCCTGGACCTCACTCGGTCCCCCAGGGGCTCTCGCAAGCGTGGATGCTCCAGTCCCTGCCTCCCAGCTCCTCTGTCCCCACCGGCCTGGAAAGGCTTGGCTTCCCTGGACTCAGGGGTGGGTTCACCTAGCAGATGTCCCCGAGGAGGACTGTAGCATCATCTTCTGGAAAATGGGGATAACGACATCATTGACAGCAGAGGATTATTGAGCAGGTTAAATGAAATAAGGTCAATGCCAGGCCCATGAAAAGCACACAGTGAGTGCTGGTTGTCATTTTAAAGCTGCTTAAAACAAGCCCCACCTCTGCGACCTGAGAGCGCTTAAAATACTTAATACTTGTTACCAGGTACTGAGTACTTTCCACACATCCAGGCATGGCCCACACTCTCTCCCTTAACTCTCTGGCTTTGTACAGGAGGACCCAAGGCTCCGGGGCCACCAGACTGCAGAGGTCTTGGGCTGGAAGTTGTGCCCATGTTGGTCTGATGTCAGAGCCCATATTCTTTCCACTATGTGGGTTTGAGCAACATTTTGTTCTCCCCTTTCTCCCAGGAAAACTTGTCCTGTCTTTTCACCATGAAGCTTCAAGAGCGGCCCTTTGAAGTGCAAAGAAGGAAGGACAGATGTTCACCCCAGCAAATGGGTTCCACCAGGAGGGAGGTGTGGGCAGGGCTGGGCGCAACAGAGCAGCCAGCCTGCAGCAGGTACCACCACGGCAGCAGGCCTTCCCCGATGGGCTGAACAAGAGGAAACTGGCAAACACAACTGGGCTGTGTTTGAAGGCATGAAGGGGATGGCCTGGCTCCACGAGGCATTTCCGCTGAGCACGAGATCTGGAGGCAAACAGCTTTCCTGATGCAACAGCACACAGGTGGGTCTCCCCTCTGAGGTCACACGTGCTGTGTGTTGGCTGGTCCCTGCATGTGAGAGAGTTCGATGGACGCGGGGGCTGGTGGGGCTGAGCCCCACCATTCACACCCTGCTGGGTGTCCGGTTGTGGAGCCGTGGAAGCACCACATTCTTACTCTTTTTCCTTTTTGAGTTGATGTGGAAAATGACTTCTTTTGCCACCACAGATGTGTGGGCACCTTGAGTGAGCTGGTGGCTCTCACTGTGGGCTCCTTTGGGAAGAGGATGCTTGGGTCCAACCATCCACTGCTCACAGGTGACTGCTGTCAAGGGACGCATCCAGACAGTTGTCAGGATTGCGATGCTCTTTCATGTTTAACGTCCAGGCTGAGTTTGGCCATGGTCTTCATAGCATGGCTTCCAGCCCACCTCTCAGAGCTTCAAGGAACATGCTTTCACTGGCAGCTTTAATAACATCTGGTCCTTTACCTAAACTGTCTTTTTATTAAAGAAAAAAAGTCTTCACTGGGCTTGCTTGTTTACATCATGCTTCCAGTAGCTTACTGAGATTTATGCTTCTTACTAAACTGAGATAACTGAAAGATACTCTCCCAGGCAGCTGTGGATGGGGTTTTTAGGGCTCTGAGAGGGGATGACAAAATCTTGGGTTGTTTTCAGATCTAACAAAGGGCCTTTTGATTTGCTTTTTAAAGGATGTGCGTGCAAGGTCTTTATCAGCATAGGAAACACGAGAGAGCCGAAAAAAAGGCAGATGAAGCTCCTAGTTGCCTTTTCCCAACTTTCCTTTCGTATTTGTGGATTTTGGCAGCGGGATCAGCTGAGTTTATCTCCAGAAAACTCCTCCTTGTAATTACTGATCTTCCTTTGTCAAAATGTGTGCTTTTTTTAAGTTAAAACATGGTGAACTTTGATGCAAAGGAGAAATGTTTTGCAAATGGATCTGAATTTGAATTTTAGTTTAGATTTTTTTTTACTGGAAACAGAATCTTGAGTAAGTGAATTTCTGAGTTTCTATTTCTTCACCTGTGAAAGAGGGGGATATGATGAGACACCTCAAAGAGTTATAAAAATCAGGAGTGGTACTAGCAGAAAAGAGCAGAGAGCAGTTTCAATTAGTTTGCTTTCACTGACAAAGGTCTGTATAGTCACAGCTACGGTTTTTCCAGTAGTCATGTATGGATGTGAGACTCGGACCATAAAGAAGGCTGAGAACTGAAAATTTGATGCTTTCAAACTGTGGTGCTGGAGAAAACTCTTGTGAGTCCTTTGGATTGCAAGGAGATCAAACCAGTCCACCCTAAAGGAAATCAGTCCTGAATATTTATTGGAAGGACTGATGCTGAAGCTGAAACTCCAATACCTGATGTGAAGAACTGACTCATTTGAAAAGACCCTGATGCTGGCAGGAGGAGAAGGGAACGAGAGAGAATGAGATGGTTGGATAGCCTTGTCGACTCAATGGACATGAGTTTGAGCAAACTCTGGGAGATAGTGAAGGACAGGGAAGCCAGGTATGCTTTTCAACAGTCCATGGTGTTGCAAAGAGTTGGACAAGACTGAAATGACTTAGCACACACATATACGATAAGATACTGGCTTCAAAGCTGTAGGTAAGACTCTTTGTAAGGTAAGGTAAGCTGTAGGTAAGATTCATGGACCTTTAAAAATTTGGTCAAGATTTTGAATTAATGAAAATCCTGAAATTCAAAGTAACATTCTTTAATATTTGCTCTTGGCTTTCAGTGCACGTTCATGTCCATAATCTGATTTCATTCATCCAGCCTCATGAAGTTGGTAGACAGGTGGTGGTGGGGATTCTACCCATTTTACGGAATGTAATTCCCTTGAGTTAAATACATCTTATGTATTTCATTACTCATTTTGTTTTCAGGAGTCAGCTTAGTGTCTGGAACGTGGAAAGAACTTTGAAAATATATGTTATATGAGTGTGTGAATGCCTGACTGAATAAATGAATGAATGAGAGGCTGAAGCGCACATGAGATTAAGTGATGTAGCCAGAATGATATGGTATCAGTGCCAAGATTTCATGAACCAAACATTTTGTACTGTTTAGAGATCAAACCTCAGAATTGTACGTGATCCTGTTGCAACAATGAACGGTTAAACAGAATCGTTAAACAGTTTTGCCATTGTGTTATTCCTTTGTTGTCCTAATAATGCTGTAACAAACAGCTTTAAAATCGCAGTGGCTG
Organism: Dama dama; assembly: GCF_033118175.1. Lineage (NCBI taxonomy): Eukaryota > Metazoa > Chordata > Mammalia > Artiodactyla > Cervidae > Dama > Dama dama. The sequence continues at coordinate 17,591,982 of NC_083691.1, read as the reverse complement.
GTGGCAAACACTGATGGGCTGCAGACGTGGGTCCGTGGGTTGACTGAGGTTCTGTTGATCTTACTAGCTTGGCCAGGCTTTGTTCCAGGCTCCGGTCGGGCTCAGGCGTGCTCTGAGGAGTCCACGTTAAAGGGGAGGGACTATCTGGGTCATGTTCCCCTCACACTGCATGGCAGGAGCACATAAAGACCCCAAACAAGCAAACTAACCAGGCATGCATGTTTAAAACCTTTGCTCCTAACATGTTTGCTCACATCGTATGGGCAGAATAAGCAGCTGGTCAGTCCCCTGGTCAGTAGGTTCAAAATGTGTGCTCTATTTCAAGAAGTAGGGGGAGTGACTATTTGTTAAACCATGATCCGATTTATCACTTTTTAAAAATTAAAGCAATTCTCAAGCTCTCCGTCAGCTTTGTGAATTTCTAGGTTTTGTATCAAACATTCAAGGGGCTTAGTCCTTCGCAAGTGGAAGCTGTCTAATGTCCACTGAACAGAGTTCAAGGCCAATGAGGATTGTTATTCCTGCTGTTTGATAATCACATATCCCTAATGATCTTGGAAAGTATAATGTTTCCTAACAGCTGTTAAGACAAGAGACTCTAACATGATCAACTAAAGAGAATATCCATAAAATTACATTGAATAATGTAATGAAGTGTTGTGCTTTCGTTAACCCGTTATGAATACGTAATTTGAAAGATTAATGAAATTGACAACCATGCAGACACTACTAGTATCATCAATACTACTTAATGACAAGTCTCTTATCTTTAAGAAATATCTGAAATGTGAAGATTCCATCACTAGAAAGGCATTTTTTGGTCCTAAATTGAAGAGTCTGAATAATGTTTTGTTCTAATTTGAGTGTAGGGTTAAAAAATATTTTATACTTTAGGTTTATGTATAAATAATGTATAACATATAATAAGATCATTATTATTTGAAATGGACATTTGTAGATTTTCTGAGAAGGATTACCCTTGCTAAGGGTGGGTATTTTTCACTTGGATGGAACAAAGAGAGCATCAGGACCAAGGACAACTGCCATGGGGAAAAGACTCCTTGTCATCAGATTTTGTTCCTGCATAAAGACCTCCCATCTGGGCTAAAGGATGCAGATTTTTTCATCCTAAAACTGGGAGGAATGGTAAGAGAAAACTATTTCCTTTCTCTCTGGATCCCTGGGTAAGCTTTTCATTTAATTGATTTGTTTTAAGCAGTTGAATCTCTATCAATAGGCTAATGAGTATCAATGGACATGAATTTGAGCAAACTCCAGGAGATGGTGAAAGACAGGGAAGCCTGGCGAATGGCAGTCTATGGGGTTTCAAAGAGTCAGACACGATTGAGTGACTGAACAACGAGTATCAGTAAAATTCAGACATGCAGATGGGGCTTACTTTATTTTCATTCCCAATATAACAGCCCTCAAAGAATGAATAGCATCTTTGTTCGGATTTTCATATAAAGAAAAAATTTGAATATATTTTGTTCCTGAGTGTCCTCAATAATTCATCAGTAATAGGAATATGAGTACAAATACTGATACTAGTATTACAGGATCAGCAGGAGTAGTGACAATATGGGTACCCTTACCTTGTACAAAGCACTTTACATAATTGGTTTGCCCTTTGAGAAATTCAGTGAAATTATTGAGAAAAAACATTGCAACTCCTTTGTGTCAATGGCAGAATGAGGTTTGGGAAGCTTATACATGATTTACCCCAAGTATAACAATTAAGATGTGGCAAGGCTGCGGCTTGATGATTCTGTGCTTTTTAAGAGTCTCATGCTCTACCAACAGAGCTAGCCAGACAGTTTCTGTTCTTTTTAAGTTGTGCTTCACAGCTTTGCCATCTCCGGAGGTCAGAAACCATGACTTTCTATTAGCTTGTTGTAGTTACATATCATTTTTTTAAATGATTATTTTATTTCTGATTACAAAAATAATAAGTGGTTATTGTAGTAAATTTGAAAATGTGGAGAGTTAACAAAAAAATAATAATCACTCCTGGAATCCAACCATGCAGGCATAGCACATATTACTCTATTCTCTGTGTGTGTATGTGAATGTGTATGTGCGCTTGTTTGCAAGCAAACTTCATTCTTCTTTGTCCTAAGTTCTGTCGCATGATTCATGAGGACACTGGAGAACACTAGGTCACAAAACTGACTCCAAATCCTGAGGCTCCTGGAACTGCCAAATCTGGAGGCAGAAGAGACAAGACATAGGAACTGTCTTTGCAAAGTCCCAGGAAAGTGGGCTCCCGCCTTGAAAGCCCAGGTCATGTGAACTTCACTGCGAATGGGACAACTGTCTCTCTGATGGTTCTGAGGCACTTCTGCGGCTACTCCGTGGGCAGAGAGAACTTCAGGGAGGGTTCTGGAAAGGGGAGACATTCCTTATTTATTCCTCAGACTCTCCAAGTCCACTTTACAGCCAATTCCAAGTCACAAAGCCCTCTGAGCCTCCATTTCTTCATCCGTCACATGGTGATGTAAGCATAAGATTAATCAATACACAGTCAGGACCTCCAGCAGGACCAGCCGTAGCTCACCCTCAGGAGGTGTCAGCTGTTGTGACCATGGTTCTCACGGTCAGTGTTATTGTCACCATCACTCTTTCACTGCCCGCCTGGCTCCTCTGGCATAGACCCTGGTCACTGGTCCAGTGGTCCTGGACACACGTTGTATCTGCACATTTTACATGGCTTCCTGCGCTTTCCTCCCCAGAGGTGGCTCCCGGAACACCTCCTTCCCCAGCCTTCCAGCCCCCCAGACCCCCAGCCTGTGGCCCACAAGCCTGCCCCAACCCCCGCTCTCTCTGAGACTCTCACTCACCCGCAGGAACTCAGGTCCCACCCACATGCCCTGCCCTGGGCACTGGCCTCAGCGGGGAGCCCAGTGACTGGGGTGTGGGGGTGAGTTCACCCTCTTAGAACTCTGCGCTTTGGGAATATTTCCTTAGCTCTGGGTGCCTCGGGGTTCTTATCCTTAAACCAGAGACAGTGCTTTTGGAAAGGCTGTTTCGAAGGTGATACAAGGAGAGATGTTGCAGTTGTGTGTTGGGTAGCAGGCATGCTCAGAAAGCTTCCAACGTACTTCCCCACTTGGATCTCACCCCACGGCAGCCTGTGGAGCAGGGATCATTCCAGGTGAAAACATGAAGCCTTGGGGGAGAAGAGACAGGCTCCAGGCCACCCAGTTCCTCAGGGACTGAGCTACACCTCAAATCTAGGACTTCAAGCTTTCCATCCTGTATGGTATCTACTGTAAATTTGCAGGAATATTGCTGCTTTATCTATTAATAGCAGTCTCTCAAACTTTCTCAAATTTAATTCATTAATTCAGACAGTAAAATACTATTATATTTTGATTTTTTATTAATTTATTTGTTTTATATGCTGGGGTTTGATTGTAAGGCTATGTGGAAAGGAAAAAAAAAAATGGATAGGAATAGACAAGTTGCTTTCTCATAGCAAGGTGCCAAAGAAGGCTTCCTGGGTGGCTTATTTTGGGGGCCTTGAGACCCCAGATGTTGGGATCAGGCATTCAAAAAAGCAAATTACCATCTGACTCATTAGTGATGTTTCTGTATACCAGAATCTGTGCATAGAACCATGATACATACATGTTGAAAAGTGTTTTACTTTGTATAGCGTATTTTTTTGCAGCCCCACGTAAGTTAGTTGATGTAAGCCAGCCAGCAATGGTGTGTGTGTGTGTGTGTGTGTGCGCGCGCGCGTGCACGCGTGTACGGGCACACAGTTTTCTGCCTCCGGCTGACACTCACTCTGCCTTTCAGCCCAGGGGAGCTGTCTCCACCCCCAGATCTGGTGTCATAGCCCACCCTTCCACTTCTGCAATCACATCAGGTATGATTCTATCTCAAAGACCGAGGATCTGACTTGAAAAGGAGCCAGCTCTCATAGCGTCATTCCTGACAGATTTCTTAATTAATCCTCTCAGATTGTCAATAACGTAATTCACTGTTGATTTAGAAACTAGTTATACGAGCACTGCTAGTGCCGTTGTGGGAAAACATCTGAATAATTCAGCTGAAAGATGGAAACTCACCCAGATTGCTGGGGCACAGGAAGAGCACAGCGAATTCGAATGAGATGAGCTCAAGCGGGGGGATTCCAGCAAGTTCCAGGGAGCAGGGAGAGGTTGTCATATTACTGGGGGCAGCAGCTGCCTGGTTTAATTATTGTCATTTCCGTTTTTGGGAAAAAGAGCATGGGCCTCACACTCTTGCAGGCAGAGGCCATTAACACGTTCTTGAAAAATACTGTGGAATTTCAGGGTAAGTGTGTGGTCTAGTTGATTACCGACTCTGACCTATGCTCATGTGTTAGAAGGTCTTATACTTCCTATTGCAATATTATTTTGTATGATGCTTACTGAAATATGTGAGTTCAGTAATAGGCATCATCAAAGGAATATGAAAGTGACATTTTTTTTTTTTTTTTTACTGGGGCATTCATAGTGTTTCGGGTGTTTCCTATAATTGGATAGATATGTCTTAAGATTATGGTGATTACTCTTTTTACACCCAAACTTGAAGCTGTGTTGAAAATGAAAGTTTATAGATGGGTGAGTCTAATTATGTGTAAAGTCTTAGCGTAAACGTAAAAACTCAGTCACTTCTAGTTACACACTTAACATTTTGTTTTATTGAAAATAATAAAATTATATGGAGTTGAGCTGTTATACTAAATTTTTTTGCTATGGTGGTTAGAGTTTTAACAGCCCTTAAGTGCAGATGAGTTAGCACTTAACTGTTAATGTTAGGAAGAACCATGGTGCTTTTGATCATAGACGTGAATTCAGTTGTATTTCTTTGTAGTCTCACACTTTTCTCCTGTTTCTGTCTCTCTCTTCCTTCCTCTAACACACACACACACACACACACACACACACACACACACATCCCTTTCTCTGTCACATCTTTTCCAAATTTCTATCCTGAGCCCTTCAAAAGGAAGGAAAGACCAAGTAGTGTCCAGTTCTGATACTTCGACATTGACAAGTTTCTAACAGGTAACACTCATTCTGTTTGGGACCTGTTGCCTTATACTGGAATAAAGTCAAGTCTAAGTTTACATCCTAAACTGCACTGGGAGCCTTAGGGGACAGACTTACTTTTGGGGGGGTGTAGGAAACAGAACCTCAACAAGTAGCTCTTGAATGAATTGATAATAGAATAGCAAGGTGCTACTTTTAGATGAACTGTGGGTTTCTGATGTCCAAGTGTCTCTGGCTGCATAGAGGAGGTGTGCAGAGCATGGCTCTGGTTAGGGGTGGGTTTGGCTGCCTATGACTTAACACCCAGATTCTTAGGGGCTAGAATGAGATAAGGGCTGGTTCTCTCTTCCTAAAGGAGTTGGTGCTGGCAGCTAAGGGCTGGGGTGGCCACTCTGTACTCATCAGGGACCAGGCTCCTCTGTCTTCTTGCTCCACCAGCCCAGTGCATGGTTTGCTTCAGTCTCAAGGTGACCTCATGGCCCAGTTACTAATATCTGTGTGTGTGTTGGAGATATCACATCCATGTTCCAGAGAGCGTAGAAGAGGAAGAAAGACAGCCACTCCCTTCCCTTTTGCTTTTATGAAGCAGCCTTTCTGGAAGCTCTTGCTGGCCCCACCTACACACATTTCATCTTGCACATCCTTGATGGGAGCTCAGAGGGCCGTGCCTAGCTGTGGACAGACAGGCAAACCTTGTCCTTTTGGATGGACATAAGTAATAGTGAAGTTCCATTACAGGGAAGGTGGGGAACTGGATATTTGATGATAGTCTAAAGCTAGCTCCTTAGACCTCACCAATTCCTGCAAAGAGTGGACACTTCAGAGCAAGCAGTCATCATAGCTCTCGTGCATGCAGGCTAAGTCACTTTAGTCATGTCCAACTCTCTGCAACCCTATGGACTGTAGCCCGCGAGGCTCCACGGTCCATATGATTCTCCAGGCAAGAATACTGGAGTGGGTTGCCGTGTCCTCCTTCAAGGGATCTTCCCTACCCAGGGATCAAATCCGAGTCTTTTGTGTCTCCTGCATTGACAGGCAGTTTCTTGCCACCAGCTCCACCTGGGAAGCCCGTAGCTCTCCTGAAACCGTAGATAAATGCTTCCTAGTTTTACCACATTCTCTGAATTGAGAAAATAATTGGAAAAGACTATTGTTAAATGATAGCCTAAGAGGGGAGGTCATCGATCATGGCTCACTGTGACTTGCTCTGTAGCCATTCCTGGCTCCCATCAGGGAGGGAAAGCAATGATAAATGCTCCCAGCTGTGGGTGGACAGGGTGGTAGGTCCCTATGTTTCCTGATGACTCTGGTTATTTAGAGAATGGTTTGTCTTTTATTGAAAAAAAGTAATTTGTTGTTATTTATGTCTGTAACGCTAGCATTCTCTGACCGTGTATTCCCTGGAAATCTAATTTGTAAATAATTGCTTGACAGAATGGAACTGGCTGGAAAATTCTGAACTTGTAGAGGCAGAGGCAGGCCCCCAAGAGGGGAGTTTAGCCGAAAGGCTGGGTACCTGAATGGTCAAATCACAATTTCCCATCTCTCAGTAGTTCATGGCTAATAAGGTCCCCAGTTAATAAAACCCGAATTCTCAGACTCCAGATGCAGTGGAGCAGGTAGGCACCATCACCTGAGGCGTGGAGAGCAGCAGTCCCGCTGGGAGAGCTGATGAAGCGCTTCTGCCCTTTCACCTCCCCACACAGAGGATGGCACCTGTGTTTACAGTGGGGATGAGGAGTGGGGAGGGTGGGGATGGAGGAATGGGGTGCCTGGGGCGGCAGGGAAGGTGGAGCTATAGACTGAATGTTTGCATCCCCCTCAAATTCGTATATCAAAGCTCTAACCCCCCAGTATGACTATATTTGGGAAAGGGGCCTGTGAGTAAGTAGTTAAGGTTAAGTGAGGTCATGGGATGGGGCCCTGAACAAATAGGGTTAGTGTCCTTATTAGAAGAGGCAGAGACACCAGAGCTCTCTGTGTGTGCATGCACCCAGGCAGGGTCACATGAGGACCCAGTGAGGGGCTCAGAAGAGAGCACCCTCTGGAAATCTACCTGTCCAGACTGTGGTCTTGGACTTCTGACCGCCACACCTGAGAGAAAATAAGTGTCTGTTGTTTGGTGGCAGCTCAAGATGTGAGGCGGTGGAAGAGAAGTGATGCCTCAGAAAACAGACCCTGCCCCGTGGCCCTACCTAAGTCCTCCTGCGACTGTCCACCAGCACCAATGCTCCTGTCCCACCAGCTGCACACACACCACACCCGGGGCCTCTGCACCTGGTGTGTTCTCTGTAGGGAACATGGAGCCCTTTCTTCCCTTTCTGGTTCATTCTTTGGATTGTTTCTTTCTGCAGTCACTGAGTACCTGCTAAGTCCCAACTCAGTGCTATACTCTCAGCAGGAAGAGAAATCACCCAGTTCCCATGATGACCTGTCAAAGGGGTGACTACAGGTACCTGGGCCAGTCTGAGTTACCACTTGGGGGCACTTGCTGTGGGTTGGGGGCTGTTTGAAACACACAGTGGATGTATGCAAAATCACTTGAGGTTCATGATAACCTTCCAAGGTAGAGCCTGGAATTGCCTGAATTTATAGGAGAGAAAAAGGCCCTGGAGGTGCAGTGGCTGCTCAGTAGACACAGAGATGGGGAGCAGCGGAGCCAGGAGTCACAGCCCAATAGTTTGCTCCAGACCTGCTGCCCTCAGCCCTGCTGTAAACCACATCCTACCACCCAGTGCACATGTGCTGCTGAAGTTCAAGCCCAAGACCTGTGGGAGCACAAGAGGGGGGGCCCTTCTGGGTCTGGTGGGCCATGGAAAGTCTCCCGAAGGAAGTCATGTCCAAGTAGAGATCAAAAGACTGTAGGGGCACAGGCAGTGTTCCTGGCAGCAGGGATGGGGAACAGGGGAGTTGGGGAGGTGTGTGCTGTGTTCATGGCAGGAGGGAGGTAGCAATGGTGGGGACCCCAGGGAAGAAGCAGGAGGTTCACATCACAGAGGGAACCAAAAACCGTAAAGAAGTAGCAGAGAGTTTTAATCAGGGGGTGACATGACCGCACTGCATTTTACAAAGATTACTGTGGCTACACGGAGGCAGGAGGCCTGGTTAGGAAGACAGTATAACATCCCCCAGAGACAGGATGGCAGCTTGAACCCGGGTGCATGAAGGGATAACCTGGGGGTGTTCTGGAGAGCTGATTGTTATATTTTCAGCAATTTTGGCAGCTGGTTATTAAACACAGTCACGTGTAAAAATTAGATTATAAGCATTTATAATTAAATGAACTATAATAAAAACAAAGAATAAATATACTTACATTCCTCACTTCTTAATTATGTTCCTATTCTCTAGCCTCTTGAACGTATTTGTGTCCCTTGCACTTGCAAGTGGACAGAACAAGGTGCTACGTACCAGGTGTGAATTCCCAACTCTGAGTTCAGTGATGCCACACCGGCGACTTGAAATTTGCTTTATTAATTGGGAGTATTCCCACCAAGGACTCTGGAAAATATTAGAAATCAAGTTTTTCATTTTTGACACACTCTGGCTGGGTCGCCATCTTTTAGATTTGAAGAACCTCAAAGAGCCACGTTTATCCTTGCAGGCTCCACCTGGACCCTTTCCAGTCACCTCTCCTCTGGGGTCCCTGACCTATTCTGCTGACCTTCCCCATAGGGTTCATCTCTTGTAACTGTTACTTATGTTTTCCTCTCCCTTCATCCTGCAAGCGTCTTGATTCTTCTGTAGACCAGAACTTGGCCCAGACATGGGGCTGGTTCTGCATTCATGAAATAATGGACTTGTGAACCAGTGAGAGTGGCTCCCCATTTCCTTGTGTCTGTTCCACCGTTGGCATGAGCACCTGCCCTCTTCCCCACCCAATGAGCAAAACTCCAAGAGAGAGATAACCCCGCCTTCTTTCAGCCTCAGAAGCAGTCTGATGGCTCAAGTGACATTTTATAAACATGTACACAGCTTGATGCCGAAATGTCTGCTGAGGAACGTCTCAAAAGGGTCACTTTTGAAAGCAAAAAATACTTCTAAAATGTCTGGACAGTCGACTGGGCTGAGAAGGACTTGGATAGACATACAAAAGGCCTCCTGCAGGATGATTTGAAAGGAGAACCGAAAGCCCAGATCACCTTGGGAAAGTTTTCTTTGCAACTGATCTCCAGTGAAGGCTATAGGGCACAAGGACATCAGATCTGTTTGAAGGAAACAGCATTCTGTTTCTCTTGGGAAATGATTACACCAAGCCACCAGAGCACCGCTTCCTCTTCTCCCCCCGCCCTCCTGCCAAGTAAGATTTCGTCGGCACATCAAAGAGTCTTTGAGCCCAACGTCTGCCTTGCATGTCACCTCAGTTTACCACTTGAGGTCAAATGCTCAGAATGTCGATACGGGGGTTTAGAAAGAGCCCCCGTCCCTCTGCTAAGTCATGGGACCTCAGCTCCACTGCATTCCCTTCTCTGGGACTTATCTATCCCTCGGCTAGCTTTGGTCATTTTTCTAGATCTTGAATCCAGAGAGCTGAGCTCCAGGGCTAATGCCACCAGCTTCCAGGAGGGTCTGAGCAGATCACACCGAGCCATTGCCTCACGTGCACAGTGAGGTCTTGCCCTCAACTCGCCCACCCCAGGAGCTGTTGGGAGGCACCCAGGCAGCACAGAGCTGTGAGCTGCTGGCCGTGGACTCCCTGCTGCCAGTACTGGTGTCTCAGTTCCTCTCAGAGGTGAGAAGAACCTGACCAGGGCTGCTAGGGTCTCACTGGTGGATCCAGGGTGGGACCCAGGTGCCCTGCTTAGAACACGCCGTCTCTGGCCTGCCTTTCTTACCAATGCTCACTCATCAGTCCTGTGGTGGTAAGTGATCTAACAACAGGAAATGACTGCCACCCATTTTTGCTATAAATTCTCATCCTGGGAATGCAGACAGACCTCCTTGTCCCCCACATATAACCCCTGCTACTTAGATTTAGAACATGTAGAAGTGCACTCCAGGAACGCGGCCAGAAGAGCTGGAGCCCAGGGTCAGCAGCAGGTGGCTCCGAGGGTGCACGGCCAGAGATCTTTTAATGACAGATGATGCTAGTTTCTCCCCAAAACTTCTTGCTTTGGCTTTTGAGTGGCACTCAGACTCTGGGGAAGACCAGAGCTCCTGAATTCAACACCTGACCCTCTTCCCTTCATTCTCCTCTTCCTTCCTTCCTTTCCTTTGTCAGTAAGTAGGCTCAAGAAAGTAAGTCCATAAATCTCTGGCCCTGTGCCCTGGAATCCACTGTCCAAGAACCTACAATTTGCTAGAACATGCTCTGTGTAGACATAATTTCACTACCCCGTGGAGTTAAACAATCGCCTGTTCTTCCCAAGGCAAAATACCCTTTAAGTGCAGCTTTCAGACACAGTGCCTTCAGAGAGCAGTTTTCCAGGGGCTTTAGAAGGCAGTGGGTCTCCTGAAGTGGTCTTGGTTCCACATAGAACAGAAGCCATTGAGAAACAGCGATGCCCTCAGCTGATACACAGAGCCAGGGCCAAACACACCCTGAAGAACTGCCCGTTTCTTTACTTCCCTTTTGATGAAAAGAAATACTCAGGAAGGGTGGTCTCAGACTGGTTCCTTCTGAGGCTGTATTCTTGGTAACAAGCTCACAGAGAAGCAAACAGCAAAATGAGTCTTGCATTTCCCACTTGATTCAGACTCTTGATTTTATAGATAAGGAAACTGAGGTCAGGGAAAGTCAAGGAAGAGGCTGAGTTAAAGGAGCTAGTGAGTGGCAGGAGCCGAACCCAGTGTTTTGCGCCTTGGCCAGGGTTCTTGCTGTCACAGTTCATTCTTGGCCAAAGAGCAGTAATTTAATTCAATTGATCAAACAGCTATGATCACCTGTGTGACTAATTTTGGACCGGTGTCCTGAGGAGACACCAATAAAGACTGCAGAACCTTGATCCTTACATGTATTATAGTCTAGTGGAGGACAGACTCGTGTGTGTTAACCTCACCTTCAATGCTGATGATCGTGTTGCTAAATAGAGAGGAACAAAGATCTCTAAGCCCCAACATTTTCCTTTGAAAAATAATATTTGAACAGGACAAACACATCAAACTGAGAGATGGTTGAAGAGATGGCAGGAAATTTCCGGTAAGCTGTGTCTCTGGAAATATACTTGGAAATAACTCAAAATCACTAGTTCAACTACAATTTTGACAATTATTCTTGCATTTATTTGCAAATGAATTAGAAGCTTTGGGTCCCTTTCTCTTTTTCTGTTTTCTTGGAATGGGTGGTGTTGTTTTAAACTGTGAACATGCACACACACAGTCACATACACACATTCTTACACATATACTTTCGCATATACACATGCCCACTCACACTGTCACACAAATTAATACTCACACACATATACACACACAGTCACACACACAACAGTCACACTCTCTCACACAAATTCATACACACATACACACACTCACATATACTCACACACTCATACACATGCACATTCTCATGCACACTCACACTTACACAAGTTCACACACACACGTATACACACACACTCTCATACACTCACACAACACTCACACTCACAGAAATTCACACACACATATACACATTCACACACTCTCATGCACATTCACACTTTCACACTTACACACACACACACACACACACACACAGAGCTGTCCTTGCAGAAGCAGCGGCAGCACCCAGCGTGGAGAATTCCACCCTATAAACTCTTCTGCAGCTAGATTACATGCAGGACAAGCATTGATTTTCAATTTGCACCTCTGACATGAGTCACTGAGTGCTCTGATTCTCAGTTTATTTGTTCTGCCTGCAGTAAAATGGATTGAATGTAGGGCTATCCAACCATGATGTGGCGCTTTGACGCCTCCAATATGGGACTGATGAACTCAGAGTGCCTGGCACTATCTTACAGGAATATAAAAATTTGATTTGGTCCTTAGCCAACTTCCCTCCTGCTTTGGAACCTGGGCGGAACATCTGGGGAAAACACGCGACTCATTCACTGCAGCCGTGGACATTTGCATAATACCTGATCCGTCAGAGTCTGACTCCGCACTTTTCTGTTGGCCTCAGATCCAGCTTTCATAGCGGATCACAGTGATGAATCTTGCTTTAATATCTTGCATCTTTTAAATTTTTATGTATAATACAGAAGTGTGGCTCACTGTTTGAAAGCTCAGAATGAGATAACTACATTTATTTCTAAACTAAAATTTCAGATTTCCATACTTGCCCAGCTGCTGTATTTTTTTGCTTCTTTTTCATAGAGATAGTCTTTCGAGATCTCTTCTTAAAGCCAAAAGTTTTAAGCCTATTCCCCACTGCAGGTCCAGGGGTTCTCTGAATCTCCTTTCATAGTCTGTCCATGAACTGTATGTTTGTGAAGCATGAACAAAGACAAGATCTATGTTTTCATCAGATCCTTGTAGCGACCCATGGTCCCAGGGGGTTAAAAACCCATTTTAGAGAGGTTCCCCATGATTTTGAAACTAGGAAGAATCTGAGATGTCATTTGATGGAAACTATGATTTCACAGATAGGGAAACTGAGGCCCAGAGAGATCTCCTTATTTTTCCCAAGCCAATGCAAAAACATAGTAACAAAATAGCATGAGAGCCCAGGATCAAAACTTTGATTTTCTTTTAGCTCGTTAAGCCTGAGCAACCATCGAAGGTTCTTCAACTATTCTAAGACAAATTCAGGAGACTTGGTAATCTCTGTTCCTAGGGAGTCAGTATGGAAAATGGTCCATTTTCCACGGTTGCCTTTTTTTGTCATTTATTCTGGCATTGGGTGGGTATTTTATCCCACAGATCTGTCCAGAAAATCCTGTTCACAGTGTTAAACCACTGACCCATGCAAATAGCCAGGGCTATTATTTTCAGCCATTAAGAATTGTCAAGCCTTCGGCACTACTCCACTTTAATATCTTGTGTATGTGTGTGTCCCCTTGCACACTTGTGTGTGAACAGCAAATGCCCATAATAAGGAATCAAGAGAAAAATCTCAAGCTTCACTTCTGTTAAATACTTGGCTTCTGAGAGGATTGTAAGGAAGGTGTATATTCAAGGGACATCTTCTTAAGTCTGGATGATGCCTTTACAGAGGAGTGTGTGAACTTGACCTCGCCTTTGCTGTGAGATATAAGTCTGGTGAAGTTCAAACGCATTGGAAATAACTAATCAGCTATAATCACAGCAAGGGATGCAAACACTCTGCAAGGGTGGCTTCTCCAAGAGGAAGATGCCATGAGTCACTTGGGAGGGCTGGCTTGGGTCTCAGGGAGGCTAACTTCATGCATGTGGAAGCCTGCTCTATCATAGACTGTGTTTTATAACAACACAGTCTCAGAAATTGTTAGAGGGGAAGACAGTTTAAAGAACACAAAACGTGGAGCTTGCATTTTACCAGCTAAGGAAGATGACACCCCGATCCCCAAGAGAAGTGACTGACTCAGTGGTGACTGTCCAGGAGGGAAAGTGCACGGGTTGAAAATACATTGAAATCACATTTTTAACCAAAGTGATTAGTTCTTTGAAATACTGTAGTATCTCTTCTATTATCAGAGATAATTGTTGGGTTGTGGGTCAAAAGAGTCAAGGAACCGAGTGCATTGGGTGTCCGTGATTATTTCAAAGGGTGAGAGTTTATGCATTTCAAAGGGGAGGATATAAGGTTTAGAAGGGCTAATGGCAGTGCTTTTGACCAAGATATTTTGAGGGTCTGTACAGATTTTGCCAAAATTGAGTTTTAACAATGCTGGTAGTGTGTTTGACTAAACCAGAGGGCTGAGCATGGTAAGCACAGTGAAAATGCTGTCAAACGGGCCGGATAGTGCAGACTTGTTAAGTGCTTGGCCAGTAAAATGGGGTCCTTGTTCACTACAAAGTCTGAGAGGAGTTCCCCAGGTAGGGATAATTTTTTAAAAAAGGACTTTACAGACCAAAGGCAAGCGAAGGCTTCAGTCCAGTGCTAAAGCATACAGATCATGAAACATATTTATATCCATGAGACTCATATACTTGCCAGAACTTGGATGGTCCATTAGGCAGTTTAAAATATCCATCAATGTTAGGCAGTCATGAGGAATTTTTCTGGATAACAGAGGGGAGAAAAGTTTCAAGGTTAAGGTTATTATAATGCAAAATGTTATGGGAGGAGCAGTTAACAAAAGGACTTCATAGGAGGTGTGGTGACTGACTGAGAAATGTTGAATGTGATAAGAATTCAGGAGGGCCTCTATGGTGTGAGACACAAAAGTGGTTAAAGGGGATCCCACAACTATGTTCTCAGTGGCCTTAACCAAAAGGGCAGCAGCCATAATGGCTCCTAGGGGAGTGTCCCCATGCTACAGTGTCCCATGGTTGGCTATAATGATCAATGGCAGTACCTGTGTATTGGGGTGAGTACCCCAAGGGCATCCTCTTCCTTTTCATGTACAAAAGGGAAAGGGGGAATCTGACATTTGGGATGTCCAAGGGCAGGTGGGCTCATCAGACTCCCCTATAAAGCCTTAAAGGCTTTAAAATTAAAATCAGCATTGTTGTTTAAACAGTCAAACACAGAGGTTTGACTGTAAGAGAGAAATTTGGAATCCAGTTTTGGCACTAACCAACTATCCAAGAAAACCTTGAAATTGGTGCTTTGTTTTGGAGTTTGTGACAATTAGGAAACCAGGAAGCCTGTCTGGATCTGGGGTAGCCCTTGCTCTTAGATCAGATGCCCTAAGTATTGAACATGGGTTTGGGAAAAGCATAATTTTTCTTTAGTGGACTTATGTTCCTTTAAGACTAAAAATATTAGGAAATGGATGCATCTTTCTGTGAGGAAACTTGAGAAGGAGAGCAAAGAAGCAGATCATCCACATACTGCAACAAAGCAGAGCCCCTGGGGACCTTCATATCATCCAGATAAGCCTTCAGGACTTGTGAGGAATAAGGACTTTTAGTAAAACCCTGAGGATTACTGTCCAGAGGAATTGTTTTCTCCCCAAGTGAAAACTAGAAGATATCAGTTAGCTTCTCCATTGAAATAGCAAAGAATGTACTGCATAAATCAATTACAGTAAAGAATTTTCTTCCAGTGGGAATGGATGTTAGAAATGTATGAGGGTTAGAAATAACGGGGTGTCCAGGGTTAGCAATGTTGTTTTTGCTCAGAAGTCCTGAAAAAGCCTCCACCCTTGGTCCTTAGGTATTACAGGGTCCAGAGCAAAGGATAATGAGGACTTGAGCTTGAGAATCTTCTATTATAGGCTTTATGCCTTGAATGGTTTCTTTATTTAAAGGAGATTGATTAATTCTGGGAAGAAGTTTTGAGGCTCTCCTTTAGTCTCTGATGGGAGGCGCATACTGAATTTTGATGCCCTTAAGGAGGCAAACCTGTTGTTAGCTGATTCAACAGGGACAAATGATCCATGTTTCCTAAATCAGCCTATTACCCTCAGAGATGAAGCAAATAAGAGATGTCAAAGGGTTGCTTAATTCACCTGGTTGGCTGCTTTTATGATTACTATCAGTTTCTAGAATGATTTCCCCATTTTAAGAGAAAGAAATTCTGGTGTGATACTTCTTTAAGAAGTCTCAGCCTAATGCATGAATGGTGGGGGAGGAAGTAAGGAGAAAAGGGTGTGTGTCTCTCAAAGTGCCTAAACAAGAGGGGATAGGTTCAGAGACAGAAACCTCTGGAGGTTTATTAGAGCTTCCCGCTAATCTGAACTATTTCAGTACTCCGAGGCAGGGGCTGTTTGGCAGTAGTGAGGTTGAACAAAGAGAGTGGCTCTGCTGTCCATGAGACTCATCCACAATCTGGAGCAATGTATCTCTAAGCAGATCCCCTGCAGTTCCTTGGAGCCCTGGCATTGAGGATTGGCGGAGGGCTGGTGGGAAGGATGGAGAAGCTGGTTAGGAGGCTGAAAGTGCCTGACATGTGTACATTTGTAACTATCTCATCTCTGTTTTCCTGACTCTTTGCAATCATAGCTGAAACTAGAAGAATCTTGACTTTTGTTTAGGGTCTTCATTTGTTAGAATCAATGATTGAGAATTTTAGTGGTTTTAGGTGACATGTCTAGATTACAAGAGAGCTGAATTGCCAGATAACCTTAATCTAGAGTGGACATAGTTTCTCATTCCATCGTGGTCTTTTTTACAAAGGGAAAGTTCTCAGTTCAGGTCATTAATTTTTTCTTTTTTGGCCATGCTGCTCGGCATGCGTGGGATCTTTGTTTCCTAACCAGGGATTGAAACTGTACCCTCTTCAGTGGAAGCACAGCGTCTTAACCACTAGATCCTCAGCCCATTAATAAACATAGACTTAAAAGCAACCCAGGTGGAACCAGCATCTGAAGGAAAACCAGGATTTTCTTTAAAAATAATCTGAAGTTAATTGTAATATTCATGAACAGATTTATCAGATTTTTGTATGCAAGCCTGAATTTTGTTTCAATCAACAGCCTTCCAAAAAGCCCTAGAAATTGCCTGATGAAGCTGCCTAGTTCTTGCCTCAGCTTGACCATAGAATACGTTAGTGGGCAAGTCACCCCAAGAGAAAGACCTAATTCTCAAGATCTTCTAGGATTTCCTCAAAAGTTTTCATCCAATGCTGGGCCTAGCCCTCACTGACAAATACATTGAAGTAGTTGATATAAATCAGAGAAACCATGTTGATAAATTTGAATGACTATGTTAAATTTCTCAGCAAATCTGTGAGAATCTTTGGTTACTTTGGGAATATCTTTGACTATAGCTTGCAACTCAGCTTTAGCCCAGGGCATATAAGAAATGAAGGATTTAGCTTCTGTACCCTCAGAATATAAGCTTCCCTGGTAGCTCAGATGGTAAAAAATCTGCCTGCAATGAGGGAGACTCAGGTTTGATCCCTGGGTCTGGAAGATCCCCTGGAGATGCAAATGGTAACCCAACTCAAGTATTCTTGCCAGGATAATCCCATGGACAGAGGCTACAGTCCAGGGGTCTCAAAGAGTTGGACACAACTGAAAGAATGACACTTTCACTTCATTTTCACTCCTCAGAACACTTGATTTTAAAGAAGCAGGTTCTGATAAGTGCATAGGATAAGGGAGTGGGGAGAATTTCATGGAAAAAGTGAAATTTGGTAAGAGAACTAATATGGGGGAACTGAGGGTATGCAGGAGGTATAGGCAGTATAGAAGGAAAAGAGAAAGAGGTGGAACTTGAAACAAAAAGTCCAAGGAGAAGGAGCATGAAGCTTTGGAAGCCATTTTATCTTTCTTTAATTGTCTGTTTGCCTCAGTTAATTTTAACATTTTGCAGAGAGGCAATTTTAATCTCCTGATCATGTCTGGATGCCTCAAAATACCAATTGGAATAGGTGTTCCATTCAGTTTTAGAAATTTTTGAGCTATAGTAGTCCAATTCATTTTTAAGAAAAGTAAGTTTGAGGATTTCAAAAGTTCCCCACATTGGCCATTGACATTCTAAATTGCCTTTGGTTAGATTGGTCCATTTAGTTAGAAATGACCATGGCTTTTAAATACAAAATTAGCGGGGGTCCCTTTAAGGTAAGCATCGTCAGAATATTCAGACATCTGGGATCTCCTTTCTCAGAACTTTTTCTCTTCTAGAGTTAATAGTTTTTGAACAACCTGAACAGTTAAAGGAGCTTACTTGTTGGACTTCTTTCAGCTCAGACAGCCTGCATACCAGTCAGTTCTAAGGGGACAGCTTGGTCTCAGAGAAGCCAGGCCAAAGGCTTCTCAGCTCTGTTCCCATAGGACAGCTTCTGTTCCAAAGGAATGGGCTGAAGGATGAACCAGCAAAGTTCCAATGAAATGGACCCTGTTTCTGAAGAGTATCTTATTCTGTTTGAAACCATCTGATTTCAAATCCAACCAAAGTGCCAAAAAAAAAAAAAAAAGCACTCACAAACACAAGGCCTTCATCAGAAAGGATGAGACCTTAAAATAGATCCTGAATAAAGCCCGGAGGGCAGCAAAACACAAAGAGAGCAAAAGCTTGAATCCAGGAGAAAGACCTTCCAAACTCCAGGGCTGGTTAGAAAAGCAGTGGGCAACAGTGCCTTCGAAGCGGGTAAGGCACTTGTTTGCTCTCCAGCCCCAGAACTGTAGGGGGTCTTCTTTGGATTCCTTTATGGGCACCAAAATGTTGACCTTAAATGAAAAGAATGCCAGATAAATAAAATGCCAGATTTCTACAGCAAAATGGGTTTATTCAGATCAATAGAGACTTGTAATTCAGGGTCTGCAACCCTGGGGAGCCCTGTGCAATCCCGTACACAATGAGGGAAGGAGAACCCTTTTACAGAGGGGAGAGGAAATCAGGAGGGAGCTGGGGGAAACAGGGAGTCTCTGGCTTTTCACTGGTTGAGCCCTTGCCAGCGGAGAAGAGGACTCCTTCTTCTTCTGTTATCTTCGCAGGTCATGTGAGCTCCCCCTCTGGTTTCCCAACTCTATTAATTGAGGTTTCTGTTTATTAATTTTTTTTTTCAGACCAAACACTGGGAGGAACAGAAACCAGAAACTGGGGCTCAGCAGGACCCTCCCTGCTAACCTCAGAACTGCTGGGCATCTTCTTGCTTCCTGTCACTTGCCAAAAGGAGCAGTGTTTGAACTGTCTTCTTGATGGGTCAGATGCAGTGGCCCTTTGGGTGGGTCCGACCTCTGTTGGCTCAGCGGGGACTGTGCCCCGTGTTCGGGCTGCTCTTGTACAAGCCCTAGGGGGCACTCAGAGCAAGAAGGTCAGGGCCACCTGGGAGATCTTGTCTTCCTTGGTGACAGCAGTAACACAGGGCAGTGAGTGCTGGTGGTGGGTGCTCAGCCTTGCAGGGGCGTTGTGCTCCAGGGAGGACGCATCTCACAGTATGGGCTTCATTGTCAGGGCTGCGAAGATGTCACCTTTCTCACCCTTCCGCCTTGCCTTTGAGGCCTCCAGGTCTAGAGCTGTGGGCAGCTGCTCAGGAAAAGCCTCATGCCTTAGCCCAGGGCCTCGGTGGTCTGGGAGGTGCTCACAAAGTGGGAATGGAGAGTGGGGTGAGTAGGTGATTTCAGCCCAAAGTTACTGCCATCTACATTATTCAGTATTTACATTTTTTTTCCCTTAAAGCAAAATCAAAATACCAGCAAAAGTCAAGCCTTCTTGGTAGGTAATAGTAGAGACCATACCTTTTAGTTTAAGTATGTCACAGAAAATGACATACTTAAGCTTTGGAGGAAAAAAAAAAGAAAAAAAATGTGATAATAAAAAAGAGGGATTTCTTGATTCATGGCTAGCATTCTTTGGAAGGATCCCAGAACATTAAAATGACTTCATGATCTCTGCTTCTCTGTAGTAATAGATGGTGTATCAATGC